>NC_046659.1:117386167-117426695 GCF_010883055.1 Belonocnema kinseyi | reverse complement strand
ATTATTCTAATGACAATCTTGTAAAATACCAAGCACCAAAAAGGATCTAAAGATATAAATTAGTTCTTACTACGGAATACATTGCATGTCGAAAACTGTGACGATCATAATCATTATGGAAATGACCGTTCCAAAATGGACAACCAGTACACTTGGCTCATTTATATGCTAATGAAACATGTCCATTCACTTCTAATTGAGTGCTCTCGACACCTTTCGAGTTTCTGGTCTTGCCTTTCTTCGATGATCGTCTGTATAAATAAAATATCTTTTTTCAATTTAATTAGCTAAGATTACATAAGATGGGGGGGGGGGGGGCTAACACACCCTAAAAAAGGGGATTAATGGTTTTAAATTGCAGAAAAAACTTTACGTAATTTATGCACGGCTGTTTTTCTCACCTTGAATTTTGTATTCTTGATATAATATTTAGAATCTGTAACATAAAAAAACTAGTAACTATTCGTTTTTATATTTATTAGCTTATTTTATATTTATATTATTTAGTACATTCACTTTAATGATCGTAGGGTATTTTTTTAATTTTCTGTTTACTTATCGAAGATTGTCTGTCAGGAAAAAGAGTGAGGGGGGGGGAGGTAGGGGTCGATGTGTAGCAGTATTGCCCGACCTATTTGAAAAATGATTGGCGCCATTGCTCTCTACTACAGAGATTCTGCTTCGGACAGATATGAATCGCTAATAAAGCTCTTGATGGAAATTTCTTTATATTTCTTCTCAGACATTCGTTCTTTTCATAACCTTATGTATCAAAACATTCTTTATATTTATTATTTTGCTTGTCTTTCTCTTTTTTATATTAGTTTTATATTTCCCGTCATTGAAAATATAAACAATTTTAAAATCACTTAATAAAAAAATTTTTAAGTTATATGATTTAAATACACAGTTTTAAAATAATTATTATCAATTATTAATTTCGAATTTGAAGCTTTTAAAATCTAAACTGTTTTAGATTTGGTAATTATATCATTTCTAAATAAAAGTATTAATAATTTGATAATTTAAAATTAAAAGTGTTGAAATTAAAAATTTTTTTAACAGAAGCTCACAATATGGAAAAATTACTGTACCAATTTTAAAATTTTAAAAATTTCATTAGAAAGGAGTTAAAGTTGGATCATTCGTAATATAAAGCATTCAAAATTAAACAGTTACTTCCTAATAGAGGAAGGTTTATAATAATCTAAATTAAAAAATTTATTTTTTTGACTTTTTTTGATATAATCGGAACCCAGTAATTCAAAAATATATTTTTTTATTTCCATATGTCGAGGTGTGATAGGATGTTGAGCGAGAAAATGAGTTTCGAAATAATTTTTTAATTTAGAGATTTCCATAAAAAATGTACCTTGTTTAAAGGGAAAAACTTTTTTGAATTGAATTAAATTATTCTTCAAAATTTAAATTATTTGAAATATATTTGGGTGGCTAAAAAATTAATAATTCTGTAATAATTATACTTTTCAAAATTGAACCGTTTTAGCTTTAATTGCAAAATTAAAACTAATGAAAGGAAGAAATGGAAAATTTAGCGTTCAATATGAAAATTCGGAAATCTAAAATTTTTAACATACAAAATTTAAGGAATTATTTAACGACGTTGAATTGCGTTTCTCTTACATCAATCTCGCTGTAGTAAAAACCGATATGTTCAGGCAATGCAAATACGCTATCGGCTGAACAAAATATCCCTTTCTACTTAAACCTAACGAATGAAAAGAAAGAATTTTCCTAAGGCTCTTCAAAAAAATACCAAAAAGATTTTTTTTAATTTCAGATATATATCAAACCAAAATTTTAACAAGAAAGTTTTTAGTTTACCAAGTAGCTTAACATTTCAACAAAAAAGAGAATATTTTATTTTTAAATCTAAATTTAATTTCTTATTGTTTTGAACTTATTCTAGAGGTATCAAAATCAAAATGTTTTAATTACCAATCCTTCGAACTGAAAATTATGAATTATCAAGTCTTTTAATTTGATATTCCACAAATTCAAAGAATTAAGAAAACCTAAAAATGTTGTACTTTAACAAATTAGAACTACAAATATTGGAATGTTTATACCTAAAATTAGTCAATTTAAAACTATTTAAAACGGAAACAAAACAATTTAGAATATTTGAATCTAAAATCATTAAATATAAAATTGATTAGCAAAGCTTACAATATAAAATTTGTTATTTAAAAAGATTTATTAGTTTAACTATCCCGAGATTTTTAATATTTTCTATTTTAAGCTTTTTAAAGCAAAAAAAACTTTAGTTTTAAGGCCTCAAAAATAAAAAAATTTTTCCTCCCTTTAGAATTAAGGAATTTTAATTATTGTGAATCTTTAAAGTTATATTGTGTATTTTAAAAGTTTCCAATTATAATTCCTATAAATTCAAATGTTTTTGGAATAATTAAAGTTTTAAGGTTCACAAAATTAAAACTAAAAAATTACTTAAAATTGAAACCTTCCAAAATCCATAAAGACTACATAATTCTATTTCAAATTTTGAAAAAATCTAAATTTAATTTTAGGTTTATTGGAATCTTTACAAATTTTAAATTATTATCGAAAATATTTTAAAACTTGTAAATGTTTTTTGAAATGATTCAATTTTTTCCGAAAACTGTTAATACTTTTAAAATGTTTGGAAATCTTCTAAACTTTTCGTTTGAATTCTTCAAAAATCTACATTTTGTTACATTTTTTGACGTCTGATCAAGTTTTAAACTATATTTCAATTGGTTTAAAACTTTTAAATATCTCTTGAACTTATTTTAATTTTTCCAAATTCATAACTGTTCAATTATTATTTATTCACAAAAATTTGCTTTTGTTTTGAAATGTTTTTTAATATTTTGTTGAAATTAGAGCTTAAAAATAAAAATCATTTTCAATTTTCCAAGGAATGTTTAAACAATTTGTGTATTATCTTAAAGCATTTTATAAATCCTCAAAAGCTTAAAAGTTTTATTTAAAAACTTCTAAATATCTACTCAGCTTATTTGAAATTTTTCTTAATAAATACGTTTTTATCTCTTTTTCACATATTAAAATTTAACATTTTCACTTACAAACAATTTTTTTTACTTGGAAAACGTAAAATTAACATTGTAGCGTTCAAGGTTTAAGATAAACTCTCCGAAATGTTAACGGTTCAAAGCTTTCTGTTTCAAACAATTTAGTTTAAAATTGATTAGTTTTGAATATTTTATTTATAATTGGTAATTTTAAATAAACAGTAAAATATTTCTAAATATTAAAAAATTGTTCTTTTCATAATTAAAAATTTTCAAATTAAATTCGTTAAAGATTGTATATTTCAAACTGGTGGAACAGATAGTTTATAAAGATTCTTTATATATCTCTCTCTCTCTCTCTCTCTCTGATTTGTCACGCCTCAATAAACACCGAAAATTCTCCAGCAACTCCCCTTGTCTATACCCGCGGCACACAGTAGGAAAAAATTTACCTCTTTATTCAAAATAACGTACAGCCCACAAATATTGATCGATTTGGAAAACAAATTTGAAAAAAATCTTATGAGATTTCTAAGAGAGTTATCGAATCTGATGTTTAAAATAGGCTTTCGATTTTTTTATACGCAAATAAATATGACGAAAAAATTACCATTTTTTCTATTTGACGTTCCCGGTGCTCGCCAATAACTTGAAAGTTGTTAAAATCGCCTAATTATCATAAAGTAACATTAGTTAAAGATATTCAAATATTATACAATAATAAAGAATTTTATAAACAATTATTCGTTGAAAGAATTTTTTTACGATTTTTCATAATTTCACGTTTTTTCAAGTTATATTGCAAAAAATTACGATAAAAACAATATAATGATGATGGAATTTCTTCTTGAGATTATTATTGTTAATATCATACACAAAAGCATTAATAAGGTTTTTTTTTTACAGAAAACGTGGTTTTTCAGTCTGAAGGTTGCTTTAGGATAATGCATTTGTTCATTAAATTTTTTTTTTTAAATATAAAATTCATCAACTAATTATGAATTTTATTGAAATTATTATGAAGTTCCGAATTAAAAAGGCTAAAATGAAAAAAACTAATGTTTCTGTCTACATATGTCCTAACAATGCATTTTTTTGCTAAATCCGTTTAAATAATCATCAAATTGATCAATTAATAATTTTATTAAAATAGCTTTAAAAAGTCACAAAACTGATCAATAAATTATGAATTATTTTTTTAATTATCACAAAGTTCCTAATTAAAAAATCTATGCTTCTGTTTATTGAATTTGTTAAAAAAAATCATAAGATTAATCCACAAAATCATAAAGTTCCTAAATAAAAAAATGAGATCGAAACAACTAAGTTTTCTGTCAAAAAATGCCTAATTAATGAATATGTTTATTACATTTATCAATAATATTAACAATAATAATCGAAAGATTTCAACAAATAATTTATTTATAAAAAATTTGTTTTGTTTATTATATAATATTGGAATATCTTTGAATAATGTTACTCTATGAAACTTAGGCGATATCAACCATTTTCATGTCATTGACGAGTACCCGGAACGTCAAACAGAAAGAGAGGTCATTTTTTCGTCATTTTTTTTATTTATAAAAAAATTGAAAACATAGTTTTAAAATTAGACTCGACAACTCTCTTTAAAATCTTATAAGCTTTTTTTTTAATCTTTTAGTCCAAATCGGTCAATATTTGTGGTCTGTACGTTATTTTCAATAAAAGAAGTCATTTTTTTACCACCGTGTCACGTTTTAATTTTTTTTTAATATCAATAAATTTCAAACTAGCAAGCTCTCTCCTAAGTTTTTTCACTTCTTTTTAAAGGCATTTAATACTATCTTTGGTAAGGAGGGAATTCGCTTTCCATTATCGTATATAGTAAGCTTCAGTTATTAACTTATTTGAAAATTTCGAGTCTGAACTTTAGGGTGGGGGGGGGGGGTCACACCCTGGATCCATACCAGATTGGTAACGTAGTTCATGGATGGTCCCTTACTAAAAAGAAACTTAATTTTAAAATTGTTTCAAGAGTTTTCACATCCCCGAGATCTATATTAATATTTTTCTTAACGTTTCAAAAAGACATTTTCTTTAGAACCTTTTAGATTTATGTTCTTAAATTTAAACATCTTCAAGATTCATGCGACTGCGGTGATTTGGAAAAGTTATGTAGAACTAGCGAGATTTACGAAGTACATAAAGCCATAAACCTGTAGTGCTGCTTTTAAAAATGGGAAACCACAGGAAGTCTGCGAAATATGAAGCAACCCTTTTATATCTATGAAGAACCAGCAAAGCAATTTATCTGATAAAATACAAGAGGAAAGTGTACATCTATATTTTAATCAGGATATTTTTTAATTCTATGGTATTCCCCATAAAATAGACTAATTCAATTTCATGATAAATTCATCAAATTTTTTTCTTAGCGCAAATTCAGAGCAGAGTAGAAATTTCCCAAGAGAGGCTACGATTTTTTACGTTTAAACGAAAATTAACATTAAGTATTGGAAAATAATTGCTTCATTAGTATTCAATCACTTTATAAGAATTTTGTAGAAAAATGCGTTTTTTATTTACATTATGCGATTGAGCATTTCTGCATCGTTGGATCAACAAATTATTCTTTCGTAAACTATTTATAAGAAAACTAGGGTTTCTGTTATAACCGATTATTTGTTCCTTATTTTGCATAAAATTTTATTCTCACCTACCCTAAAAAAATGTATCATTTCAATAAATTTATATTATTACAATTCGCAATGCGCCTCCTTTGAAACAAATTTTTCGTTATTAAAAGAATTTAATTCTCGAGGTCGAAGTTTCAATTTTCTTTCAATAATTTTTGGAACAAATTGAAAATATACAATCTGATATATATCTTTAATTTAAATCAAATAAATATTCCATTATCTTGTTATAATACAGCAACTCGTTTTTGCTTAATTTATAATTTTATTTTATTTTTTATTAAAATTAACTTTACTTACAAAAAATTCGCCATAATATTTTGGCCTATACAAAATTGGTAAATAAAATTAATTAAAAATTGAAACTTCGACTTCGATGCGCCACTGTCAGATATTAACAGATTTAATTTTTGTCTGGATTTTGCTTTACGAAAAACAACTTTTCTGCACTACGCTCTTTCTAATTTCAAAAATTCAATTTTTTGGCCCCTTGTAATGTGTATCTGAGTGAAAAAACTTTTCTCATTTCAAAGTCACTGTCCTGTTCCCGGCTTGTTTCATTTGTTTACGTAACTCCAAACTTTGATATTCATTTTCACATTTTATTTCACTGTTACTCCTTGCGTTATTTGTTGAATATTTTATTAAAAAGTAATAAAACTTGAGGAATTTAGAATTTATTCAATCTTATACGCGATATGAAATATGAATTAAAATCAGGCTCCCACTTACCATCAATCTATCAGTAGTAAAAACCGATATGTTGAGGCAATGCAAATACGCTCTTGGTTGATCAAAAATGGCAATTTCTACTTGAGACTAACGCAGAAAAATAATTAATTGTTCCTTCCTAGAGCTGAATATATGCAATGAAGATTGGGTTAATTTCGATTATTTATTTATTTCTTAGGTTTAGTTTTTCAGTTAATTATAAGGATATAAATAAATCATTTCCTAAGACTCTTAAGAAAAAAGTCAAAAAGATTTTCTTAAATTACTGATATACGTCAAATCAAAGTTTTAACAAAATAGTTCGTCTTTCACCAAATATTTTAATTTTTAAATAGAAAATGTTAAGTTTCATCAAAGAAGTTGATTTTCAAATCAAATGATGAATGCTTAACCAAAAAAATGGCATTTTAGCGAAAGTTCAACTTTGACCAATTAGTTGACTTTTCAACAAAAATAGATGAATTCCAAATGAAAAAAATGTAATATTTTATTATGCAATTTGAAGAGATCTTATCTATCTGTTTACATTTTTTTCCAAAATTCATTTTTCAATATGAAAAGTTATTACAAATTTTCTCAGAAATCTCAAGAAAATATTATTTTTTATTTCTGGAAGCATTTATTAGCTTCTAAAATTATTCGAATTTTTCATAAATTTTTCTTAAAATTCTGAAAAATTATATAAATTGCCTTCAGATCTTCCAGATTCGGTTACGAAAGTTTTAGAAATCTTTTTAAATAATAAAATTTCTAAATTACATAAACTTACAACAATTTGGTTAACTTTATAATCTTCCTAATTGAAAAATTAAGAGACCTAGAAATTAAAATTTTCGAACGAAATTTTTTAAATTTAAAGATTTTAAGATTTAATTTTAACCAAGCAGATTAATTTTATAGCAAAAAAAACAACAAATTTTTAAAGAAATAGTTTAACTTTAAAATAAATAAGATAAATTTTAATCCGTTCTGATCCACATGATTTGATTTTAGGCTTAAAAAGATAATTTTTCAACAAAACATATATTAATTCAATTTGGGATTAAAAAAATAAATTTCCAGCAAAAAACAACGAATTTTCTACAAAATAGTTCAATTTTCATCAAAGGAGATTACGTTTCTACCAAAGAAGACGAAATTACAATAAAATACACACATTCTCAACTAACTTTATGAATTTTCAACTGAAAGCGATTAATTTCCAGACAATAATAGAATAGTTACATTTTTAGTTTAAAAAAAATCATTTTTAATCAAGAAACGAATTTCTAAGGAAATATTTCCATCTTAAAATTACAAAATGAATTTTTAACAAAATAGTTTAACATTTTACTAAGTAATTGAATATTTAAGCCAAAAAGGTGAACTTTCGACAAAAAATAATTAATAGTTACATTTTCAACTAAAGAGGATCATTTTTCAAGCAAAATTAAAGTAGTTACATCTTTAGTTAAGAAAATTAATTTTCAATAGAATAAAAGAATTTTAAAGAAAATAGCTTAATCTTTTATCAAACAATAGATTTTTTCAGTAAAAGAGATTAATTTTAAAATCAAAATATAGTATAGTAAACTTTTTAATAAAAAGTAATTCACTTTTAAAGATTTGAATTTTTATTGGGTTCTATTAATACGGTTCTCATTTAAGCGAATAAGCGAGAAAGAAGGGAAATTTCTTAAAAAGGGAAAAAGTGGAATTCTTAAAAAAAGGGTAAATAGGACAATACGGGAAAAAGTATAAAGTCTGTATTAAAATGTTCTATTTATAAAATAAAATATAACCTATTTTTATTCAAACCAGGAATTCAATTCTTTTTACTTGCATTGCACATGTTCAAATATACTTTTATCCCAGAGAAATTAAAAAGCAATAAAAATTTAATATAATTAACTTGTGAAATTTTTTTTAAAGAGTTTGAATTGTTGATTACATGTTTTAAAAAATTAAAAATTTACATTAAAATTTTAATTAAAGTTAAAAAATAATTAAAACTCAAATTGAGGAGTGGACATTTTTTAAAGAAAATTATAAAAAATAGGAGGAATAAAATATGAAAAGGGGATGATGGCGCGACACATGCGCAATACGAAAAAAACTCAAAATTGAGATGAGCGCAGGAGAACCCGTCGCCGACGAGCGCAGTAGTGGGGAAAGAGATTGCAGGTAGCCGACGGCGAATTAGCAATGATGAATGCGGAGCTAGGAGAAGTGAGGAGAAATTTGGGAGTGAGGAGAGGGGGTATATACCCATTAATAGGCTAAAAACTCTTTTTTTTTTTACCAAAAGAAAGCTTTGACTAAATTTAAATTTTCATGGAGTATTTATTCAAGAAAAACCCCATAATTCTTTCCTTACAATTGAGACTAGCTCTTTTGAAATAATCCGTCTGCTAGCTTTAGGGAGAAAATAATTGAAGATAATCTTGTTGAGGTGGATTAACTCGAGTAAACCACTTGAATCACTAAAGAGTGTCTTTGTCTACAACCACAATCGATCTTGTTACCCTTCAGATGTCGACTGATCTTAGTTTCGTAACTAGAATTTATCCCCTCGTATTTCAGCCATAAATTCTCCTCGAATTTGAGAGATGAACTTGCCAGTGCGATCGGGTTTCCTATTCTCATTTTACACCCAGCAAATAAATTCAACCATATTGTTATCTAGAATATTCAAGAATCTAACCAAAAAACAGAGTGGCCTCAAAACTTCTTTTTCAAAATTACCTCACGTTTCCCTGATTTTCGTCTGACTATTTATCATTTTCCCCGACCATTAACATTTGAATACCAGAATTTTAATCTTGGGATCTTTTTAATATAAAGTGAATGAAACGATTTGAAATTTGAATTAAAAGATTTCAAGTTTAGTTATTTATTTCAACGAAGAAAGATGACTTTTCTCAAATAAAAAGATGAACTTACAGTCCAAGTTGATACATTTGAACAAAAAAGTTAAATTTTCGTCCTTGAAAAGGTGGATTTTTAACCAAATTGTAGAATTTTCAAAGGAAAAGATTTATATAAAAGATAAAAAAGTTTTATTTTTAATGCAATAATTAAATTTTCTAGAAGGCAGTAGAATTTTCAAAAAAAAAGATGAAGGTTCTATCCAAAAGGACGAATTTTCCGTCGAAATAGAAGAATTTTCAACAAAATAGTTGAACTTTCGACAAAAAAGATGTCTTTCGATCAAAATATTGGAATATTTAATGAAATAATAAAATTTTTAACAATATAGTCGAATTTATAAATAAAAAAAATTAAACTTCAACTGAAAATAAGGGCATTTACAGCCAAATAGTTTCTGTATTTTTAACCTGAAAAAAAAGAATTTTTTAGAAAATAGTTGACTTTTATACCCGAAAAGTTGAGTTTTCAACAAAGAAGTTCATTTTTAACCAGTCGGTTGCATTTTTAACCAAATAGTTAAAGTCTAAAACAAACGAGACGAATATTCAACAAAAAATTTGTTTTTAAGCAAATAGTTCAATTATCAACCCACAAAGATTAATTTTCAACAATATTATCAAACTTATAATCAAAAAGAAAACAGAAAATTCCCAAAAAGTGAAATTCCTGCATAAAAAGATGACCAAAATTATAAAATTGTCCGTATATAAAAATGAATAACTCGAAGATTCCTGAATAACACAATTCTAGACTCAATTATTCTTTACTCAACATTATTAATTTATTAAAAATAAAATAATCAAATATTTTTATGGAAGAAAAAAATGTTCTTGTGTTTAAAATTTCTAAAAAATATTGCTTGAATTTAAAATGACAATAATTGAAAAAATGTATTTCTGCAAAATAAATGTTGTTTTGAAATGTGCATATAATTTGAAAAAAATAAAATAAACTTACCTTGAAACCTAGAATTTTTAATAAAAAAATAAAAGGTAATTTGGAGATAAATCAATTTTGAAATAATTCCCGCAAAGTTTATTTAGATATGTTGATAGGTTCTGAGAAAATTTATGGCGTACGTGTTTTTCAGGCTAAATTCATATACATTTACTATTATTTTAAATTCAAACAATAATTCTTGAAAACTTTAAACATCAAACAATTTTTTTTGAAACAAATAATTAACTATTGCATTTTAAATAAATATATTAAAGAACAAGTATTTTTATGTTTAAATTCGGGAATTTTACAGTGTCGGAAATTTTATTTTTCGGAATTTTTTAATCTTTCCGATTTATCAACAAAAAATGTGATGGTTAATATTTCAAAAGAATTTTTAACCGCTTGGTTGAAGTTTCTTTTAAAAATCGGAATTTCCGACAAAATAAATATTTAACAAAACTTTTCAAGAAACATCAATTCTCAACAAAAAAAATATTGGTTGATATTTCAACAACAAAAAAGATACATTTTCCAGTTTAAAAAATATTAACTTTTATCCGAAAAAGCGAATTTCCAACCAAAGAGAAGGATTTTAAGCAAATAAGATCAATTTTCCAACAAAAATGGCGAAATTACAGTTTTAGTTATAGTAATTAACTTAGAACAAAACAAATTAAACAGTTGATACTTAATTTGATGTTAAAAAATGTTTTCAAAGTAGTTCAACTTTTCCTAAGTAGTTAAATTTTCAATTAAAATAGATCAACTGTCAAAAAAGTAGTTCAAGTTTCTGCTAGTAGAGAGATGAATTTTCAATGAAAATGATAAATGTTGACCTGAAATAATTACATTTTCAGTTTAAAAAGTTCATTTTAAACAGAAAGGACGCATTTTGACAAAAATATTTTAATTCTCAACCAAATTAGTTTTCAACCAAACAGTTGCATTTTCATCAAAAGAAAAGAAATTTCTACTAAAGCAAATAAATTTTCAACCAAAACAGCGAATTTAGAAGAAAAATTTAATTTGTAACACTAAAATACGAAATTTGAGCAAAGTCAGTTTTCTACGAAAATAGTTGCATTATTAACAAAAAATTCGAATTTTCAGTCAAAAGAGATGAGATTTTAAGAAAATTGTTGAATTTTCGACCGAGTAATCAAATTTGTAACTAAAAAGAATATCATTTTTAATTTATAATTCTTCACAGTAATTTTTCAAAACTCCTGACTTTTCCCTAACTTTTCCTGACCAATAAGATTCCCTGACTTTTCTATATTTTCCGCAAATAATTCTAAAAGATATCGGAATTTTTATAATTCACTAAATTGATAAAATTACAAAAATGTTGAGGATTTATTAACAAAGGAAAAAAATTAAAAGTTGGTGATATTATTATCATGGTTATCATTATTATTATTATTATTATTATTATTATTATTATTATTATTATTATTATTATTATTATTGTCATTTTAAGAGAGGATAAAAGCTCGCCAAGCTTTATTTTTTTCCGCTTTTAATATATTCTGAAAATGTCTTGGTAGAGCTTTTTGTATCGTAGATGTTTTTGGTGAGATTTCACTTCTTTTTTACATAATAATTGAAAATATATTTGCAAATAGGACTATACACAGATTCTCCAATTTTCATTTTTCATAGATATCCAGCTACAAATCAGCTCAATAGTGATTTCTCTAAATCGAATAAATTATTTAAAATATTACTCTTTTCATGTTTTTTGAATCAGAAATGCAGATCATCGCGAATGTTTATTAATAATAAATATAATTTTTCATAAAAAAGCCCTAGTCAATTTACGTTAAAATTTTTGGATTTGTGTCAAGATTTTTAGATGTTACAATTTTTAGACTGCTAAGAAATCGAATTTTAGAAATAGAAAATTAAAAGTCTAAACTATCTCTAAAAGTAATTCACGAATATTTTTTTTTAATAGCATCAGAGCTTTCTTAAGTCAATTTATCTCAGAATTTTTAGAAGAATTAGTTGTACCTAGAGCTACAGAACCAGCTTAAAATGATAAATTTGTTATATTTTCTCAATCTGCCCTGTAAAAAATTGTCGATGTCTATACTCAAAAGTTTTTGTTACAGATTTTTTATTAATTTCCAAAAGGCTTGAAACAAATCAATTAATAATTGACTGAGACAATCACTAAAGGTCGTGAAAACAACATTTACTTCAGTAAATATATGCTTGGTTTTTTATATCCTGGTGGCGATTCAACAAATAAAATATATAATATAAATTAAAATAAATAAATAAATTAATTAATTAAATTAAAATATATAATATATAATATAAATAATAAATTGAAAAGAGCAAGAGGAACAGCTTATATTGGACATCTAAGAAGGACAGAAATAGGCATCCTCATTCTAAAATCAATTTCCCGAGTACAGAAAAGGTTAACGCGAATCTGAAAGCGACGGATGAGAATTTAATTCGTAATCGTAAAAGTTACACGCTTCCTTTCACAGATTTTGCAATTTTAGCTTTTCAGTGAGAATTTTAGCTTTTTAGTGAGAATTTAATGACGTGGTTCTCAAACCTTTCTAGCAGAAATTGCCATTTATACTAGGTGTAATGCGCGATATCACTTTCAGAGTAAACTGGAAACTGGATTTTAATGAGGTTTGAAGTATGGCCTTCAGTGACCTTGAGCATAAATCCAGGGGATCCGAACGTAAACATTAAGGGCTACCTGAACCATTTCTGTTGGATTTGGAAGGTTGTTAAAAGCTGACGCTGATTGGCGCTACTAACCAGTGAATCAAACAAATCAATGAATAAACACTTTTGAAATTAATACTAATAAAAATTTTATGATCATACCTGTACTCTTTATTTTGGTAAGGCGCCTATGCTTTCTGTTAAAGTACTCAGTCGTAAGTTTGCAATAAATCACAAAATAAAACTTTTAAATATTGGAAACATGCTGCTACAAATTTAATAACGGGATTTCGAGAGGTCAGGGATTCCCAAAATGGGAGAGCTTATCGCTCGTTAGGAGGCGTTACCGAACTTACGCAAACGGCCGCGTAATTCGAACTCAGAATAAGCAAGGTAAAGTTTTGAAAAGAAAATAATAACAAATAAGTGAAATAAAATATAAAACGTAGACTGCAGCTTGATAAAAAGAGGAACGGAAAAGTTTGAAAGTATTATTAAAGAAGAGACGAAATATTTGGTAGGAAGGTAAGTTTTGACCAACAGCAGGTAAGGTAGATTTGTTTACTGTTATTTAAAAGTTAACTCTCTAACAAACCTTTCTTTTACCTTTTCAATAATATTTTCTGACTTTGCGTTTTAACTACTGATTAAGCTACAATCCACGTTATATATCTTTCTACTCCTTTTTTATAATTTTGTTTTAAAAACTTTGTTTAATTTGAGTTTTTTATTTCGCGGGCACTTACGTAAGTTCGCTAGCACCTCCTGACGAGCGGTAAACCCAGTGGGCACCAAGTTTGGCGACGTCTTTAAGACATCGTTACGACATCTTTACGACAACTTTAGGACATTCTATGTCCATGTCGTTAAGGTGTCTTTACGATATCGTAAATAAGTCGTATGGTCTGACGATGTCTGTACGTTATCGCAAAGACACTAAAACGACATGGACATAGGATGTTCTAAAGTTGTCGTAACAATGTCGTAACGATGTCGTAACGAAGTCGCCAAATTTCATGCCCACTGGGAACTCTCGCATTCGGGGAATATTAGGGAAAACCTGACAGAATCAGGAAATGTTCGATAGACTAAAGTTGAAGGTGATTTAATTATTTTATTAAAAAATACAACAATTTTATTCAAAACTCATTCTTTTTCAATGTAAAATCAACTTTGAAAATAATTATTTTTTGGTTCTTTTCTGTGAAAATATCAACTATTATATTTTATTTGAGAATTCATCTTTTTTGGTTGAAAATTCAACTACTTAGTAGAAAATGAAACTACTATGTTAGAAATTATACTTTTTGGTTGATGATTAATTATTTTAATTAATAATCCTCTTTATTCAAATTGAAATATTTCTTTTGAATTTTTTTGTCAAAATGTAGCCATTTAATGTTTAGTTGAAAATTTATCTTCTTCAGTTTATACTTAAATTACTTGATTAAAAATGCCTCTATTTTGTTAAAAATTAAACTTTTTGTTATAAAATTAATATTGTTAATTGAAAATTCATTTCTTTGGTTGAAAATGTAACTACTAGTTTAAAAATTTCTTTAAAAATTCAAATATTAGTTTGACAATTTTAAAATTGTATCCGAAAATTAGTTTTGAATTGGACATTTTTTTCGTTAATTAAGATTAACCTTTACTATTCAATTTTTTGGCAAGAAATTTATCGTTTTTGAATAAAAATTCATCTGTTTGGTTGAACATTAAACTGCTTCGTTCAAAATATATTTTGTTTGGTTGGAACATAATTTTTTTACGTAAAACTTTAATATTCCCTGTTTGGTTAAAAATTTAGCTTCTTCAAATGAAAATTCGACTATTGGATTGGAAATTCCTGTGTATTTTGTGGAAAATTCATCTTTTTGGTTAAAAATTTATTCCTTTAATTTAAATTATTGTTTTTTAATGAAAATTATTTTTTACTGAAAATTAGACTATTTCGCTTTTTGTGGAAATTTGTCTTTTTTTTAGACATCTATTCTTCTTTGTTTTAAATTCATCTGGTTGAAAATGTAAATATTTTTTGTTGGAAATTATTTTATTTGGTTGAAGATTTATTTTTACTGAAAATTTAACTATTCTATTAGTTTAAACATTCCTTTAAAAAATCAAATATTTATTTGAAAATTCATGTATTTTGTTAGAAATTACTCTTTACTGATAGAAAATAATTCTTTTTGCTTTCAAATTTATCTTTTGTATAGAAAAGTAATCTCGTTCGTTGAAAAATCATCTTTCTAAGTAAACACTCCTTTGATTGGTTAAAAATTGAAATAATTTGTTGAAAATTATATTTTTTGTTGAAAATGTATGGTTTTTAGTTGAAAATTCATGCATTTCGTTGACAATTTATCTTTGTTTTGTAGGAATTTAATCTTCTTGATTAAAAATTCGTTTTTTTTTTAATTATTCTTCACTGAAAATTGAACTATTTAATTGTTTAAAAAAATTTCATGGAAAATTGAACTATTTTGTCAGAAACTCGTTTCCTTTTTTGGCTGACAATAAATTGTAGTAACTGAAAACAGAACTATTCTATTTTTGGTCAAAAGTGTATCTTAAGTTGAAAGTTCATGTATTTTGTTGAAAATTTATCTTTATCTGTAGAAAATTGCATTTGATTAAAAATGTGACTATTTCGTTTAGAATTTGTTTCATTAGTTTGAAAGTTTTATCTATTTTATTTTTGGTTAAAATTTTAGTTAAAAATTTATTTCCTTGATTAAAAATTGTTCTTTTTTTTGTATGAAAATTAATTTCTTAACTTAAAATTAATAATATTAATAATAATTAATTAATTAATAATGTAAAAATGTCATTAAAAATTTATTTTTAACTTAGTATCGAATTATTATATTTTTGATCGAAAATTCATTTGTTTGGATCAAAATTGATTTTTATCTTCTTTTTTTAAATTTATCGTATTTAATTTAAAATTCATGTTTTTTTTTAATTCGTCCTTTTTATTTCGTTTTTATTTTAAGGCTTGAGGTAATCAGGGGAACAAAAGGTATTGTGTAATAATGAAAATTCGGTGAAACCCGTAATAAAACGGGCGTATTGAGTGTGAGTGCGAACCTTGAACAAGAGGCACTCAATCAACGTGAGCGAGTGAAACTGCTTTGGAAAGGTGAGCACGACTTGCAATCTGTCATTGCCTAGCGCGCTATAACTCGCAATTTAATGCATTTTCGATCAGAGTAATCAAATCCGAATTATTCAGTTCTAGAACACGACTTTGTAAAATAATCAAAATTGTATTAGAGCAAGCGTCATCTGAAAATTCGGTAAACTTTTTTCTACTGGAAAATCAATTAAACGTGACTGGAATTTCAGTCAATAGTCACTGATTACCAAAAGATTCTTTACATGTCCGTCCTATGGATGATTTTAAATTCCCAATAATTTCCCGCTCAATTTTTTATTTTCCTGGTCTGTGAATTAAAATTCTTTTTTAAATGTCCTTTCCTAAATCAGAATCCTGATCCATTAAAAGAGTTCCCTGTTTCATGTCAGAGTTGTAGAGCTTTTAAAAATCTTATGTTAAAAATCATAATCATAATTCTTTTTATAAATTCCCCGTTCCAGGGCAAAATTTTAATTCTTTTGGTTAATTCATTGTTCCAGGAAAAAATTGTAATTCTTTCGGTTTATTCACAGTTCCAGGTCAAAATTATAGTTCTTTTTAAAAATTACCTATTCCAAACCAGAATAATAGTTCCTTTTGGAAAATCTCCCGTTTCAGGAAAAATTATAATTAAAGAAAAATCTTTTTCCAAGACAAAATTTTAATTCTTTAAGAAAAATTCTCGTTCTAGGACAAAATTGTAATTCTCTTGGTAAATTAACTGTTCCAGATCAGCATTTTAGTTCTTTTTGAAAATTGCCTGTTCCAAATCAGAATCATAGTTCTTTTCGGAAATATCCCCTTCCAGAAATTGAATTGTAATTTATTACTGAAATTTCCCGATCCAGGTCAAAATTGTAATTTTTTTAGAAAATTCCCCTTTCCAGAATTTTTTTATTATTTTAGTAAATTCACTGTTTTAGGTCAGAACTATAGTTCTTTTTTAAAATTATCTGTTCCTAATAAGAACCACAGCTCTTTTTAAAATGCTTTCGTTTTAGAACATAAATTGTAATTCTTTTCAACAATACTCCATTTCAGGACAAAATTGTATTTCTTTCAACAAATTCACTGTTCCAGGTCAGAATCATGGTTCTTTTTAAAAATTGCCTTTTCCAATTCAGAATCATAGTTTTCGTTTTCAATTCCCGATTCCAGGACAAAATTACAATTGTATTCAAAAATATCCCGTTCCAAGAAAAAATTGCAATTATTTTATAAAATGCCCCGTTCCAGGACAAAACTGTAATTCTTTTGGTAAATTCCCCATTCCCGGACAAAATTTTAATTCTTTCGGTAAATTCACTCTTCCAAATCAAAATTATAGTTCCTTTCGAAAAGCGCCTGTTCTAGATCAGAATCCTTATTCTTTTAGAAAATATACCGTTCCAGGAATAAAATTGTAATTCTTTATGAAAATTTCCCGATCCAGGATAAAATTTTAATCATCTTGGTAAATTCACTGTTCTAGGATAGAATTGTATTTTTTTTTTGTAAATTCAATGTTCAAATTTCAGAATAATAGTTCCTTTTACAAAGGATCTGTTCCGAATCAGAATAACATTTCTTTTCAAAAATTCCCCATCCCAGAACAAAGTTGCAATTCCTTTGGTAAATTTACTATTCCAGTAAGAGAACTTATTCTTTTCGAAAATTCACTTTTGCATGACAAAATTTTCATTTATTTGGTAAATCACTGTTTCAAGTAATACTTATAGTTCTTTTCGAAAATTGAATATTTCTTTCATTCATGCTGAATACATTTTTATTTCAACATATTTAAATTTTTCCAAAAAAATGTGCATTTCACTCAAACCAAAAAAGAAGCTTTTTTGCACAATTTAAAAAATTATAAATTACATAATAGATTCTTTATAATTTCTAATGTTTGATTACTGTTCACTAGCAAAAACGTAATTCAAAATCTTTAAAAATTAAAATGTGGATCTTCTTATAAGTGTGAAAATATCCCGATTAATTCGCAAATGTTTTTAAGAATATTTAGTAGGCATACTGAAAAAGTAGTAAATCTTCTTTAATTCTTTGTTTCGTTTTTCAGATTTAGAAATGGTTAATTTTAAAAATTCAAGAAAAATTCTTATTTAAAAAAAATTGTTGGTAAGTATTTTGTACGTACAGTTTTTGTTAGGAACCATTATTAAAAATTCGAAATTACAAGGGATTTCTTGTTCAATTTAGAATTATTTGAAAATGTGAAACAAACATGTTACTTTTTATTAAATTAAATGCATACTTTTTTTTGAAAAAGTTAAACATGTCGAAACTGAAATTTCTTTTTTCATGTTCCCTCAAGGCGTCCAAAATTTCAAAATGAATCCAAGGGAAAAGTTTCGAACAGAATTATAATTTTTATTTGGAACAGAGAATTTTCAAAAAGAATAATTATTCTAAGTTAGGATGAAAAATTGACTGCGAAATTATCGAAAATTTAAAATCAACCGTGGGACAAAAGGCAAAGAATCTATTGGAAATCAGTGACTATTGACCGAAATTCCAGTTAAGTTTCATCGATTTTCCAGTAGACAGAAAGTTACAGAATTTTTAGTTTACGCTTACTGAAATTTCAGTACTTTTTCCCCGACTTTTTCACCTAATGTTTAATACCAATAATATAAATATTAAACTAAGACTTTTTTGGAAGCAAATTCTGCCCGAAAATCCTATTAGACTCGATAGAATATCGACTGACAATATTGTTAATACTCTGATAACCACAAAACTTTAGGAAACTTTATACAGCTTTAGATAAATTCCTGTTTCACCTAACCTGAACTATACTGTTTTAACTTCACGAGGAATGCCCTCAATTTTAAATAAATTTAACAATTTTTTAAATATTAACATGGACAGGAAATACATTACCTAGAAGTAAAAGAAAATTATCAACAAGTAAACTTTACTGAAAAATATTAAATAAATATTATTTCGATAATGAAAAAAAAAATTTTGGTTTCTAATTAATAAAATTGATGGAACGAAATTCACACTTTAAAAGAGATGAGAAAAATGAAATAATGAAAACAAACTTATAATATCTAAATTTCTGATTTGGATCTTATTTTAAAAGACAAATTTTAAGCTTTAAAGATTTCAAAATTTTAATAAAAAGAATCTTAAAAATTCCTTAACATTTTTTTTTATTTTTGCAGAATTTAAAAAAAAATTAGGAAAATTTTAATTATTTTAAAAGATATTAAAAAGTTCCAGAAGTTTTGAAAATATTCTAAAACATTTTGAAAATTTGAACAGACTCCAGGAAAAATTTTAATTGATTTTTTATCTTGAAAAATAATTTTAAGGACATATTTAAAAGAATGTTTAAGATTTTTTAAATGATATGTAGAAGTTTTGAAAAGATACAATAATAATTTTATTCTTAAATAAATTTTTAAAAAATGTATACCGAATGTAGGTTTTATTACGTTACAAACACAAAATTTAGGAACTTTTTAAGAATTTTGAAATATTTTAAGAAACTAAGTTTGGTTTAAAGATTAGCAAAATATATCTAACATGTTCAAAAAAAAATCTGGAAGATTTCAATCAAAAAAATGTCTGAAGATTATATTTTACCTACCTTTTTTGGATTTCGATGAAAAATACTTTGTTTGGTGTAAAAATTCATCACGTTATGTTTTATTAAAAATTGAAATATTTTTTTAGTTCAAATATTCGCTATTATATTTTTCTTTGATAATTGATCTTTTTTTGGTTAAAAACTTAACTGATTGTTTAAAATCTTAACTACTTTGTTGAAAATTCATTTATTTAATTGAAAATCCGTCTTTATTTGCAGCGAATTAATCATCGCGGTGGAAGGTTCATGTTTTTGATTGAAAATTAATTTTTTGTTTAAAATAAATATTTTCAGGTTAAAACTTGAACTATTTCGTAGAAAATTAATATTTTTTGGAAAATACAAATTTTTTATTCCTTTAGAGCCCGAAATTTTGCGTAGACAAAATTTAAAAGTATGTAGTCCAAAATCAAAAAACCTTTGTTTTTCAAGGAAAACTCAATTTTCTAACCTAATATCTTAATTTAAATTGAAAAAAACAGTATTGAATCGAAAGACTCAAATTTGCGTAATTTTAATCTATTTTTTGTTCAATAATTTAAAAAATAAATTATTTAAAATTGGGAAATATTTAACTGGAGAAGTTCAAGAATGAATTTTCAATATTTCTCCTTTATAATTTTACTTTTAAATTAAAATTGAAAGGGTTAAATTTCGAAAAAAAAATTAACCACTTAAAACTTTTTTATTTTTGAACGATTTAGATTTACTTGAAATAATAAAAATAGTATCAAAAAAGTTTTAATATCACAATTCTTGGTGACTACAAGTTTTTTCAGTTATAAATTAAGTTCAGCTTAGTTTAATTTTCAACGTTTCGTAGTAGATTTTTTTTTTATTTTTTATATTATTCATTAAAAACTACTTCATATGGAACGTTTTTTGGAATAATTAAATTTTGAAGGTTAGCCATTGAAATATATATATATATAGTAATAAAACTTTAATTTATTTGAATTTTAAATGGTCTAAGTTTCCAAAATTCTAATCTGAAAAGATTCAATTTTTTATGTTTTGAAATTGTACTTTTTTCGAAATTTGAACCTAAAATCAGTCAATTACGAGACTCGTCAAATCAAACTAAAATTGTATAATTTCGAATGCTTTCAAGTATGAAACACACCATTTCAACTACTTTTTAATAAGATTGTTCAATTTCAAAAGTTTTAGTCTGAAATTTTTTATTTTTGTTAGCTTATGGTTAAAAAATTTTCCATTAAAAAGGCTTTCAACTTCGAATGATCTAATCTTAAAGTCTTTTGTTTAGGAATGGTACAGGTTTAATTTAATTCCGTTCCATTTAAAAGGGTTTTCAATCTACAAATTTTAATAAATTTTAAACTGTTTGATTTGAAATGTTTTTCAATTCAAAATCGTTCCATTTTTTTTCAAGCGCAATCAATTTGAAACTACTTATTATTGCTTTAATTTTGTGCAATAAAATAAGAAAGTAGAGCGTTCTAAAGCACGTAATACAATATTAGAAAATGATATGATATGATCAGTATTTATTAGAATCTCAGAATATTTTATAACGTGCTGCAGAATGCTCTGCTTTTCTTCATTTTATTACCAAAAGTCCAAATATGCAATGGTCACCTGCCCAGCGCAGCTTATTCAGCAATTTTTGGTGAAATACGGCCTTACACAACTTCGGCGGCCTACATGCAGTTCTTATCTGGCTTTAAGAAGGTATTTCGCAAGTAAGAGGATGGCTGGATGAAGATTCAATCCAGGGGGACAAATTTTCAACAAGAAAGTTGAATTTTCAATCAAAAAGAATAATTTTGGAACAAAATAATAAACTTAACTTCCACTGCCATTTATCGAATCTTTCCTGACTCTATCAGAGTTTCCCCGACATTCTCTCCATTTTGACAATTTTCTGACCTATGACAACCCTGTTATTAGTTTTAAATCAGCATGTTTCCAATGTTTACGGTAGTTTTACAAAATATAAAGATTTTGGAAAAGATTAAATTAAAATTAAATTTATATTTATTGAATATAAATTGATCTTTGATTAATTACAGCTTGATCTTGATTACAAATTTTTATTAATATTGACTTTAAACCGTTCATGTATAGAGTGCCTCCTTCATCGCAACACATTCAACAATTTCTGGTGAAACACAATCTTGCACAACTTTGGCAACCCACTTCACAGTCCTGACCTGGTTCGCTGTGATTTCTGTTTCCCACATTAAGGTATCCTCTAAAAATAAAACGTTTTCAAGACGTAGAGAAAATCTCGGGGGAAATAAAACAGAATGTGACGAAGCAGCTGTCAGCTATTCCGAAAGGTGAGTTTGAGGAGTGCTTCCGAAAGTGGGAGGATCGCTAGAAGAAGATTCTGGTTCCAAGCGAGAATACTTTCAAGGGGATATCATCGCTATTTAAGGGTCGTCTATAAACTATGTTAACAATTTGAGGGTGGAGGGGATCACGTAAAATCTTAGGTTGTGAGTGGGTAAGAGGGGGGGGGGCTCAAGTGGAAGTAATGTTACAAACTTGGATGACGTAGTACTCTTGATGATACATTTCAAGAACGTTTGCGATTTTTTTTATTGCAAGTTAACTTTTTTAAATGACAATTCATCTATTACATGTTTAGTTATAAATTTACCTTTTTTATTTAAATATTTAACTATTCGTTTTAAAACTTGTGCAATTTCGTATTTTTTATTGCTTTCAAATTTAACTACCTTGTCAAAGGTTAAACTTTTTTGTTCAAAATATATTTTTTGTGAAGATTTATCATTTTAGTTTAAAATGCATCTTCAAGTGGAAAGTCTAACCAGTTTTTTAAATTGAAAATATAAACATTCCATTTTTGGTCGAAAATTTTTATTTGAAAAGATTGTTAAGGATTTAACTATATGGCTGAAAATTCAAGAATTTGATAGACAGTTACAGAATGTAGTTGAAAATTACCTTTTTCTTTCAAAATTCTTATTTCCGAGTTGAATTTTTTATTTTTCGTAAGAAATACGTCTTTTTTTAATCCATCTGTTCGTAGACACCTTATTCATTGTAAAAAAAATTTTAATTAAAAAAAATTTACTAGTTGGTAACCAATTAACATTTTTATTCAAAATTGTAGTGGCAGGTGGAGAATTTAACTGTTTAGTGGAATATTAAAACTTTTATTTTTAAATCGTCTTTTTAGTATAAACTTAATTTCGTTGAAAATTGAACTATTTGGTTAAAAACTATACTATATATTGAAAAATTAACTATTTTGTAGAAAACTATCTTACTTGTTGAAATCTCAGTGTCGGGTCCGAAATTCACATGTTTTGTGGAAAATTTATGTATTTTGTTGAAAATTTGTCTTGTTTGGTAGAAAATTAATTTTATTTATTAAAAATTCATCATAATTTTTAATCAAATTTTTTTCCATTTTTAAAGATTAACTACTTGGTAGAAAACTAACTTTTTTTGTTCAAAATCGTATAGTTTCAGGTAGAAAATTTAAATGTTTAGTACAAAATTCATACATTTTGGTTGAAAATTCGTCTTTTTGGTAGAAAATTGATTTGGTTGAAAATTAGTTTTTTTATTAAAAATTAATTTTCTTAACTTAAAATATAACTATTCTATTTTTGTTGAAAGCTTATCTTTTTTAAAAATTGTTTAAAATTTGTCCTTTATGGTAGAAAAGTCATGTTTTCTGTTAGAAAATTTATATTTCTTTCTATTTGATTCAAAATTTAAGTCCAGTTTCGTTGAACTGCGAAATATTAAATCTTTTGCTGAGCATTAATCTTTTTTGTTTGAGAACTGAACAATGCTTGGGTAAAAATTCCACCATTTAAAAAAAAAAATTATTCCTTTGACAATCCAATTATTTTTATAAAGTGTTCCTTGTGGTCAAATGTTTTTCCGTCATAGAACTCATTTTCTAATTTATTTTTTATTACATCCTGCAGAACGACCTGGTTTTGTTTATTTTATCATCAACTGTCCATCACAGCTCATTCAGCAATTTCTGGTGAAACCAGAATTAACTCTGATATCTGGTACGCCTCTAGGTTGGATACTTTCTGGATCGACCAAGTGTATCTAAAATTTAAATCTCGGTATAAATCGAAATCTTTTTTTTTCTTGAACTTTCGCTTGATCTATAGAATTTCAACGAGTTTTAAAGAACGAAAATAAAAAGATCAATGCAAAATGATACTATGCGCATAATGGATTCCTTTTATGACTTTCGATACACAGAATGAAATCAAAGCAAAGAATCCAAGAATATTTAATTAAGTGCTGCTGAACGGCCTTCTTTTGTTCATTTTATCACCACTTCCCATCGCAGCTTATTCAGCAATTTCTGGTGAAACTAGAATGAACTAGAATTTAAATCATAGTATGCATCGAAATCGTTTTTCTTCTCGAATTTGCGCTTGATCGAACTTTCGTTACGCAGCATGAAATCGAAAGAGCTACAGGAAAATAAAAAAGTCAAGAAATGTGCGCTTGTAGGTAGTGTAATATGGTTTTATATTCCCTGCTAGTATAAATGTATTATTCAAGGAATAAAACGCTGTTTAATAAAAGACTAAGGACATAGTCGACAACGAGAGTCGAGACTGCTTGCTATGTGAATGAGCAAGTTGAGACTATATATTAGTGTCAACGCTCGGGATATCTAGGCAGAAGCATCTACTGCTGGTTACTTCAGTTTATCCACTTTTCTTCCTCCTTCATTTCAACCTTCGTTATATCCCGCCTAAGAGAGGCAGGCGAGTTTATTGCAAGCGGTGCACTAAAAGGGTGCATTTTTTTCTCCTTTTTATTTCATAATTTAATTGTTAATACTAGCACGCGCGCTAGGCACGCGTTCACAATTCTGAATTTTTATTTCCTGCTTGGAAAAAATGTGTCCTGTAAAAAATATAGAACTCAGTATGTGATTCTTGGACAGACACCAAAATGCTATTCAAATTTAAAGTCTCTTTCTTTGAGCGCGGCTGGTGCTCGGATGGGTGACCGTTCGGGATTAGTCGCGTTTTTCCTACATTTAGCTACTTTCGAGAGGGAGGTTTGACACCAAGGATGGATTTGGCGATTCTGTCGCATGTTCATATATTCAAACTCGTCTTTCGGGAATGAGCTGTTTTCAAGAGTTTTGGTTTTCTGCAGTTTTCCACTTCTCTGACCAAACATTCAGTCGAATGCGAGCGCTTCTACTTCATTAAAAATGTGTTGTTTTTTTGTGTAATTTTCATCATTTTTGTTAAAGATTCATCTCCTTAGTTGAAAACTTAACTATATTGTTGAACATTTCTTTTCCTATTTTTTTTAAATCAATCATTTAGGTTAAAAACTTATCTATTCCATTTTCGGTTGAAGATTTGTTCAAATAAATTTTATTTATTATATAATTTTTTTAAATTTAATTACATAAATTAATTTAAATTAATTTTTAACAACATTAATTTTTGAAAAAAGTTATTTTTTAAATTATTATCATATAATTTTAATTTAACATGATTATCAAATACTAGTGTATTTTACCGCGCACTCTAACCACTTCGCTATCGAAGCACTTGAAGTTTGGTTACAAAAACTCCGCTGAATGGTTTGACGTAACCGGTGCTCCTCAATAACAGAAAGATTATTAAACTCGCCTAATTTTATAGAGTGACATTATTTTTAAATGTTCCAATATTATATAATAAAAAAATTTTAAAAATGTATAAACAAATTAGTTCATGAAAGAATGTTTTCTACGATTTTCCGTAATTTTACGTTTCTTAAGTTTTATTGCAAGAAATTTTAATAAAAACATTATGATTAACATTTTTTTGAGATGATTATCGTTGAAATTACAACTAATTTAATAAAAAAAATGCATTGATCAGGAATTTTTCGACAGAACATTTTTTTTATTATGTCAATTTTTTGAGTAAGGAAATTTATTATAATTTTAGCAAAATTCATAATTTGTCGATTAATTTTATGATTTTTTTTAAAACATTCTTTTTTTCAATGCCAGTCCTTTTAATTCGGAACTTCATGAAAATTTAAGCAATATTTATAATTAGTTGATGAATTTTATGATTTTTTAAAAACAAATCTAATGAAAAAATGGATTAATCTGGCATTTGCTGACGTACAAATTCGATGTCAACTTTTTTAATTAGGAACTCCATGAAAATTTCAGCAAAATTAATCATTTTTAGTTCAATTTTATAATTTTTTAACAAATTTAATAAACAAATGCATTATTTGTGCATTTGTCAGCGGAAAAATTCTTTTTTTTCCATTTCAGACTTTTTCACTGGGATCTTCATAATAAATTCAGCAACATTTATGATTAGTTGATACATTCTATGCATTTTTTGTATAAAATTGATCAATTTTAGTTGAAAATTCAACTACTTGGTTTAAATTCAAATAAATTTGTCAACAATTATTTTGTTTTATATAAGATTCATAATTTTATTCGAAAATCGATCTCTTTTTGTAACGAATTTAACTATTTGGTTTACAATGCATGTTTTGTTTTGCTAAATTGAACTGTAATTGATCTAAAAAGTT
Source organism: Belonocnema kinseyi (assembly GCF_010883055.1). NCBI lineage: Eukaryota > Metazoa > Arthropoda > Insecta > Hymenoptera > Cynipidae > Belonocnema > Belonocnema kinseyi. Next base: position 117,400,421 of record NC_046659.1, on the reverse strand, counting down.
AAAATATTTTTTTATTCAAACATCAACTATTAAATTTGTTGTACAAAATTATTTTTTTCTTGTTAGAAAGTTGTTAAAAGTTAAAAGTTTTACGTTAAAAGTTGAACTAATTTGTTAAAAATTAATTAGTTTGATTAACCATTCATCTTTTTGGTTAAAAATGTAACTATTTTCTTTAAAAACTAACTTTTAAACTAAAACCTTAACTACTCCCATTTTGAAGGAAAATTGATCTCTGTTTTAGTTCAACATTTGTTTTTATTAAAAAAATAATTGTTCTTCCGAGCGAAATTGTATTTTTTTGATTGTTAAAAATGCAACGTTATGATTAACATTAATCACTTTTGCTTTAAGATTTTACAATCTTATTAAAATATTGTTTCTTTTTCGTTGAAAATTAATTTTCTTAGCTGCAAATTTAGCTAGTTTATTGTGGGTTAGAAAATAATCTTTTTTAGTAGAAAAATCTTGTATTTTATCTTGTATTTTGGCCAAATTAATTTAATTTGAAAAAATCTATTTTTCTGTTGAAAACCATGGAAAATATTAACAGAATGGAGGAACGATTGGAAAATTCCGAAAAATTAAAATCCCGACACTGAAAAATTGAAAAATTGAAAAATTTCCGAATAGTAAAATTCCCGAAAGTTTATAATATTGCCCAATTTAAACATTACTGACGGAAATTACCGAAATATAAAATACCCGAATTCGAAAATTTCCGAATTAAAACAATTTAAAAAGTTGTTCCCGGTTGAATAATATTTATTTATTAAACAAAAAAATATCTTATATGTTTTATCAGAGAACATTTTTTACAACGTTTAATGGGTTTTTAAATTATTGTTTGAATTCAAAATAACTATAATTGAAAGAAATATATTTCTGAATGACGAATTTTGTTTTAAAAGAAAATGACCAAAATTGGTCAAATAAATCGAATTGTTAATTCGAATAATTTAATTCGGAAAAAATTTATGAAAACAATTATTTTTTTCATTCGAGGTGCACGTGTGTTTAAATTAATTTTTTCATCAAATACTTATGAAATTATTGTAGTTTTAAATTCAAATAATCATCTTTTTGAAACATTAAAAAAATATTTTCTTTCATACAAAATATTAGATTATTGTACTTTTAACAAATAAATAATATTTATTGAGAAACCCATTTTTTTAATTGTTAAATTTCCGGAATTTTTTCGTTAAGATATTTTATAATCCGGCAATTTTCTGTCGAGAATTTTATTATTCGGGAATTTTCCAATTCGGGTTTTTTACATTTCGACAATCTTATAATGTCAGGAATTGTATTTTTCGAGAATTTTTCAATTTAGGAATTTGACGGTATCGGGAATTTTATTTTTCGGATTTTTTAAGTCGGCCCACATGAACTTTTCTGCATGTTAAATATTTAATCGATGAAAAGTAGCAATTATTTAAATCGTTAGGAATATAAAAAAATAAATACAAGTAACAATAAAAAATAAAATGCTTTTTTTTATTTATGTTTCAGTTGTCTCTGGCGTTGGCGTTGACGTGGCGTATCATGGACATGTGATGGGGTTTTACGTTACGTGAGGATGCGTATACCGTAATTTATTTCTCGCACTCTGATTTTTAGATATTTTCACAAATCACATTTTTCTAAAAAATAAGAATAAAAAAAATTCAATAGAAAACAGAAATATAAATGGAAAGCATTTTTCATAAAATAGGTAGCATTTTTTTCCGTGGAACTATACAATCAAGTTTAGTGTGATTAATTTTCAGACCATAATACAAATTAGTTGATAGAACAATTAAATAAAAAAATTAAAAGCACTTCCATGAGGGCAGTATAATTTCTGTCTCAGATAGTGAAATTTCTAATTTTAAACTAATCAATTGTGCAGTTTTAAACACTGGAGTTATTTATAGCAAACTTTTTTACTTTTTTTTATTTTCAATTTTGTTTTTAATATTTCAAAATTTTTAATAAAACATTATTGATTTTGAATATTAAATATTAAATTATTGTCGATTACAGCTTTAATATTTTAGAGAAACGAGAAAAAATCTGCCTCAGCCCGGATTTGAACCAGGAACAGGAATAGCGCATTGACCAATTAGGGCATCGAGAACAAAAAAATTGGCTGTGGCTTCGGTGGCGAAATTGGTTAATGCTCCATTCGCGGACAGTGCCGTTCCGGGTTCAAATCCGGGCTGAGGTAGGTTTTTTCTCATTTCTCCAAAATATCAGACCAGTAATCGACACTAATTCAATATTTAAGATCCAAATTTTATATTCCCTAAATATAATTTCGAGATTATATTGAAAAATACATCAAAATAAAAATGTAACATACAAAATAATGTTATAAATAATATTTTCCTTTGTATTTATTTAATCGAAAATCGTGTCACCGAAAAAAGTACTTTAAATAACTGCAAATTATAATATATTTAAAGTTAAACATTTTTATTTGAAATTATTTGATTTACTTTATAACGGATTCTATATTAAAACTTATACACGATGAATATTCTCGCCTTTTGTATTTAGGTTTAGAGAAAATGAAAATTTAATCAAGGATTTCTATTATTTATGCAGTATCTTCCTTTTGTCGATAATATTTTTAATTACGAATTTTATTATTTGGTTAAAAACATAATAATTTTATTAAAAAGTCGTTCTTTTTAGTTGAAAATTCCACGTTTTTGTTCAAAATTAACTTTTCGTTTAAAATTCTTATTTCGGTGTTGAAAATTTAACTGAAGTCTTTCTTGCTTAAAAATTCAGCCATCTTTGTGAAAATTTCTCATTCTGGTTTAAAAATTTGACTTTTACTTGAAAATTAATCATCTTTAGTTAAGGATTCACTTTTTTTAATTCAACTCTTTGATTAAAAATTTATTTGCTTGATTGAGAGTTGATGTTTAATATTTTTCTTTTGAAAATTCGCTTATGTGGTTAGCAATTCAATTATTTTGTTAAAAATTCAACAATTTTGTGAAAAAGTAATACGCTGATTAATTGAAAATTAATCTTCTTTGGTTTAGAATCCAGCTATTTTATTGAAAATTCATCTAATTTGGTTAAAAGTTGATCTTTTTTATTTGAAAAATCAACTACTTGGACATATTTTAAGCTACTTTCCTTTAATATATATTCTTTTGCTAAATAAATTTGACTATCATGTTAGAAATTCCTTTTTTTATATTACTTTTTATCTAACAATTCAAATTTTCCATTTTTGACTGGAAATTAATCTTTTTCATTTGAAAATTCAACTATTTTTTGGGAATTCATGAATTTTATTCAAAACCTTTCTTTTTGACTGAGAATTCAAATTATTTTCTTAAAAATTTAATTAATTTGTTGGAAATTCCACAATTCTTAAAAAACTAATACTTTATAGTTATAAATTCAACTGCTTTATCCAACATTAATTTTTTGTTAAAATTTCATAATTTGGCGTTGTAAACAAATTAAAATCTTTCTTGGTTGAAAATTCGAATATTTTTTAAAAATTTGTCTTTTTGTTCACAAAATTCATCTGTTTTAGTAGAAATTCAATCTTTTTTTGGATGAAAATTCAATTGTTTAATTGAAAAATGATATTCTCTGCTTAAAAATTCAAATATTTTATTGAAAATTCATAGTTTTTTGGTTAAGAATTGATGTTCTCTAATTATAAATTCAACTACTTGGATACATCCTGAATTCTTTTTTAAAAATCTATTTTCTTAAATTAAACTTTGTCCATTTGTTTCAAAATTACCTTTTTACTTTTTTTCTGAAAATTTACATTTTTGATTGTAAATAAACTTTTTCACTTAAAAATTCAACTACTTCTTTAAAAATTCATGAATTTTATTGAAAATTTGTCTCTTTTCTTAAAAATTTCTCTATTCTAATAAATGTTCAATTATTTATTGTTTGAACATTCCACTATTTAGTTGAAAATGCGTCTTCGTGAGTAATTATTTTTAATCCTTATTAATTAAAAATTCAAATGCTTTGTGCAAAGTTAATTTTTTTTATTAATTCATCATTTATTTTTGAAAATTATATTAAAATCTTTTCTTGGATACAAATTTAACTATTTTTATGAAAATGTATCTTTTTGATTTAAAAATCCATCTGGTTTAGTAGCAAGTTTACCTTTTTTTATGAAAATGCAACTGTTTAGTTGAAAATTAAACTTTTTTTGTTGAGGATTTAATTATTTTGTTGATAATTCATTTTTTCTGTTTAACATTTTATCTGCTTTTTGAAAATTGAACGACTTGGCTAAGAAATGAATTTTTTGAATATTCATAACTTTAATGGAAAGTGCATCTCTTTGGTGGAAAATTCGGTTTTTGTATTTGTTGAAAAATAATTCTTCTAAATGAACACTTAATTATTCTAATTAAAGATTAGTCATTCTCGTAGAAAATTAATCTCTTTTCTAAAAATTGAAACTATTTTTTTCAAAATTGATCGTTTTTAATTGATAATTCAACCACTTGGGTAAAAGTTGAGCTACTTTGTTAAAAAAATATATATGTTTAAAATTGAAATGCTGGTTTTTGTATATTAATGAGCAGGAAAAATAAAAAATTGGTTAGAGAAAAATCAGGAAAAAGTCAGAAAATGTTGAAAATCAAGTTATTTTCCACCCAGTTTACTGAATGAAATTTTAACAGTAAATATTTTTTGCGAAAACCAAAGAAGAGAAAATAAAAATCTATAATCCGATTTTTGTCCAATGTTTGGAAATTTCTACTCACATTTTTTAGTTAAACATCAATGCGATTGTAAGTTTAGGACTCATGAAAAATGCCTTAAAAATACTTTTTATGGCAGTTTTGATGCGCAACTCCAACTGCGCATTAAAACTGCCGTAAAAAGTTTTTTTAAGGCCGCTGTGAAGAATAGCCGCCTAATGTTCTACTATACGGAACGAACAAAGGAGTTAAGAATCGACTTTATCGTGCCCATGCTAAGTTTTATGAAAAACAGCAATTCAGAATAATAAAAATTATGTCAAATATTAGTTCGCAAATATAAGAATTATATCCAATGGTAATTCCGAAAAATATTATTCTGCTTTTTACATTACTTACACTTTGATTGCTTAGTTGTAAAATTGAAATATATGTTTAAATTGAAAGTACTATAAAATTTAAGTAATAATCTTAAATTAAAATAAATATTAAAATAGCTATTTTATATCATAATAATATGCTTTGTAGATCTCTAAAATTATAAACTCGACAACCTGGTAAATTTTAAATATTTATTATTAAAAATCATAAAATTTTAACAGTCTTTTTGTAGTGAAGATTTTCATTTTAAAATTATTTTATTCTCTATATGTGTAATTTAAAATAATTTATTTTGAATATTCTTTTCATAGTTCAAGTTTTTACTTCTGAATCTTCCACATTAAATAAATTTCTAATGTGAAATAACAAATTACAGCACTTTTATTTATAAGACTTAAAATTTGCACAATTTGTGTTTGTCTGTTTTCAAAATTAAAACTTCTTCAATTTTAAGTATTTGGAATTTTAAAAAGTTTCAATTGGAAAGTTTAGAATTCTTAAAGTTTACAGAATTGTAAATTAATTAATTTTCAAGATTTATCGTTTACATTTTTGTAATTTTAACCATTTTTTGGAATAATTAAATTACGAAGATTCATATTTAAAAATCATGTTTAAATCTAAATTTACACAATTAAAAACTCTTCAAATTTTAAGATACTATTCAAATCTGAAATCTGTATGATTTTGAAGATCAAAAGTCAAGTTTTCAATTCTACATCTTCTAAATTGAAATTATAACTTACATCAATTATTAAAATTTTATTCTTTTTAATTAATTAATTAAAATCTTTCAAAATTGAATAATTAAACAATTTTCACTTCGAATATTTCTCAATTCGAATCGATTAAAATATAGATTTTTTGACTCTCAACTGTAAACATAAACTAATTCGTTAAAAATAAATCATTTTTAGTTCAATTATCAACTAAAAAGATGAATTTTCAAGTAGGAAGATTAATTTTCTACGAAAAAGTTCAATTTTCCACAAAGTATGTACATAATTTTTCACCAAATTATTGAATTTTCAATTAAAAAATAATTTTTTCAACTAAAAGTTAGAAACTTCATTTTCTGTTGAAAAAAATTAAGCCTCAACAAAAAAATAAACAATTGCATTTTTATTGTTCAACCAAAAAAGATGAAACTTCGATCAAAGGGCTAATGAATTTTTAAAGTGACAAGACGAATTTTCAGCTAAACCAGAGATCATTTTTTTATTAAAAATGTAATAGTTACATTTTGCAACAACAAAAAATTATAAACAAAAAATATAATATTTGAGCTTTCAAACAGAAAATATTTTTAAAATTTAGATCAATAGCAGTTTAATTCAATCAAAAAAAAAAAAAAAGAACGAATTCTTATAAAATATGTGGTCAAATTTTCACTTACTTAGTAAAGTAATAATTTATGCAAGTTAAGAAACATCATTTTTCATACAATTTATTATTATTTATCATTAGTTATAATTATTATTTTTTGAGTAATTTATAGAAATTTGCAGTTTTTTCCGAATTTTTCCACTTTTTTCAATTTTTTACTGAGTGAGTCAGGAATTGATGCAATTTAGAAACAAATATTAAACATTATTATTAATTTAAACAAAAATGCTCTTAGTAACTACTTCAAGAAAAATTTATATTTAATATGATCCTATAGAAAATTTTAAAAATAATTCAAACATCTGTTTTATTTCAGAAAAATATATTTACAAAAAAGAAAGCGAATGTCTAAAATGGAAGTCAAGATAGTTATAAATAATAAATTGTTTGAACGACTATTTTTGTTAACATACATTAATTATTATCTCACAAAGTTAAAAATGGAGAAAAAGTGGCATTAATATAAATTGTGATAGTCATAAACAATAATAACGTGTTCAAACAATTATTTCTGCTAAACTTAATTAATTAATAAGTCACTTCAAGTGAAAAAAAGACAAATAGTTCAAACAATTTTTTTGTTAACTTAAATTAAGTGTTACTTTACTCTAATTGAAAAGTAGAAAAATGTTAAAAATTTGAGAAAAAGTCGTAATTTCTAGCATTATTTAAATGCAATATTATTAAAAATAATAAAAAGTTGTTCGAACAATTATGTTATTAAATGACTCTAATTGAAAATTGGAAAAAAATTGGAAATTTTTTGAAAAAGCTGTAATGGTCTATCTTCTTTCTGAAAAAAATTGCTGAAAACAATGATAAATTGTTTAAACAATTAATTTATAAACGTAATTATCTTAATAAAGTAGTATTTAATGTATTAGAAACGATGTTTTTTTTATGTGAAATACGTGCGGCTTCATGGGGCTCGCACCATCTCTAAATATAGCCTACTCTTGGTTTAGCCAGAGTATCGGGAGTGGCCTGCAAGTAACCTTGTTGCTAAAGCGAGATTATCAAAACGTAAACACTCAGAGCTGTCTGAATCGTTTCCAATTGGTATGCATAATATTGCGCAATCTCCGTACGCGAGTACCCGCGCAATGCGCCTTTCCGCTGCACTACTCGTATTTTACAGACAAGAGTCGCAACCGCCTCTCGCCCCTTGAGCGATATGCATGAAATTGTGACAGGAAAAATTTTCCAACGCATTTCTGGACTATCCTAAGGTCGAAATATGGTTGAGATAGAGTCATAAATTGAATAAGCGTTTCTAGGGCGCTTAATCGAATTGTAATTAAAAGTAACAGAATTTGATTAAAGTGAACAGTAAGCACCTTGACATAGCAAATGCAATGAATTTGTGAATCTTCTGACGAGGCCGCTCAAATCAATAGTTGATAACTTTGCAACTCCAGCTACTAAACCTCCTTAAAGACAAGATCTAATTAAAGACTTAACCGACTTAACTTTTCTCGATGAGATCATACGTCTGACCCTCATCTCAGATTTTCTCTCTCTTTATTGGAAAAATAATTATAGACATCGGTTGACTTTATATTTTTCTCTATATTTCACGATTTGACTGGGAAAAACTGACAGTGAATAATTCAATTTAAATTGTTACATTTCTATATTTTTCTGCTTTCAAATTTAGAAATAAACTTAAATTCAGCGAAAATGTTAACTGTATTTAAGGCAATTCAAACGAGTCTCGCTGTTGCTTGATCCACTATACGTCTGAAAGGATGAATTTTTGAACCTAATATTTTTACCACATAATTTAAAGGTATACCGGGTTGGTCAGAGAGTTTCTTCCGGAAAATATCCTTGTTTTTTTTTGCAATTGACAATGAAGTGTTTTTTTGTGCCTGAAACCGGCAACGACAGCAGTTCAGCGTACACAATAGAGTTTTGCCGGTTTTTAGGCGCAAACCACACTCAATTTTCAATTAGAAATGAAAAACAAGTCAATTTGAGCGAAAAAGCTCTCTCGCCAAACCGTTATAATTGCCCTTAGATTATGTGGTAAGAATATTAATTAAAAACCATTTATCGTTTTAGACGTACAGTGGATCAAGCGAAACCGAAATTCGTTTAAAGCGCCTTAAGGTCTCATTAAAAATGTTGAATTTTCAAGCTAAAAATACGTAACTCCTGCAAAACTGTTGAGTTTTCAATTCAAACATATACATTTAAAAAAATCGAAGGTTTAACCCAAGAAAGACTAAAAAAGATACATTTTTAAGCAAAAATGAAATAGTTTTATTTATATAGTTAAAAAAAATTCAAGTCAAATAATGATCTTTTAACCCCAAAAAAAAAATTATTTTTAGCCCAATGTTTGAATTAGCAAACCCAAGATATGAATTTACGACCAAAAAAGAACAAATTTCAACAAAAGTTAAAAAAATTAATTTCCAATCGATAACCAAAGGAATTTTTAACAAAAGACTTACATTTTCAAACGAAGGCTTGCAATGCCGTTCTTAATTTTTGTTAAGTATTGCATTTTATTTTATCAGGAGTCATCGACTAATTAACGAAATGTGAGCGTTAAATGTGTGCATTTTCAACCAAATTTTTTAGCTTTCAACTCAAAAAGAGACATTTTTAACCAAAAATGGATTATTAAAATTTTCAATCAAAACAATTAAGATTCAAATCCAAGAAAATAAATTTTCAAGAAATTACTGCAAATTTTTAATCAAAGTGATGAAGCTTCGTACAAAAAATGAATATTTAACAAAAAATGTAATAGTTGTTTTTTCAAAAAAAAATGTCATCCAATAACTGTTAAATTAAAGTAATTAAATACAAAATACGATTTTTCAACAGATTAGTTGAATCGTCAAACAAAACAGACTAATTTTTAAGTTAAAAAGATTAAATTCCTGAAAAACAGATGAGTTTTCAGCCCGAAAATACGAATTTTCAACAAAACAGTTACTTAAATTTTCACTAAAAAATTATTTTTCAACCAAATAAAAAAATCAATAAAATAGTTTAGTTTTAAATGAAACAGATGTGTTTTCCACCAAAAAGATTTAATTTCTATCACAAAAGGTAAATTTTCCACAAGAAATGGAACGGTTCAATTTTTATTTAAAGAACTTTTAACCCAAAAAACAAAAAATAAATTTTTAGTTAAAAACCCTAATGTTCCAGTAAAACAAAAGGAAGTTCCATAAGATTAGTACATCTTCAACCAAGAAATAAATTTTAAACTTAAATTATGAAACTTCAAACAAAGAAATCTTTTTTTGCCTAACGGTTGAATTTTCAACCTACGAGACCTTCGCTTACCTTCTTAACCTTCTTTTTCAATTAATTTCGATTTCAGTTTTATTCAAAAATTAGTTGAATGGTCAAATAGAACAGACTAATTTTCAAATCGAAAATAGGAAAGTTTAATAGGAGAGTTAAATTTTGAATCAAATAATATTTTTTAATCAATAAACAAAAAATTTCAGTCAAAATGTTTAATTTTTAAACCAAAAAATCAACTTTCCTGTAAAACAGATGAGTTTTTAACCCAAAAACATAAATTAAAAAAAAAGAATTCTCAATCCAAGAAAGACGAGCTCAGAACAAAATAATTGAATTTTCGACTAAAAAAGATACATTTTTAAGGAAAAATGAAATAGTTATATTTTCAGCCAAATAGTTGAATTTTCAGCACAAAAGAATAATTTGTCACCAAAAAAGACAAATTTTCAACAAGATACCTGAACTTTTTACTAAAAAAGATCAATTTTCACTAAAATAGCAAAATTCCATTTTCAGTTAAAAAAATTAATTCCCAAGCGCAAACAAAACGAATTTTTAACAAAAGACTTAAATTCTCAACCAAAGGCTTATAACAGAAAATTTTTCAATTTTAACAATTTAATTTAATTTAAAAAATTAAATTTTTTAAATGGGATCATTTTGAAGAAGAAAAGTCAAGAGTTTCTAATTTCAAATTTTCCGAATTGATGAAACTTTAAATTGCAATCATTAATGTTTTTAATTTTTTAAATTTACAATTTGGAATTATTTCTGCTTTCAAATTCTGATTAAGTAAACCCGAAAATTTTACAATACTTATTCGATGGAAAACGGATCACTAATGCAGTTTCTGAGAAATAGCCGATGAGGTTTTCAAAAAAAATTTTTAGAAAACATGAAAAAAATATTTTTAAGATGGGTTACTGCTTCTTAACCGGAAGGTTAAGTGTTCAACTCTCGCCATCTGAAATTTGTATTTATTTTTTATTTATTACTAATTAAAATATTTTTGAATATAATATCCTTCAATAATCTTTAAAAATTGTTCTAATCATAATTTTGTACAGCCTCTTTTCACGAAAAAACTGATTTACTTAAACTTTTTTCATGTTTTTTGCAAAAAAAAAAAAAAATCTGTTGATAAAAATGTTAAATCTTGTTTTCATTGCTTACTAATTATATTTAACATTACAAGTATAGAAGAGGTATTTTTGGACAAGAAATTATATTTTTAACCAGAATTTTTTAACAGAACAGTGACTCATTACAGAAATATTTACTTGGGAAGGTGCTAAATGCGATTAAAAATATATTTTTTCTTAAAATACTTCGATCATATGTATACGTATATCTATTATTAAAGAAAATTGTATTTATAAACATTTTCATACATAAAAAATAAAAAGCAGACAAACAAAAAAGTTCAGCCAGCAAGAATCGAACTCGCAACGTGGCAGTCATGAAACAGAAGCACTGTTGCCTGAGCTATCAACTGAATTAATTTTTGCTAAACTCTATAAAACAGGAATATTCTGAACTGTTTCCCACCACAGAAGCAACAATATTTTTTTTCCTTTGTGAGTCCAGATAAATTTTAATTTCAATATTTCATTGACAGTCGCCATCAATAAAAGTTTATTTAATTAAAATTGAATTTCTAACTTTCATGTATAATAATAATTTTAATGTATCATTTAAGGAATCATATGTTATAATAATCTAAAATTATATGTTTTATTTAACTCAATTTTTTTATTTCAGGGGAGCATCGGTTGTGATATTTTTTCTTGAAGTTACATGGGCAATCACCCTCTTCATACAAATTTGCGTCAAGTAAGTACATTCCATTATTATTAAACTATTTGTTTGATAATTAACTTTAATTAAATTTATCTCAATGGGCGGGAATTGAACTATTTCATGAAAAATTAATTTTCCTAACTGAAAATTTAATTATTTCATTTTGTGTTGAAATGATATATTTTTAGTTAAAAATTCAACCAGTTGATTGAATTTTGATCCATTTTGTACAAAAAAAGTTAATATGTTTTATTTTAGTTGAAAATTCATCCCTTTAGTTGAAAACTTAACTATTTTGATGAAAATTCTATTTTTTAGATTAAAAATAAATTATTTTAACTGAGACTGTCACCATTCTAGTTTTTGTTAAATACTGATTTTTTCTCATTAACAATTCCACTATATGGTAGAAAATTCACGTATTTTATTGAATTGCCCTAATTAATTGAAAATGCGCTTATTTATTTGTTTCAATGGGTTAGATTAAACTGCTTTATTAAAAATTCGTTTCTATTTTTGTTGAAAATTAATTTTTTTAACTTAAAATTGAACTATTCCATTTTTTGTAATAAAATGTATTAAAAATTAACTTTTTTTAGTAAAAAATTAATCATTTTGGTAAAAAATTCATCGTTTTGATTGAAAATTTAACTATTTGATTAAATTTCATCTTTTTTATTGAAAATTCATTTCATTGGATGAGAATTGAACTATTTTAATCAAAATTAGTTTCTATTTTTTTTGGAAACTAATTTTATCAATTGAAAATTGAACTATTCCATTTTTTGTTGAAATTTTCTGTTGCTGTTACTGAAAATTCAACTATTTTTTTGAGAACTCATGTATTTTATTAAAAATTAATTATTCTCAGTAGAAAATTAATGTTCTGGGCTAAAAATTAGAGTTCAATTGAAAATTCATCTATTTAATTGAATTTCGAACCGTTTTGTTTAATTGTTTTAAGTTGCATCATTTTAGTTGAAAATTCATCTCCTTGCTTGAAAATTTAACTATTTCAATGAAAACTCTTTTGTTTTAATTTTACCGCTTTTTATGTAAATTGAAATCTTTTTTGGTTAAAATATCAATCATTAGATTTGTCGTTGAGAATACATATTTTTTACTTGAAAATTGATCTCTCTGGTTGAAAACTTAATTATTCTATTCTTGTATAAAAATTGATCTCTTCTCGTGGAAAGTCCAACTGTATTGTGGAAAATGTATGTATTTTGTTGAAAAATTCGTCTTTTTGACTTGAAAATTCAATAATTTCATTGAAAATTCATGTCTTTTTTGAAAATTTGTCTTTTTGGATGAAAAAATAATCTTATTGGTGAAAAAGTCATGTTTTTCATTGAAAATGTAAGTATTATGTTAAAAAGTCATATTTTTTTGTTGAGAATTCAACTAATAGACTGAATATTAAAACACTTTATTAAACAAAAAATTTTTGTGATAAAAATTAATTTTTTCTTGCTAAAATTAATTTAAAATCTTTTTTAGTTCAAACTTCATCTATTTGAGTAAAATGTAGCTATTTTGTTGAAAACTTATGTTTCATGGTAGAAAGGTCATCTTTCTTAGTATAAATTTTTTAAAATTCAATTGGCTTCTAAATAATAAATTTGACTGAATAATTGAAAATGTATCAATTTAGGTTAGAAATTAAACTACATGGTTACAAATTTCACAATTTTGTTGTAGAAAATTAAAATATTTGGTTAAAAATGTATTCTTATAGTAGAAAATTATTAACTTTTTGTTTACGCGCCTTATCAAGTTTCATCAAATGTAGGGGGAACTTCTCTGCAGTAGGTAATTTAACCTACAGTGGATAATTATTAATTAAGAGCGCAGAGGAAAAAAAGAATTATTTTTAAGTTGAATTTATAAACACGTGTAGCTCTTGACTTTTAATTAAAGTAAAATAATTATTTTATATACATTAGTACTGTTTTAATTATGATTATCCACTGTAGATGGCATTATCCACTATAGAGAGGCATCCCTATTTATTTTTCCTCTTCTTTACGACGTTGAAGTTTGCCACAGATATGGATTTCAAAGTTATGTAATTAATATAAAAAAAACTAAGAGTCACATCGAAAAAGTAAAAACACCTCTCGATTCGTCTCGGAAATATCTCGATGTACATTTTTTGTTTTTTTGTTTAAACAATTTTTTAAACAATTACGCTATTTGTTATTTTTCTGCAATTGTTATAAACAAAGTATGCATCGGATCGAAAAACAAAGTGCACCAATGCATTCCTCTCAAAAAAATCTAGAAGTGAATTTTTTTGTTTTTTCGTAAACCCATTTTTTAAACAATTAGAGCATTTGTTGTTCAGCGCTGTATTGCTCCGTCCCCGTAGATATGGATTTCAAAGTTGTGTAATTAATATAAAAAAGTAATAGTCACATCGAAAAAGTAAAAACACCTCTCAATTCGTCTCGGAAAAATCTCGATGTGCATTTTTTGTTTTTTTGTTTAAACAATTTTTTAAACAATTACGCTATTTGTTATTTTTCTGCAATTGTTATAAAAAAAAGTATGCATCGGATCGAAAAACCAAGTGCACCAATGCATTCCTCTCGAAAAAGTCTAGATGTGCATTTTTTTGTTTTTTCGTAAACCCATTTTTTAAACAATTAGAGCATTTGTTGTTCAGCGCTGTGTTGCTCCGTGCCCGTAGATGATGCCCAATACAGCGCTGAACAACA
>NC_046659.1:117362351-117386067 GCF_010883055.1 Belonocnema kinseyi | reverse complement strand
AAATGGGTTTACGAAAAAACAAAAAAATGCACATCTAGATTTTTTCGAGAGGAATGCATTGGTGCACTTGGTTTTTCGATCCGATGCATACTTTGTTTATAAAAATTGCAGAAAAATAACAAATAGCGTAATTGTTTAAAAAATTGCTTAAACAAAAAAACAAAAAATGCACATCGAGATATTTCCGAGACGAATCGAGAGGTGTTTTTACTTTTCCGATGTGACTCTTAGTTTTTTTTATATTAATTACACAACTTTGAAATCCATATCTGTGGCAAACTTCAACGTCGTTCTTCTTTGCGCAAAAGATGAAAAGAAATGTGTAAAAATAAACGTAGAACGTGTTTCTTAGTTATTTTGACAAAACCTTGCTTCCGGCATTTGTCCTTGTTTTTCTTTAGCTACGTGTTTTATCGGGTAGAGACTTCTGAGGTAAAAGACAAATAAGGAGCAATTGTCGAGAGAAAAGAAAATATTAAAATTGAGATTGAAAATAATTAGTAATTTAACAAATTGCTGGATTCCCTGTCGGATTCACAAAAACCAATCCTTGACATCATTGATTTTTTTTAAACTTTAGTTTCTTATTTTATTTATTAGAGAAAATAAATATTGCCAGGTATCTGAGTTCAGTAAGGTTAGCTTGATCTAAATGTTGAGTTGAATTTTCGACAATATAAATAATTCGATGTTAATTATTTTTTGTCTATTGATCTAAAATCAATATTTTTTTAATGTTGGTTTTTTTATTTCTGAATTATGAAAAATTGCTCTCAAGCTCCGCTTGGATCCGAACTCAGGTCTTTCAGATTTTTATAATTGTAAGATTAATTTTTCAAACTCCTAAAATTTGAATTACGACTCTCCGTAGCTTAGTGGGTATAATACCTGCAATCTGAAAGACATTGGTTCGGAACTTAGCAGAGCTTGAGGAAAATTTTTTCACAATTTAGAAATAAAAACATTGCCCGTCGCGCGTTGCGCGCGCGGCTAACAAGTTTGAGCACGCCTAGAGCGCGCGACTGTTGGTTCTCGCGTTTGTGAACTCTCTTTTGTTAAAGCTCTTTCGGCTTTAGCGAACACATTATCATCACGTATCTCGTGCTTCGCGCTACATTTTTCCCAATATGTCAAATTTTCTACATTATTGTAAATCTTTTTTCGTTGATTAATTTTGTCTCACTTTCTCTCGTAGCTTGTATCGCTGTACACAAATATAATTTCGTTATTTTCAATAATTTTTTTCAAAAATAAAACAAAAATTACTTATACTACAAAAAAGTAATTCCTGAAAAATATGTTATTCCTTTCTAGGTGCACATTTTTTTTCGATCTATCTCTTTTCGTATCCTGCTTTGTTTGACCACAAAATGGAGTTATTGCTTTTTCATTCCTTTTTTTCGATAAAAATTGGAATTTTCTATTTTTTCACCATAATTTAAAAAGTTGATTAGACAATTTTGTAGGCTCTTGAAAAAGTAACGCTTTTCTATTCTTGACTTCTTCCCATATCACGCTTTCGAAGCTTCAAATGTTCATTTTTGTTTGGTTTTGTGGATTTTGAAAATGCTATAACTTTGGTCATTTTTATTTTATAAAAAGATTAATGAAAATAACTTGTTCGTATTTTGATCTACTGTAAATATCTGTCGAAAAAATGTTTAAAAATTAAAAATTAACATAAAATAAGTAATACAATTTAACTGGTCAAAACCATAACATCAAAAAGTATTTCAACAGAACAGTTGAATTTTTAACCAAATAGTTGAATTTTCAACCTACAAAGACGAATTGTTAACCAAAACTATAATGATGAATCTGTAACAAAAATTTTAGTTTTTAATAAAGTATTTCAACTTTTAACCAAAAAATACCAATTCTCAACACAAGAAGACAACCTTTTTGTCAAACAGTTGTATTTTCAACTAGCAAATATTATTTTTCTGTCTACAAAGGCCAATTTTTAATCATTAAATCGAATTTTCAACAAAATAGTTTAATTTTCCACCTAGGAGATAAATTTGCAGCTATAAAGATGAATCTTCAACCAAAAAATGAGTTTTTAACAAAGTAGTACAACTTTTAACCAAAAAAGACCAACTTTCAACCAAATAGACTCATTTTCTAGAAAATACTTGCATTTTCAAACATAGAAAATATGAATTTTCTACCAGGAATTCGAGATTTTAACAAAATTAAAATTAACAAAGTACTTAAACTTTTAACTAAAAAATACAAATTTTTAACCAATAAGACAAATTCTCAACAAAATAGTTGAATTTTACACCAAGGAGATAAATCTGCAACTATAATAATGAATCTTCAAACAACAAAATTATTTTTGCATAAAGGAGCTAAACAAAAAAATAATAATTTTTTACCAAAAAGACGAATTTTCTAGAAAACTTTTGCATTTTCATCTAGCAAATATTAACTTTCTACTAAAAAGACGAAGTTTTATTAAAATAGTTTAATTTTCAAACAAAAAGGCAATTCTTTCAGATTTTAACCGCTAAAAAAACTATTTTAAAAAAAAATAGTTAAACCAAGAAGATAAATTTTTTACTTGACATAGAAAAATTAAATTTCAAGTAAAAAAAAAAATAATTTGTGAAAACTACAAAAAAAACAAATCGACAAAAAAATTGTTTGTTGACAAATTAATTCAAATTTTAACGAAAAAGGCCAATTTTTAACCGTGCAGTATTTATATGCGTCTTCATATTCTGAATTGTTTACTTAATTAGGAATAGTCAAAGATTAAGAGGACTTTTTTCCTCGTAACTTTTGTCGTTTTTCCACCCATTTTATTTTATTTTCAATTTCATTTTTCACGAATAAAACAAAAGGTACGCGTTCTATCAAGTAGTGATTATGAACGAAATTGTAGATCCTTTTTGGGAGAACAATTTTTGTTAATTCATCTTTTTTCGTAACCTACATAATTTGTCCACAAAATGGAATTTTTTATTTTTCATTATTTTTTGTGCAATAAAAATTTGAATTTTCGATTTTTGAAGAAAATAAAAAAGTTTGTTATGATAATCTTGTAGAGCTTTCAAAAATAAATATTTTTCTTCTCTTAAATTTTTTTTATATCGTGCGTTTTTTGACTTAAAATTTTGATTTTCAGTTGATTAAAAAAATTTTGAAAACGCTATAACTCTGATAATTTTCTTTTGTCCGAAAAAAGTCATTAAGCCAAATTGTTTGTTCTTTTTAATACTATAAATATCCGTACATTGAATTTTTAAATTCAGAAAAAAAGTGGTCTCAAATATTTTGAAAATGCGCTCACTTTTTGAATTTTCATCAAAAATGGCTGGTTCACGAACTCGTTCTTTCTTTTAGAACCTAAAAAAAGTGTGCTAATGATGGATTTGATTCGTTGATTTTTTCGAGAGTATTCGTGTTTACTGATGGACGGCCGGACGGACAGACAGACGCCATCGTAAAAATCTGATTTTCGGATTCAGGGTATCTCGAAACGTGGAGATCCGTTGAAAAACTGTAATATCAAATTTCCGGCAATTCTAATACTTTCTCAATCATAAATGATGAGAATGTAAAAACATGTATTTATGGAAAATCGAAAAAAAAAATTCAACAAATAATTTGTTGATAACAAATTTTTTTTTATATTGTCCAATATTGGAATATCTTTAACTAATGCTATTTTATGTAACTTAAGCTATTTCAAATATTTTCCTGTTATTGACGAACACCGGGGATATCAAGTAGAAAAAAGGTCATTTTTTCGTCATATTTGTTTATTTATAAAAAAATTTGAAAATTGAATTCAAAAATTACTTAGAAATCTTATTAGCTTTTTTCCAAATTTTTTTGACGAAATCCGTGAAGGTTTGTGGGCTGCACGTTATTCTGAACCAAACAAGTCATTTTTCTCCCCAATATGCGTTATTTGGCTTAAAATGTTCATTTTACTGTGTTTTTTGGAATTTTGTAGACGCTATAACTGTGGTAAATATTACTTTTATCAAAAAAAGTAATTAGGATAAATTGTTTGTCTTTTCAAATACTATAAACATATGTAGAGAAAAATTTTGAAAAGATTTTTTAGTCAAGAAAGAAAAAAAGTTCATCTAAATTGTTGAATTTCAAGCCAAAAGACGAATTTTCTGTAAAATAGTTTAATTTTTCACTTAAAAATATGAATTTTCAACAAAATAATTAATTTAAAAAAAGGGGGGGGCCGAACAGGTGCATTTTTAAGGAAAAAAGAGGAAATTTCAAAGTAATTATCAGTTGAACAAATTAATTTTTAACAAAAAAAGATCAAACTTTAAAAACAATTTTCTAAAATAAAAATGAAACAATAAAATAATTTAATTTTCAAGCAAAGAGTTAAATTTTTAACAATAAAATAAAATTTTCATCCGAATACTGGCTTTTTCAAGCAAATTTCAAAATAACTTCAAAAAAAAAATTAAACTTCAAATAAAAACAGTTGCATTTTTAACCCAAATTGTTGAATTTTCAATGAAAAATACATATAATAGTTAATATTTAATTTTTTACGTTCAAAACAACGAATTGTTAACAAAATAGTAAAATTATCAAACGAAGAGATGAATTTTCAAATACAAGAATTTTTATCGAAATCGTTGAATTATCAAGCCAAATGATGAAGTTTCTATAAAAGATTTTTCAATTAAAAAAGAACAATTTCAACAAAAAATAGAACAAATTAATTATCAGTTTAAAAAATTAATTTTAGACCAAAAACACCCAACTTAAGAAACATTTTTAATAACTTTAAAAAAATTTGTTTAATTCACATCTTTGGCAATCTGTATTTTTCTCTGGTGAACAAACAAGCAGCCAAAGTTTAAAAAAAAATTGATGGTGTAATGGTATGGTCTGAGTTATCTCGTCGTGGAATGCATTATTAACCATTTTTGTTTTAATATTAAAATTCCAATAAATAATTCCGGTTTTAAAAATATCAAACTTCTTAAAGTTAAACAAAAATATTTGGGCTTTAAAATATTTCCTATTTATCCGATTGCGTCCTGGGTGCAATAAACTTTTCTTTTTAATGGTAAATTCGTGACTTCACAGAGCACATTGCTTTGATAAAAATAGGGTAAATTCCTCGAGGCTGAAAAGCAGTAAAATGAAGTCCCGAAGTGCCCGTAAATTATAATGGAATGAACGACCAATCAGGTTACCGGAACAAATGTAACTCGTAACATGAGGATTAATGTTTTTCAGGAAGTGCAATAACGTCTTTACCCCTTTTTAAATGATCTACTTTGTCAGCGTGTCCTATTTCATTATTTTCTTCCACCATAGTTCAATCCTTTTCATATCGTAAATAAGCTTTTTTCTACAGTGGCATCAACAATATTATTTTTTCCCGTCCTCTTTCATTAATATGAAATCCTTTCAAGAAGAATCAGTTTTATTTTCCCCACCTTCATTTTCCTCCCTCGGAAACTCAAGAGGAAAATAGTATATTATAGGGTTGGATAGTCTAGAATTTAATAGAGCTCTGGCAAGAGAAAATTCAGGAATATTAAACATGATGCTTGAATTCATTTTCAAGGTCTATGAATATTTATCAAAATGAACAACAAAACTTCTTGTATGATGTTCATTTACATTTCAGAGAAATTGCAATATTCAGGGTTTACAGTAGTTCAGTAGTTCAATCGTGAGGAAAATAAATTATTTTTTCTTTAAGAAATAGAGCTTTTTTTCTTGTAAAAATGAAAATATAATTTACAAAAATTAGTATAATTAGGCGCCACACACTTATAGAAAAGGGTTTAACAGTTGCTGTTTTTTAAGGTTTTTCTTAAGGTTTTTAGGGTTAAAGTTTCTTAGCTTATTAAGAAGTTAATTAGGTGGCTCAAAATTTCCCTACATTCCCCTCCTCTCCCTTCCATCACATAACTCTTTGTCCCTCATACCGAACTTCTTCCACCACTTCCTCCTCTGCAATCTTCCCCACCTGACATACCCTTTCCACTACTTCCCTTCTCCTCCCCACACTCACCCTCATTCCTAATAATTTCCCCCACTTCCCATCACTCACACTCACTTCCCCTAGTTCCACT
Organism: Belonocnema kinseyi; assembly: GCF_010883055.1. NCBI lineage: Eukaryota > Metazoa > Arthropoda > Insecta > Hymenoptera > Cynipidae > Belonocnema > Belonocnema kinseyi. The sequence goes on along the minus strand of NC_046659.1, from coordinate 117,379,984 downwards.
CCCCAATTGCTTCCTAATTCTCCTACTCCCTCTACTATAATTACTATATAATAATTTACTACTATAAACTATAATAAACTACTATAATTTTCTCCACTTTCCGTCCTCTAATATCTCCTCATACTCACCTAGTCTCCACAGTTGACACGCCCCTTTCACTGCTTGCCATCCCCGGTCATTCCTTTTCCTCACGTACTCACTCTCCTTCCTAATAATTTCCCCTATTTCCTCTCGCTTCCGCTACTTCCACTCCCAAATTTATTCTTATTCTCTAAATCCCTCTCCTCTAATGTCTTGGCATTTTTCCTACTTTCCGTTTCCTAATATATCCTAATCTTCTCGCTTCCTCAGCTGAAAGACCCCTTTCACTAATTCCCTTTCCATACCCTACTATCCCTCATTCCTAATAATTTCTCCTATTTCCTCTCACGTATATTGACTTCCCCCAATTTCACTCCCAGATTGCTCATTACTTACTTTACTCCCCCTCCCATTATTTCTCCTTATTTTCCATATTTGGCGTCCCGTAACATAGCCTACTCTCCTCGCTTCCTCGCCTGACAAACCCCTTTGAAAATTTGCCTTCCCTAGTCTTCCCTTACCCTCCCTCACTCACCCTCATTCCGAATAATTTCTCCTACTTCCCCTCACTCGCACTTGCTTCCCCTAGTTCCACTCCCTCCTTTCCCTCCCTTTATTTCCCATTGTTTCCCCTACTTTCCCATCACGCATTTCCTGTCACTTTCCAGCTGCCCCTCAAATAATTTCCCCCCACCTTTCCTGCCTTGGAGAAAAGTACGAAGAACGGATGGAAACGAACAAGGTTTTCTTCTGGGACTGCCAAATCCTAAAAATATTGAATGCAACCATTTTATTTGCCCTACTTTACCTTCTCTCATTTCCCCTTAACTTCCGCTAACTTCCTCTCCCTACATTCTCCTTCTCTTTTCCTAATTCACCTTCCCTCACTTTCCCTACTTGACCTACTCCACCCCTCATTTCCTCTGATATCTGCTACAACCCCCCTCAATCTCTCTTATTTCCACTTCCCTCATTTTTCATCACTTTTTCCCCCTCATTTTTCTTCAATCGACTACTTCCATCTGCGGCTACGAAACCCTACAAATTAATAAATTGCAACCATTTTATAAGAAGCTACAGACTTTATTAAATTAGAAAACGAAGAAGCGTGGGAAGTGCGGATTTTCTTTTTGTCTTTCACAATTTTAAAATATAAATACAAATTTATTATTAATAAATAACAAAAATTTGTATTTCATAGTATTTTTATCTAAAATAATATCAAATGAAAGTCAGGAGCCAATTTTTAATATTTAATAAAACTGATATCTTAAATTCAAGCTTGATGTATAATAATTTAATATCGACAATAAAAACTTGCAGTTTTGTTCAAAAATATCAATTTCCAAGAAAAAGTACTAACATAATATAACAACAAATTATTTAGTATTGTAAGTTATTTTTTAGCGCGTGCATAACTTAAAAGTGTTAAACAGTTTATTTTCTGTGAATCCAATTATTATTTAATGAAATTATTGATTTCTGGTATGAAATGGCAACAAAATCAACAATAAAAATTGTACAAAAATCGTGACGTTATTGACTCCGAATGGCAATCTGAAGAATCAGAATAATCTAAAATCTACCATTTCTTAATTAAAAATACTAATTTTCGATGAAAACCACTAATATAACACAACAAAAAATTATTTAAATCGTAAATCTTCTTCAAAATTTAATCAATTTTGTTTTAAATAATCATTTTCTGGTTAAACCCTCTAACATGCCCTATTAATTTGCACATATTTTTAAATTTTAAATATAAGGCATTTTTAATAACAATAGCAGTTTTAGACGAAAAACACTAACACAACATAACAACAAATTCTCTAAGATTGTCATCCCTCTTTTAAAAACACAAGCATAACCTAAAATTTAAAAAATTCACCATAACCTTAAATGGTTTAAAAAATTGCAAATTTTGTTTGGGCTCTATGTCGATATTCCGTGTGAAACCTCTAGCTCAACGTACAACTGTATAAAAAATGTTTATCTTTCTTTAAAATGTAATGGTTTTTAACAAAAATATGTCTGTTCGATTTAAAAGCTTGTATTTAATCTAAAATAGTAATATAGCGAATAATAATAATAATAATAATAATAATTCAATGAATTAATCCACTTCTGATGTATATTTACAAAACATAACCATTTTAAACATAACCTAAGATTGTTGCAGTTTGAGAACCCTGATGAAGACTTTTGTTTAAATTGCCAATTTCCGACAAAAGGCGTTAAAATAATCAAACAATTTTAAAAGATTTTAAATCCTTTTCACATCATAATTATTTTTCTTAGAAAATACAAATTTTTGATGCAGAACAATAACGTAACCTAAAATATTCGACAAGTTATGAGTATTTTTTTAAATCTAATGATTTTTAAATAAAAGTTTCAATTTCTGACAAAAAAACATTAGCATAATCCAAAATTGTTAATTCTTGTGAATTTCCTTATAATAATTATTATTATTAAAAAATACCAATTTCTGGTGAAACACTCCAATACAACCCAAATTTGTTGAAAAGTGGTAAAATATTCCTTGAAATCTTATCATTTTTTATTAGAAACACCATTTAGTTTTTAGTGCAAAACGCTAACGCAATCTTAAATTTTTAAGAAATTATGAGCCTGTGAATATAATTTTTTTTTTAAAGTTAATTTCTTGCAAAAAACTGTACAAACCCGAAAAGCGTAAATTGCTGAACAGTTTTGAAATTTTCAAATTGATAAATTCATTTTTAGTTGCGTAAATTGCTGAACAGTTTTGAAATTTTCAAATTGATAAATTCATGATTAAAAGCACCCATTTCCGGTAAAAAAAAAACTAAAAAATATACTAATTTCTATCAAGAAGCATTAACACTATACTTGTATCAGGTTTTATATAAATAATTATACGATTTGAAAGTTTTAATTTAACTGCCCAAAAGAATTAAAAAACACAAATGTTTTTTTTAGTTCGAAAATGGTTTTCTATCATTTTTCTTAAATTTAATTTTCAAAATTTCAAGTTTAAGATATTGAAAACAACTTCAATACATTAAAATCTAATCCAAGTGTTCAACAACAATGATTGCGAGATTTTCAAGACGTATTATTACACCACCATTTTTAGAAAGGAAAATAAAAACAAATTTTATTCATGAAAAAAAACGGACCAACATTCTCAAAAATGAGGATTTTAGGGGATTTTGAGAAAAAAGGAAGGGAAAGAAAAGTAGGGATTTCACTGTATCGAAACAAAGAATATAAAATTGATGCTGGTCTCCAATTCCCAATTCAAATATGTTTTCACTCGAATGGTTACTTTATAGGGCTGAAATATTCAGAAAGGGATTTACATAATCTCAATTCGGAAAAAAACCTCAATTTTAACCTCGGATTTCGTGCTTATTTTATATGTATGTGACGATCAAGTGGTCGTCCTGATTTGCATGATTGAGCATTCCCAATTTTAATGTTAGAATATCAAAATAGAACCCTTTTTAGGCAAGAAAGAATGAAAAAAATAATTTAAGCAGTTTGTTCTATCTCCCTGCCATATGTCGCAATCAGTGGGAACCCGCAATCTTCTCTAATTGTCGGGACAAATTTGTCGGCGACAGGAGAAAGGATATACGTGAGCTTCCGTTAATTTTGCACCGAAGGGAAGCCAAGATTACGTCTTGATCAAACTAATATTTCTCTTTTCTCGATAATTAAACAAAAAAGAGTATATTTCTTATTACAATTTGTTTTCTTTACACTCTAATTGATTAAAAACCGTTATTAGACTTAAAGATAAATGAAGGTATGGTGTGAGGTATGGTGCGGTCAAGGAGACCGCAGGGCCATACTATTTTGTCACTTTGGGCTCAAACGAGGGATAATCTGGACGTACCATTTTTCTTAGACGGCCGTGTTCCCTACTCTATGGTACCCGCATCAAAATCAAGGTTTTAGCTGATATAAAAAGCCATCCTATCAGTTTTATGTGAGCTAAAACATTCTTGAATCTGGACAAATTTTTGTTTTGTCTTCTTCAAAGTAAAGTTGATGGGAGGTTGGCCCTTGGCAATTAAATATCGAAATTTGGAAACATGATTTGTGAAGAATGTATTCTTATAGAAAATTAATTGGCGCATTTTTTTCCTATAGAAAAAAAGTTGTATCTATTATAATTTTCGAGATAACCATGATAAACATATTTTTTTCTGAAGTCGATTTGTAATTAATTTTTAGTCTCTCGCTCGTCGTCACATCTACAGTTTTTGGAATTTTTTACGAAATTTGGAGACAATACACTCTAAAGTATTCTTAGAATGATGATATGAGCAAAAATTTCATATAACAATTTTATTTTTCACAAAATAAAATATTGTTTTCTAGGCCATTGCGAATTCAATTGTTTATAATTTTCGAGCGCTCCGTTTATCGAGCGAATTTTGAGAAAATATAAACTTCCTGTACAGAAGTTATTCAGAAAACTATAAGGAAGTTTTCTGTGAAAACCTTTTTTCAAAAAACTGAATAGGTAAATAATTACGAATGCAAAACTTGGAGCGCGCGACTCGTAACAATCCAACTTTATTAGACGGACGGAACCACTCTCAGTAACTACATTTGAGTCTGCTTGTATGCCTATCGCCTACACGAGTTCAGTTCGCGCGCTCCAAATTTAGCATTCGCAGTTTTTTACCTATTCAGTTTTTTGAAAAAAGGTTTAAACATAGAACTTTCTTATAGTTTTCTGAAAATCTTCTCCACAGGAAGTTTTCATTTGCTTAAACTTCGCTCGATAAACGAAGCGATAGAAGATTATGAGGAATTAAATTTGCAGTGGCCTAGAAAACAATTTTTGATTTTGTTATAAATAATAATATAATTTTTTCACTCACATCATCATTCTAAGGATACTTTGGAGAGTTTTGTCTCAAAATTTAATCAAAAAATAATAAAAACTTTAGATGTAACGACGAGCAAGAGACTCAAAATTAATTACAAATCGACTTAAGAAAAAAACATTATTATCGTGGTTATCTAGAAAACTATAATAGAAGCAACTTTTTTGCTAAAGGATAAAATATGCGCCCTCTAATTTCCTATAAGAGTGCATTCCACAAAAATCAAATTTCTATTTTCAAGGGATTCTCAGCGATACGACAGATTAGGATTTTTAAGGAATTCCGAGGGATTTCGAGAGATATAAAAAACTTCAAGGGATTTCAAAGAATTTTGTAGGATTTGATAATATTTCAATGTATTTCTAGTGAGCTTTAGAAAATAAGTATAATTAAATGAAATTTCAAATAATATTAGCAATTCTGCAGGTTCCAAGGTATTTTAACAGATTTCAAAGGATTTCCAGTGATATAACAAATGTCAAGGAATTGCAAAGAATTTTGTAGGATTAGCAAAGATTTCAAGGGATTTATATTGCACTTTCGAAAATGAATGCAATACAATTAAATCTCAAGATAATTTAAGGTATTTCGAGAAATTTCACAAGATTTAGGAACTTTATTAAATCTCCAAGGATTGAGAGGGATTTCAAAGATTACTTTGAACGTAAACGCTATTTTTGGAGAACTTTAATGAATAAGTTTTATTCTAATTATATTCAGGGGATTGGAAATGATTGAAATATTTTTTAATGGATTTCTGAATCTGGCTTCAGGATGCTTCCGTTGTAGCATGCTTAGTATCCAGCTTACTAACTGGTCTGGCACGCCACACCTTGAAGCTTTTTGAACAATGACTTCTGGAGGAGTATTGCTGAAGGCACCCTCTAGGTCCGAAAAGGTACCCACAGCCAACAGTACCATTTGTGCATATTCGCTATTTTTGTATAATTTTATACATTAATTTCAGAACACTTATAATCTCATATATAAAATTATACGAAAATTGTGATTCTGCACAGATAAAGCTGTCGGCGGGGGGCACCTTCTTGGACCTAGAGGGTGCCTTCAGCAATACCCCTCCAGAAGTCATCTGTCGAGAATATTCCAGGAGTTATCGCTCTATTAAGTTTTTCTATAATTATGATTTTCGATAATGAACTTCCAATAATCCATGGAACCTTTTACAGTATCGTGCATTATTTTTCATTTGCAATCTTCGTAGTCATTTCCCTATTTTTTCTCGATATTCCGGTCAGATTTTCTGCAAAAAATTCAAAAACTTTTTGACGTGAAGGAATCAATTCCAAAGAGGCTCTGATCATTTTTAGGTAGACAAAGACAGGAGAATTTCTAATTTATATCTAACCAGGTTTTCTAAATTCTACATAAAATTCCCTGAATTTTCTTGATTATTCAAGAGATTTAGCAAACTCTACATTGTAAGAAAAGTAAAAAATGAGATTAAATGAAACGTGAGACGATTAGAAAATATATCAATTGGCATTCTACGTTTGTAAACCGAAAGTGAACTTTGTTCCAGAAACGACGAGTCTCTTTGTTGGAACTGCTGGTCGAGCGTTCTAATGATAACGAGGGGTTGGCGAAGGTCTTTGTTTTACCTCCCCGTGTCCTGCATTTTGGCCTGGAAACCATACAGACTTTGGCTCTCCTTTGTTGCCGGTAAGTATCATCTCGAGTCGAAATTATCAAAAATATAGGAAAACGAGAAACTTTTTTTCTATCTTTTCTCTCATCTTTTGAATCTTTTGTATCTTTTGCAACTTGAACCAAAGTTTAAGATTGAGAAAAAAGGCATCCTTCTCAGAGATGAAACAATTAATTAATTTTTATATGAAAATCAATCACATCCACATACTTTAAACTTCGCTTCCCCTTCCTTGTAAAACTTTTTCCTCATCTACCCTTCTCTCTTCCGTCCTCATTTTACCTCACTTTCCCAAGTTTCGCTCCGTTCACTTCGCACTACTTCCCTTGCCATTATTTCGCCTCACTTCCCCTAATCCCGGATGTTTTTTTCTCAATTTACTTACTTTCCCTTTCCTTATTTCTCTTACTTACCTACCTTCATTTCACGTCACTTCCCCTCCCCTCATTTCCTCTACTTTTTTACTTATTTCCCCTATTTCCCCTCCACTAATTTCCCCTCATTTCCCAATAATTCCCGTACTTTCGCTCCCATCTCTCCCCCTAACCCCTCCTTTCTCCTAACTGACCTCTGATAATTTCCCCTGACTTCCCTAATTGGCATCGCCTAATTTTCCCTCACTTCCCCTAATTTCCCCCTTTGCCTCCCATCACTTCCAATACTTTTACTACTTTACAAAACCTCATTTCCCGTACTCCACACCCCATTTCCCGTTCTACGAAAATAGGGGAATAAATGCCTTTAAATCAAATTATTGTAGATAATATTTTGTATTAAATAAGAAACGTGCATAATTTCTGAGATTTCAATTTGAAAAATATTAGATTTTCAACATAATATTTGAAACCTAAAAATATGAATATTAAAAAAAATTTTATTTCAAACCAAAATAAAAAGAACTTTTTATACTAATTCGTTTCATTATCAACAACAACAAACTAATCAAAGAGATAAATCTTAAATTTGAAAAAGAAAATTTTGACATGGTAGCACCATTTTTAATCAAACAGTTGATTTTTTAACCAAGAATATGAATTCTCAACAAAAAAAGATTTTAATTTTTAATGCAAAACACTTGAGTTGTATCTAAAACAATTAACTTTCAATTAAATACTTGAGTCTTCAACCAAATAAGATTTTAATTTAAATCTAAAAAAGGTTAAATTCAATCAAGACTGATGAAATTTTCATCAATTCAATCAGTGGAATTTCCAATTAAAAAATTCTTTAACCATAAAAAACAAATTAAAAAAATAGTCACGCCTTTCATCCAATTTCATTTTCAAAAATAAAACATTGATTTTTAACGAAGTAGCACCACTTTTAACCAAAAGAGATGAATATAAAAAAATATATGTAATAGTCGACTTTTCAATAAAAATAAATTAACTTTCATGCAAAAAACGATGACCAATTTTACCGAGAAACTTAATATTTAATAAAATACGCAAAATAGTGTTGAAAATTCATAATTTTGGGTTGAAAATTTAACTGCTTTATAGAAAATTTGACCTTTGGCTTGAATATTAAACAATTTGCTTAAAATTTAGTTTTTTCTTTACTGAAAAATAGTTTTCAGTTGAAATTTGAACTAATTTGTCGAAAATGCGTCTGTCTGGTTTCAAAATAAACATATTCTGTTGAAGTTTTTTATCGAAATGAACTTTTTTTGTTGGAAATTAAACTTTTTTGTTAACAATTAAATTTTTGTGTTGAAAATTCAACAATTTAGTTTAACTGTTTAACTCTTTTATCTTTCTTGACGGAAACAACTTTTTAAGGAGCAAAATCAACTATTATGTTAAAAAGTCTCTTTTAATGAACTCAATTGTTAATGTTAATTTTAATAAATCTAACTGAATCAGTTTAAATGATAAAAAATGTAACTCTTTTGTCGAAAATTCGACCTTTGGCTTGAATACTGAACAATTTGCTTAAAATTTATTTTTTTCTTCACTAAAAAATGGGTTTGAGTTGAAATTTCAACGAATTTGTCGAATATCCTTCTTTCTGATTTCGAAATAAACCTGTTTCTTTTTAAATTAACCTTTTTTTTAAGACCTCAATTTTTTTAAATTGAAAATTCAACAATTTGGTTCAACTCTTTTATTTTTCTTAACGGAAACATCTTTTTAAGTAACGAAATCAACTATTATGTTCAAAAGTCGTCTCTTTTATTGAACTCAATTCTTAATGTTAATTTTAATGAATTTAACTGATAATAAATTCAACTGTTGTGTTAAACAATTAATCTTATTGGTTTAAAATTCAGCTTTTTGGTTAAAAATTGATCTACTTAGTTGAAAATGCAAAATTTTTATTGAAATATTAGGGCTTCAAAGCTTTTTAATATGAATTTATAGTAATATTGCTACCTATATTAATTTTATATACAAAAATTGATTCCCCTATTTTCTTAAAAAATCTCCTCATTTTCCTTTATTTTAAAGCATTTTTGCCTCTGAATATAGGTATCATCAAAAGGAATTTATTTCAAAGCGTCTCGTTTTCTGATGTGTTATATTTCTCCTTATTTTTCTCAAAAAATGAATCGGAACTTTGCAACAACAAAAACAGGGAAAATCGGAGAGTTTCCTAACTTCAGGCAAAAAAGGGGATAAGAGAAAAAAAGGGGGAAAAAATAAATTATGGAAGGTAAAATATAGATTAGGAGTGAAGAAGTAATTGAAATAAGGGGAAAGTAGAGGAAATTAGGAGAAATAAGGGAAAAAGAAGTAGAGTGGAAAAAAGGACAAAAGAATTGAGTATAGGGGAAAAAGGGGGAGAGAAAGTATTGGAAGTGATCATAAATGATAGAAGGAGCAGTGAGGAAAATGAGGGGGAAGGGGAGTCGGGGAAGTGATGGCAAATGAGAGGAGGGAGATAAGGGGAAATTTTGTAGGGGAAGTAGAGGAAATAGGAGGGGGGCAGGCTACGAAAGTCTTTTTTGTAGGCTCGCGACGCCTACTTTCACTATTTTTTTGGTTCCTTTTTTACAGCTGGACTTTTGGCAATTTTAGCCCTAGCTCACATTGCATCTAGCGCACTTGATCGTCGTAGTTTTTGTCAGATGAATGGAGGTGTTGATCAAATCGGAGAAAGTCTTCTGCACACAAGACCAGATTGCTACGATCACTTTGAAGAAGTTTTAGTAAGCCTTTTTTACCATTATGTTTATTGTTTTTTTTTTGTTAAATTTGAGAAATTGTGTCTATACTACATTTTATTGATAAATTTTATTTTAAATGTTATAAATAGTGTCGATTACTGGTCTAATATTTGGAGAAACGAGAAAAAATATACCTCAGTCCGGAACGCTTATCTCATAGATAGTGCCGTTCCTGGTTCAAATCCGGACTGAGGCAGATTTTTTCTCGTTTCTCCAGATATTAGGCTAGTTATCGTCTCTATTTAAGATTTACCATAAAACATGATTTTATACTAAAAAAAAAGCCAAAACTCTATTTCTTGCTGTATATTTTTAGTCTTCCCTATTTTTCTTTTAACACAACTTTTAACTTTTTTATTTCAAATCATTTAATTTTTACCAATTCATTTAGAATTATTATGCATTCTTCAAATTTTCTAATGAAATATGTAAAAAAATTTAATTACATTTTTTTAAATCTTAATTTAAAAAATGGACAACTTTAAGATATTACATTGAAAATTTTAAAAATTAAGTAATACCTACCAATAATACGATACATGATATATGATTTCAAATGTAATAAAAAGAAACTTAACTCGTATTATTTCTGAATAAAAGCGTTTAGGATTGGATAATTTGTAATTTAAAATTTTTTAAAAAGCACAAAATTGGAAAAAACATCAAATTGAGAAACGGACAATTCCATTAGAAAGAAGTTTAAATTGTATAATATTCATTCGAAGCGTTCAAAGTAGAATCTTTTTATTTTGGATCGAAGAATTTCGAAATTCAATTACTTCCGATACAAATTCCAAAAATAGTACAATTTCGGAAAGTTAAAAAATGAATCATTTCATATTCAAATTTTTTAGGAATTCTGCACATTAATATGATTATTTGACGTTAAATAGGATTTTTTATTTGATTTGAATCTCATTTAAATTACTTTATTTTCAAATTTTTACAATTTTACCTTCTGAAATTAACAGGAATTGAGATTATATTATTTCTAATTAAAAGCGTTCAAGATTGAATAGTTTGAAACTGAATAGTTTGAATACAAAGCGATGAAAATTTGAAATTCAAAACTAAATTGAATGATTCAGAGTTAAAACTTTTGGAATGCTAGTATTTGAAATTCTTATTAGATTTATAGTATAATTAACATGATTTAACATAATTTAATATTAAAATTAATGAGCCAATTTTTTATAAAATCAAAAAATAAATTCAGTATCATTATTATCGTTTAAAATGGAAATTTTTAAAATTATAAATCTTTAAAAATAAATTATTCTGAATAAACGTTTTTTTCACTAGATGGTTAATCTTCCTGCTTCAAAATAATTTATTTTGTTGAAAATTTCTGTTTTTTAGTAAAGAAATAATTTTTCAAATTAAAAATGCTATTATTTTATTTTTCCTTAAAAATTAATTTTTTAGATGAAAATTTAACTTTTGTCTGTAAATTAATCTTTTTTAATTAAAATTATAACGGATGAGAAATCCATGTATTTTGGTCAAAATTCATATTTTTTGGTAGAAAATTAATCTCCTCGGTTGCAAATATATTTTTTTAAATTGAAAATACAATAATTTCCTTAAAAATTAATCTACTTTGTATAGAAAATTCAATAATTTTGTGAAAAGGTCATTTTTTGGTTAAAAATTGAATTGTCCGTGAGGCACGTCCACACTTGAAAGTAGTAAATCTGCCATGAAAAAAATTGGCTGTGGGGGAAAAAATGATCGAAGCTCTTTTATTTCATAAATCCTTTATTTCCCTCGCCTTGCGGGGGTTTGAAAAAACTCAAAAAGTAATAAATCATTTTAACAAATTAGCTATTTTGTAGATCTAATTCAATTAAAAAGGTTTTTTTTTGACACATGCATGATTTCAACCCTTTTCGACACCTATGAAGCGGGACTAAGACTCTACTTTTTACCCCTTAGGGTGTAAAAAGTCCTTTTTACTCCCTAGGGATTGAAAAGTAGCATCAGGTGTGAATAATGAAAATTTTACATCTATGAGCTCGCATTTCAAGATAATCAGCCCTTTTGCCCTAAAAACGGTACAAAAATTTTGCTTGCAGATAATAGAATTTTGCGGTAATTTATGAAAAGTTACCATATATAATTATTATCGTTTGATTAAATAAAATTAAATAAAAATTATTAGATAATCAAGTTACCGTAAATTTCCGAAAATTACTAAAAATTTCATAAGCTTTCGGAAATTTATAAAAATGTTTAAAACTGAAATTTTGACAATATAGGTAAGTTACCATGAATTACTAAAAATTTCATAAATTTCCGGAAATTTATAAAAATGTTTAAAATTAAATTTTTGGTGGTTTATGGTAATTTGCCATATTTACCTGTAAAATTACCATAAATGACCGAAAATTTTCATAAATTTCTGGGAATCAAGCTATTTTTAAATTGAACTTTGGACAATTTATGGTACTTTACCATAAATTACTTTTAAAATTCCCGTAAATCATGCTTCCTTTATTCGAAATTTAATATGGGCTAAATTCATGACTGCATTTCCAAAAATGTCAGAAATTATACATTTCTTATAAAAAATATCGTATGCGCCAAGGGGGCCGAGGTAAAGTCCAAGGGCGCCTATTTCCTGCTCTACAATTTTTTAATTACCGCGATGGAAAAAAAATTCCCGTTGAAAAAGAGCAAAAACTGATTTTTTGAAACTTTAGCGCCCTCTATTTTGTACATTTTAAAATAAATACTAAAATTAATGAGATATTATTTGTAAATGAATCTACTATATCATCAGAGATGGTACCTTACCTACAGTAGATCAACCCTCCAAACCATGAAGGCAGAAAATCTACACAATATCGATCAATTTAAGAATCTTTGATAACAGAAAATGTTTAACTTCTTGATCAGACTATATGGAAAATAATATTTTCAAATTAAAATTATTTCTTGAAAAAAAGATCCTACTCCTTCACTCCATTGGGAGTCGAACCGCAAAACTTTTGATTTTATTTCCTTGAATTAAGAGTTGTTATTCTGATCCCTCTAATAGCTTAATTGGAAAAGCACCTGACCGGAAATCAGAAGTTTCGTGGTTCGATTCCCAATGGAGTGAAGAAGGAGTAGGATCTTTTTCTCAAGAAATATTTTTAATTTAAATTTAAAAATATTATTTTCCATTTAGTCTGATTAAGAAGTTAAGCATTTTCTGTCATTGAAGATTCTTAACTTGATCGATATTATGTAGACTTTCTGCCTTCATGGTTTGGAGGGGTGATCTACTGTCGGTAAGGTACCATCTCTGATGATATAGCAGATTCATTTAAAAATGATCACTTGTACTATTAAAACCTAACTAAAAATTAGCTTTATTTTCTTAAATTAGGATTTCTTATTCTGATCCCTCTAATAGCTTAATTGGAAAAGCACCTGACCGGAAATCAGAAGTTTTGTGGTTCGATTCCCAATGGAGTGAAGAAGGAGTAGGATCTTTTTTTCAAGAAATAATTTTAATGAGACATTACACAATTAAAGTTTAGTTTCTGAATAAACTTCCAATTCTTCCGGAAATATTTTATTTTTATTTTTGAATTGAAAAAATATTTTAAGATTGATAAAATTTGTATTTTCAACAGGTGACAGAAGTTTTGGATGATGGTTCGGGCGCCCAAGGACGTTACGTCGACAGCGATGGGGAAATATGACACGAAAGACTGTCTTCGTGGGCCAGTGATACCGACGAAGACAGTGAACCAGAAAAAAGGATTTGTCAAATCGCCACTTTGTCCTAGTCCCAAAAAAAAAGGAAAAATTGACTTTTTAAAAACCCAGTTCCTAGAACTAGTTTTACCCTTTTTTATCCCATATGAAACAAAATTTCGACTTTTTTTATCCCATGTACCAAAAAATTTTCGACTCTTGTACAAAACAGAAATCTATATGTAATTAAAGCTTCGCTCTAAAATGTTTAATTTCAAAAGGCCATTAATTCAATTCTTAAATAAGCCTTTAATAATCATTTATTTAAGTGAATTGGAATGACTAAAATTAAAATCTTAAAATTGAATATTTTTCTAGAACTCCAACTCACTTTTAGAAAAAAGTTGTGTTTGTAACCTTTAAAAATGTTCGATTTAACTGAACTTTATTGTTATGCAATTTTATAAAGAAATTAAAGTTCTGAAAATGCAATACAGGGTGGCCGCCAAATTTCATTTTCAAAATTTCCTCACTTTTCCCTGAGTAATTTGTTTATTTTTCGTAATTATTGTTATTTTAAAAAATTATAATTTTGCAACATTCTTAATATAAAAGTCATAAGGCTGCAAAAAAATTCAAGTTAAATTTAAAAGAATTCAAAGGGAAAAAATATATTCCAAACAATTTCATCAATTTTAGTAAAATTTGAGCCAATTTGGAAGAATTTAAGTGAATTAAACAAATTCGAGAGAATTCCAAAGAAGTCAGGATAATTCGAAATAAATTCAAACGAATCGCAAAAAATATTTGGAATTCTCGTAAATCTTTTAAATTAGTTGAAATCCCGCCAAATAAATGAAATCAATTTAAAATTCCTTGGAATCTTTTAAAATATCCTAAAATCTTTAAAATCTTTTAAAATCATTGTAATCCTAAGAAATTTAAACTTCTTGAAATCTTTTGAAATGCCCAAAAATATTTTTATTCTTTGGAATCTTTCGATATATCCGAAAAATTTTCCATTAGAAATTCCTTAAACATTTTTTTTAAATACCCAACAAATCTTTGAAACATTTAGAATCCTCTCGAATTTGTTTAATTCACTTAAATTCCTCTAAATTGGCTCTAGTTTTACTGAAATTAATGAAATTTTTTGAAATACATTTTTTTCCTTTTCCTTTGAATTCTTTTGAATTTAACTAAATTGTTTTGCAACCTTAAGAATCGAATTATTTTGAAATCTTTGAAATTAAAAATAATATATTAGTCACATTATTAATGCACGTTACTCACTTTTAGTCCCTTTCTGGAGAAAAAATTAGTCATTTAGTTTTAGAATGTGGTAACCCTGACAGGATTAACTAATTAAAAATAGAATAGATTAATTTTCAATTGAAAAAATTAATTACGAACAAAAAGAAAAACAAATTTCCAACAAAATAGTTCAATAAATCAATACATAACTACTTTATAAACTGACGAATAATTGTTATTCATTTTCATAATTGAAATTTAAAAAAAAATTAAGTACGCTCTCGAAAAAATGTCCTTGACTTAAAAAAAATTCCCTGTCATTTCCAGGTTTCTCCAGGTGTGTAAAAATTCCCTAACAATTCCCTAACAATTCCAGGCTTTCCAGGTAGGCTACATTACAGGAAAAAGTACATTTTTTGGTTCAAAACACGATTCCGGCTGAACCTGTGAACCGATTTGGATGGTGTTTTTTTTTAAGCTGAGAAAATTTCAAAGGAAGTTGTCGAGCCTGATTTTTAATTTAGTTTTTCAGTTTTTTATAAATAAATAAATAAATATGACGAAAAAAGTGACAATTTTTCTATTTGACGTTCCCGGTGCTCGTGAATTTTTTATAAACAAATTATTTGTTGAAAATGTGTTTTCTATAATTTTCAATAATTTAAAGTTTTTTTAAAGTTGTATTGCAAGAAATTTGAATGGAAACAATGTTTTAATAAAAACAATTTCTCTCAAGACTATTCTTGTTAATATGAACAAATTTAATAAACAAATGCATTATTCAGGCATTTGTCGTCAAAAAATTCATTTTTTTCCATGCCAATTTTTTTTTTAATTTTTAAATTGGGAACTTCATGACAGTTTGAGCAACATCCATCACTATTTGATCAATTTTTAAAAAAATAAAATTAATAAACAAATGCATTATTCGGGCATCTGTTGACGAAAAATTCTTTTTTTTCGGTATCAGTCCTTTCAATTGAGAACTTCATGTCAATTTCAGCAACATTCATAATTAGTTCATAAATTTTATGATTTTTCAACAAATTAAATAAACAAATGCATTATTTGGGAATTCGTCGACGGAAAAACTCGTTATTTTTCAATGTTAGTCCTTTTAATTGGGAACTTTACGAAAATTTCAGTAACATTCATAGTTAGTTGATTAATTTTATATTTTTGTTAAACAAATTTTATTTCAAAATATATTATTGGGGCATTTGTCGACGTAAAAACACGTTTTTTTCAAAGTCAGTCCTTTTAACTTCAGAAAGTGAATAATTTAAATAAATTATATAACATATGAAAAGTATATGTAAGTACAGAATGAAAAAAATAACTTTTTTCTTAAATTAAAAGGACTTACTGAAAAAAAATATATGCCCGCTGCGCGGGCACGTTCCCATTACGCGCCGCGCGTTTTCTTACGTTTAATACGTACACTTTAACTACAATTTATTAAATATCGTAAATACTATAACTTAAATCAAAAACTATGATTTAAACTTCTAAGGAATTACAGCCATAAATTGTAACTGCAATTTTTTTCGATTTGTTTTTAAGGAAGGTTCTCAAAGCACTTACGGCTTTGACGAGTACATTCTCATTACAAAACTCGCGCTCGATAATAGTAGCGAAAAATATATATTTTATATCTAATAGAAATTTGGATTGATATTTCTTAACCTATAAAAAAAAAATTTCCTTTTTTTGAAAATTTTCAAAATGTTGAAAAGCATATAACTTTTTGAATTTTTATCGAATTCAAACATGTCATTTAAATCATTTCCAAGTCTTATTGACGTGTAACAAAAAATTTCACAAAAATTTCTAAAACTCATAGAAAACTTTTATTCAAATTTTGAAAAAGCTCTAAATTTTTTAATTTTGGTTGGAAATATCTGCTTAACGAAATTAACCTTCGTTTTGGGAACCTTAAGAAGTGTATCAAAGGCTGACTCGATTGGACAAATCCTTCAAAAGTTAGCGTGGTCGTCGTTTGTTTAACAAAAACATAAAATTAATCAACTAATTCTGAATGTTAGTGAAATTATGGTAAAGTTCCCAATTAAAAGGCATGGAAAAAACGAGTTTTTTCGTCGAAAAATGCATTTTTTAAATTAAATTTGTTTAAAAAATCATAAAATTGATCAAAAGATTATGAAGTTTTCTGAAATTATCATGAGGTTCCTAATTTAAAAAATTGTCATTGGAAAAAAATGAATTCTTCTGACAATAAAATGCCTGAATAATGCATTTGTTTATCAAGTTTGTTTATAATATTAACAAGAATAGTCTTGAGAGACATTTTTTTCATTAAAATATTGTTTCCATTCAGATTTCTTGCAATGTAATTGAACCGCTGGCGACCAAAAGGGGACACGGCCGGAATCAGCCTGAGAAGTATTGTCCTAAGTGTCAATTTTAGAAATCTTTCTAATTTCAATTTTAAAGACTGATACTTGTAGAGAATTTCAAGGCGTATATTTTTTTCCTCTTGCAAAAATTTATAGGTTTTGTAGTTTTTGAGATAATTGGTAAAAAGTGGATTTTTTGAAAACGAAAAATTCCAATATTTTTTCACTTCAACTCGCGCTAATTTAGCCAATTCTCATCATTTTCCGATTTCCCCAATACAAAGTACGTGTTTAAGTCTTCTGAAACTATCTAAGAAAGAAAAACGAGAATATTGTAATAAACAAAAAAGTTATTAATTTTTTTTGAGGAAATTAAAAAATCATGAATTTTAACCTTCAAGCGCCTCGTTTAGCGAACGAATTTTAAGCTCCGGAAAGCTTTTAGTGAGAAAGTTGTTCATTAAGGTTCAAAGAAGTTTTCTGGAAAGTTTTAGATCAATTGGATTAATAGTTCAAAAATTATGAATGTTTTA
>NC_046659.1:117341067-117362251 GCF_010883055.1 Belonocnema kinseyi | reverse complement strand
TCGAAAGATTTTCTAGTTTAAGCGTAGGTTTAAAGAAAAAAGTGGTTGGATTTTGCAACTCATAGTTGTCAAAAACATCCACTTTTCCATCAGGAAAAACATTCAAAATGAACGCTTTGTTGAATTGGAATTTTTTTGGCTTTTTGCATTTCAATTCGTTCTAATTTTTTCAGCTTTTGCGAATTTGTGCCAAAATTCCTATCGCACTGGTAATAGGAATGGCCTCGAACTGGAAACACATATGTCATCTCGCTTTGCAAATAAATGGACAATAAAACCAAAAAATGAAACACTGTGTAGTTTTCATCTTGTCCCGGACATGAGTCTGAAAATAATGTTATGCTGTTGAACTTGTCTTTAGCGAATTCTTTTAATACCGCGTATTTGATAAAAATGCAAACAGAGTTAGCACCCTTCTTTATAATTCCCTCAAGAATAGGGAACATGTAACTCTGGTTCGTAGTATGTACATGTACGTTAAATAGAAAAAGCCATGCTAAACGTAGGTAAAACTGCGCGGACACGGATATTTTTGGTAGTGGCAAATTCTGTGCAAAATCAAATTCACAGCATAGACTATTATTTTCAGAGAGTATTTGCTTTTTTATCTTCAAATAAATTTCAGCATTGTTTTTGTGATTAATTACTTCTTCGTTTACCTCTCCATTTGTCTCGTTTTTATAGCAAGTATTGCACACGCCAGTTCTAGGTAATTTAAAACTGAAGCCAACATTTCGGTTAAAATACTTAAAATAAACAGTTTTACTTTATGTCAATTTAGCCCCCATTTTTTCTTTATAATATTTTCCGAATAATTTGTAAAGTTCTACAAGATTTAATGAAGGATTATCAAAATACTTTAGGTTGGTAAAATTTCGTTTGTAATCTGAACTGTGATGTGGAATTAATTCGCAATGCTCTTCAATCATTTTTTTTTTTAATTTTCTGTTAATTTAAGACAACTTTCCCGTACTCCACCTGCCAAATTTTTTAAAGGCTGCTTATTTAACATCTTTTTTTGAACATTTTCAACTCTTCTTTTGCCCAAACATAGAAAAGCACACAAAAAATTCTTACAAATCGGAACATTTTCTTCGTCAGTAGGAAATAAATATATCCAATGAATTAACCGTCCTAGTTTTTCACCTGCATTCGTTTGGATAGGATCCTTGGATTTTAACAAGCCTCTGAGAAACACATTTTGTTCATTATAGTTCCCGAGATTCAAAAAATTTTTATGTACTTTTTCTTTGTAATGTATTCTTTTCCCTAAAGAAATAACAAATAATGCTATTAACTTCGTCATTAAAAATTTAAAATAATTACTTTAGACTATCTACATATTATATATAGTTCAGTAAAAGAATTATTTAAAAAATCAAGAATAAAAAAAGTCATAAAATATTAAATTTATGATTAAAATTTATTTAAAAATTGTATTGACGGTTTCCAATCGTACCTGATTTCTGGAACGTTTTTTCTTTATTTTTAATCCACGAATTTTCATTTCTAGTTCTTTTTCTACCTTATTTCATTTTAATATCTTTTTCTTTTTAATTAATATTCTCAAAAATATCTAAAAATCTCAATAATCTCAAAAAAAATGCTTTTCCAACTATTATAAGAAACAATCACTTCGCTGATTCTATGCTTTATTTGTAGAATTTCATAGAAGATGACAAAAAAAGTTACTGTTGTGCATTTGTTTTGGTAAGATTGACTTGACCTTCACGTCGTTCGTTGCAGCGCGTACGTAGCCGGCCAGGCACGTTTTTGGGCAGCGGCAAGATTACCGCTCGGATTTTAAAACATTCATAATTTTTGAACTATTAATCCAATTGATCTAAAACTTTCCAGAAAACTTCTTTGAACCTTAATGAACAACTTTCTCACTGAAAGCTTTCCGTAGCTTAAAATTCGTTCGCTAAACGAGGCGGTTGAAGGTTAAAATTCATGATTTTTGCATTTCCTAAAAAAAAATTTATAACTTTTTTGTTTATTACAATGTTCTCGATTTTCTTTCTTAGATAGTTTCAGAAGACTAAAACACGTACTTTGTATTGGGGAAATCGGGAAATGATGAGAATTGGCTAAATTAGCGCGAGTTGAAGTGAAAAAATATTGGAATTTTTCGTTTTCAAAAAATCCACTTTTTACCAATTATCTCAAAAACTACAAAACCTATAAATTTTTGCAAGAGGAAAAAAAGATGCGCCTTGAAATTCTCTACAAGTATCAGTCTTAAATTTGAAATTAGAAAGATTTTTTAAATTGACACTCAGGACAATACTTCTCAGGCTGATTCCGGTCGTGTCCCCTTTTGGTCGCCAGCGGTTCAATTAAAAAAAATTAAATTATTGAAAATGATAGAAAACACATTTTCAACAAATAACTTGTTTATGAAAATTGTGTTGTTTATTGTATCATGACGGAATAGCTTTATATAATGTAAATCTATGAAACGTGGGCGATTGCAACAATTTTCCTATTATTTACGAGCACGGGAACGTCAAATAGAAAAAATTGTCATTTTTTTCGTCATATTTATTTATGTATAAAAAAAATTGAAAAAACTAAATTAAAAATCAGGCTCGACATATTTCTTTGAAATTGTATCCGCTTTAAAAAAGAATCTAAATCGGTCGACAGATTCAGCCGGAATCGTATTTAGAACCAAAAAATGTACATTGCGAAAAAGGAAGGTAGACGAACGAAAACCCGACCACAATTATAACGGTTTCTACCAGGAAATAATGAAACCCGAAAAAGTGACTAAAAAGTCATTAAAAGAAAAGTAACTAAAAGTAACTGTGTGTGACAACCTGAATATTCTTGAAAGTTATGTAAAGTACTTTTTATGACACATGCATGATTTTCGCCCTTTTCGAAGCCTATGAAGCGGGGCTAAAGCTCTAATTTTTACTCCCTAGGGAATAAAAAGTACTTTTTACTCCCCACGAAGTGAAAAGTGACGTCAGAGGTGAATAATGAAAGTTATACATCTATGAAATTTTGATCGCAGATAATAGATTATTGCGGTAATTCATGGAAAGTTACCATATATAACTGGTCACATTAACGACCGAGAATTTCCATAAATTTCTGGAAACTTATAAACATTTCCAAATTGAATTTTGGGTAATTTAAAAAAAAAATTCGTTGGGTAATTTATCTCAATTTAACATAAATTACCTATAATATTACCATAAATTACCAAAACTGTCATAAATTTCTGGAAATTTCTAAAAATATTTAAAATTGAATTTTGGATAATGCATGGTAAGTTACCATATTTTCCTGTAAAATTACCATAAATACTGAAAACTTCCATAAATTTCCGCAAATTTATAAATACTCCTAGATATAAGTTATGGTGACTTACCACAAATTGCCCAAAGTTCAATTTGAAGATTGAATTTTGGGCATTTTGTGGTGAGTCACTATAAGTTACCTGTAAAATTAGCATAAATACTGAAAATTTCCATAAATTTAGTTTTAGGCAATTTATGGTAAGTCAACATGTTTACCTATAAAATTACCATAAATACTGAAAATTTCCATAAATTTCCGGAAATTTATAAACACTTCTAGATATAATTTTAGGTATTTTATCTTAAATTGCCATACATTTTCGGTAATATTACCATGAATTACCCGAAATTTCATAAATTAACTGAAATTTATAAAAATGTTTAAAATTAAAATTTGAGCAATTTATGGTAAGTTACCATATTTACCTGAATTTCCATAAATACTGAAAATTTCCATAAATTTCCGCAAATTTATAAACACTTCTAGATATAATTTTAGGTATTTTATCTTAAGTTACCATACATTTTCGGTAATATTACCAAAAATTACCATTCATAAATATGCGGAAATTTATCAAAATGTTTAAAAGTTAATTTTGGGCAATTTATGATAAGTTACCATATTTACCTGTAAAATAACCATAAATACTGAAAAATTCCATAAATTTCCGCAAATTTATAAACACTTCTAGATATAATTTTAGATATTTTATCTTAATTCGCCATAAATTATCGGTAATATTACCAGAAAATGCCAAAAATTTCATAAATTTGCGGAAATTTATCAAAATGTTTAAAATTTAATTTTGGGCAATTTATGGTAAGTTACCATATTTACCTGTAAAATTACCATAAATACTGAAAATTTCCATAAATTTATATACACTTCTAGCTATAGTTTTAGGTAATTTAACTTAAGTTACCTTCAATTTTCGGTAATATTACCATAAATTACCAAAAATTTCATACATTTACGGAAATTCGTAATAATGTTTAAAATTGAATTTTGGTCAATTTATGGTAAGTTACCATAAGTTACCTGCAAAATTGCTGTAGCAATGCTTCCTTCATTTGAAATCTAATATGGGCTAAAATCATGGATGTATTTCGAGAAACGTCTGAAATCATCCAATTTTTTAACTTTTCCCATTTAAAATTTTTTTTCCAAAATCCCTGACTTTCCCCTGATTTCCAGGATTTCCCCAACCTGTGGCCACCCTATCTTTAGAGTCGTTAAAATTTCGTGCCAAATGATATAAGCGATGTAAATATTTTTAGAAAAATCTAAGAGTGTTTGATTTTTCTATGTAAGTAACAATGTCTGGAAAAACACTAAGGATCTACGAAATAATTAGTATTTAATTAAATTTTGCTGATTGTATTTATTCTATTATTAAATATTAAATACGACGTTGTACAAGTATAGCAATTTAATAAAAAAAATCACGTTAAAGAGAACCTCCCGTTTTCTCTTTCTTGCAAATGTATCATTTGCATTTTTATAATTAATCTAAATCAATTAATAGATCAAGCAGCGACTATCCAGTAACCACTGCTACACAATTTCTAAATTTGGCAAAATCCTGAGGATATATACTATAAAATATTCCCAAAAATATAAAAATAAAGAAACTTCCTATAACAGAAAAATATTTATCAAAAATATAAATAAGTGCTGAGTGCAGGTGACTTTATTCACTGGAAACCGGGCTACAGTGGATAATGCCTAATTGAAAATATTAATGCTATTAAAAATTTATTTTAATGAATTTTAAAGGGGCCGTTAAAGACAATTAATTACATTTTTAAATAAAAATTATGACGTTTCAGCCAAAAATTAATCTTCCATGATACTGATGCATTGCTACCCAAACAAAACTGAAATTTCAAACCAAGAAAATTATTTTTTTTACCAATAAAAGAGATTTTTCAACTCAAAAAGATCAATCTTAAAAAATGAAAATTTATATTTTCATTTAAAAAGTAATTTGAAACAAAAAAAAAAAAGCTTTTCCGCTAAGCAGTTAAATTTACAACAGAAGCCATCAATCAAAAAAAAAATTTACGAAAATTTAGTTTAAATTTTACCTAAGTTGTTGAATTTTCAAACAAAAAATATGAGTTTTAAGGAAAAAATATTTTTGTACTAAAAAAGGAGCATTTTCAACTAAAATAGATTATTCTTTAAAAAATGGGAAAGTTTCATTTTTAGTTAAAAAATAAATTTTGATCAAAAATGGCTTTTTCACTAAACAGTTAAATTTTAAACCAAAGACCGAAGCATTCAGTCAAAAAAATAATGTTTTTAAAATATAGCATCAATTTTACCAAAGCCGTTGAATTTTCAAACAGAAAATATGACTTTTAAGCAGAAAATTAATCTTCCACGATACTGATGCTAACACAACAAAAATGAAATTTCAAACCAAGAAAATCATTTTTTTTCAAAAAAGGACATTTTTTAACTAAAAAATATCAATTTAAAAAAATTGAAATTTACATTTTCAGTTAAAAAATGAATTTTAAACCAAAAAAGATTCCAGTTAATATTTGAAAATTAAAATATGAATTTAAAAAAAAACTAATTTTTTCAACCAATATAAATGTATAATATATATAATATAATATAATGTAATAAAATAGTTGAGTTCTCCACAAAATAGTTGCAATTTTATCCAAGAAAGATGAAATTTGTACTAAAAGAGAAGAATTTTTAATAAAAAACGACACATTTTTTTAAGTTGAACTTTCATCCAAAAAACATTTTAGTCCATTTTTCAAAACCAAAATATAAATTTCAAACAAAAAGTAGATTTTCCACGAAGCAGTTAAATTTTCAAGAAAACAGCAGAATTTTCAGTCAAAAAAGAAAAAAATTTTAATTTTTAAATATAACGTTGCATTTTTATCCAAGAAAGATATAATTTCTGCTAAAATGGATGAACTTTAAAATCAAAAAGACAAACTTTCTAAAAAGAGTTGAATTTTCAACCGAACAGATGCATTTTTATTCAAGAAAGATGCAATATTTCTACTAAAAAATATGAACTTTTAAATCAATAGCAATAGCAATATGAATAAAAGGAAAGCAAATGTAAAAAGTGTAGGAAAAGGGGATTGGTCAAGGGAAAGAAAAGAACAGTTTAGAGAGGTCAGAAATATCAAAATGGTTTAGGGAAATGTGGACGAGAGATGGAAAAAATGATAGGAGAAATAAAAATAGGATTAGAGTGCACAAACAAAAATGAAGTTAGTAAAGGGGGGAATAGAAGTGGGTGGGATAAGGACTGTAAAGAGAAAAAAGGAGGTCAGAAAGGAATTAGGAAAGTGGAGAAAAGAAAAAAGTAATGGGGAAGAATATAGGAAAAAAAGAAAGAGTATACTGAGTTGTGTTATCAAAAGAAAGAGGAAGATAAAAGGTTTGAGGAAGAGGCGGAGAAGGCTAGGACGGAAGAAGAGGTATGGAAGGTAGTAAATAGAGAAAGAAAAAGAAGAAAAAGAGCAAACCGAGATATTGAAATAGTAGAATGGAAGAAATATTTTTTGGATTTGCTAGGAGCAGTAGAGAGAAAAGTTATAAAGGGAGGAAAATATGGTCGAGAAAGAGATGAGGAAGAGGACATATCAAGGGAAGAAATACTGAAGGAATAATGAAGGATGGAAAGGCACCTGGTATAGATGAGATTCCAAATGAAGTATGGAAATATGGAGGGGAGGAACTAGAGGAATGGGCATGGATAATGTGTAATAGAGTATGGAGAGGAGAGGGGTGGCCAGAGTTATGGAAAGAAGGAGTAGTTATACTAATAGTAAAGAAAGGCAAAGGAGAGGAGGTTAAAGATTATAGGGAGGTGACGCTGATGCCAATACTGTATAATGTATATGTAACTATTTTGTCGGAGAGATTGAAGATAGAAGTTCAAGAAAACAATCGAGTCACCGAATCAGACAGCGTTTAGAAAAGGAAAGGAGGGTAATGGACAACCGAGGC
This sequence comes from Belonocnema kinseyi, assembly GCF_010883055.1. NCBI lineage: Eukaryota > Metazoa > Arthropoda > Insecta > Hymenoptera > Cynipidae > Belonocnema > Belonocnema kinseyi. The sequence continues at coordinate 117,354,949 of NC_046659.1, read as the reverse complement.
GCAATAGAAAAAGTTATGGTCAAAAAGGAGATAAGAGAGGGATTAATAAAGAGAGTTTCAGAAATTTTTAGAGACACAAAAAGCAGAGATCAAGTAGGAGATAGTTGCTGGTTGGTGAGAGGTTTGATACAAGGATGTCCTCTAAGCCCACTTTTATTTAATTTATTAATATTAAACTTGGAAGAAGAAATGAGGAGAAAAGGTTGGGAAGGAGTTAGGATAGGGAAAGAAAAGATATATACACTGGCACACGAAAACGACATAGTGCTGATGGCAGAGGATGAAGAAGGGATGGCGGGGTTACTTACAGGATTAGAGAAATACTTAGTTGGTAAAAAGCTGAATGTAAATGTAGAAAAGACAAAGATAATGAGGTTTAGAAAGGGAGGGGGAAGGATGAAAGAATGGACAGGGAGATGGAAGGGAATAAAGTTAGAAGAAGTAAAAGAGTATAAATATTTTGGGATATATCCTGCAAACGAATGGAGATCATACAGTTCATATAAGAGAAAGGATAAAAAAAGCAGCAGGGGTAATGAAACATATATGGGGAATAGGAAAAAGAAGGTTAAAAAAAATTGGAGAAGGAGAATGTGGTTATTTGATACGCTGGTATGTCCGATATTATGTTATGGACCAGAGATATGGGGATGGAAATAAATGAAAGATATTGAGAGTTTACAAGAAAGGTATATAAGGTGGACATTAGGGACAGACTGGAGGACGCCAGAATATATGGTGAGAGAAGAAGCGCAAAAGGATAAGTTAAGTATTAGAGCGGGAAAGAGGGCATGGAAATTTGAGCCGAAGCTGAAAGAGGGAAAGGGAGGGGAGTTGGCGAGAAAGTGTTTGATGGAGGTAGAAGAGAGGAGAGGGACGGCGATCGAATTAACGAGATGGGAAGAAGAAAGGAGGTAGTTATTTAATGCTAGAGAAACAGAAGATGGGATTGGAGTAAACTATAAACAATTGGAAAAAAATGAGAGGAAAATACAATTAATAGAAAGATGGGTGGTTATTGAGGAATAAAAATACAATAAATTGTATACGATGAAAAAAAAGGAAGGAGTACCAAAGTATTTAGAAAAGGGATGGAGAGAGAACGTGAAGAGAAGGTGAAAAAGAAGAGAACAGAAAATATAGAATATGTGAATCGGAAGAGGAAACATGGGAGCATGCATGGGAAGGATGTAGAAGAGGAATGGAAGATAAAGGAAGCTGGCAAGAGAATGTGGTTAAGATTCTAGGGAGGATGGATTAGGAGGAAATTCGAAACAAAAATACAAATTTCAAAGAAAAAGCAAATTTTGTAGAAAGTAGTCAAAAGATGCAATATTTTTACAAATCAATATGAATTTTGAAATAAAAGATTTATTTTCAGAAAATTGTTAACTCAAAAAGATTTATTTTTAGAAAATTGTTAACTCAAAAAGATGACTTTTTAAGAAAATTGTCCAATTTTCTACCAAATAATAAAATTTGTAACTAAAAAAATGAAAAAACGAGAACATTTTCAAAAATTTCTGATTGTCCCTTAACTAATTTTTCATTTCAAATCATTAATATTCATATACCAGCATTTTAATCTTGTAAAACTTTTAATATCGAATATTTTATAAACTGAAGGAAAAAGTATGTCAAAAGCAAATCTAAAATTTTCAAATTTATTGATTTCAAACAAAAAAAATTCTTTTCTACTATAAAATATGACTTTTTAACAAATTACTTGAATTTTTAATCTAAAAAGATAAATTTCTAATGAAAAAGTATCAAAGTTTATATTTTAATAAAAAAAGAATGAAATCTATGAAACAAAAATAATTTTAAAACAAAAAAGATGAATTTTTTACAAATATCAATTTTTCACTCAACAAATAAATAAAAGTTTATCTAAATTATTTGACCTTCCAGCCATAAAAATAATATTATCTAAAAAAATTGAATTTTCAAGCAAAAAATTTGATTTTTCAGCAGAAAAAAACTATCCACGAAACTAATGCATTTTTACCAAACAAAAATGAATTTTCAACGTAAAAGAATGATTTTTTCACCAAAAAAGAATAATTTTCAACTAAAAAAGGCCGATCTTAAAAAAATGGAAAAGTTACATTTTCTATTAAAAAATCAATTTTAAACAAAAAAAAATAAAGTATTTTCCACTAAACAGTTAAATTTTCAAACAAAGACATAAGTCTTCAAACCAAAAAATAATTTTTTTAACAATGTAGAAAAGAATAATTTAAAAAAAATTAAACTTTTAGCGAAAGAGCTGAATTTTAAACAAAAATTTTAATCTTTAACAAAAAAAATCGATTTCTTAACAAAGTGATTCAACAAAATCTGTTAAACAAATTAGTTAAATACTCGAACAAAGAAGAATGATTTTTTACAAAAAAGTTGCATTTTCACTAAAAGAAAAAAATTTAATTTTTTCTAAAATAGATGAAGTTTTAAATCAAAAAGATAAATTTAAAAAAAAATATTGACTTTTCGGCTTAAAAAGATTTGAGTCGGGATTTCACGAAAATATAAATTTTTAAACAATTTTTAAATTTTAAAAAAGATATATTTTCTCCGAAAAAATTGAATTTTCTATTAAAAAATACGAATTTTTAATAAAAAAATGGATGACTTTTTAACAAAATTGTTGAATTCTTTACCATAGAGTTGCAATTTTATCCAAAAAGATTAAATTTTGTACTAAAACCGATGACTTTTTAATGAAAAACGACAAATTTTTTGTAATGGAACTTTCATCCAGAAAAGATTTCAGTTCATGTTTCAAAACCAAAATATAAATTTTAAAGAAAAAGTACATTTTCTACGAAACAGTTCAATTTAAAAAGAAATGTATTTTTTAAATAAACAGTATGACTTTAAAATAAAATATTTTAATTTCCAACCCAACAGTTGCATTTTAATTTTAAAAAATGACATTTTTCTTAAAACATATGGAGTTTTTATTAAATAAAAACAAATTTCTAAAAATAGTTGAATTTCATTCAGAAAATATTTCAGTTCGGAATTTTCAACCGAAAAATTATAACTTTTTAATAAAATTGTTGAATATTCTTCAACCAAACATTTGCATTCTTATCCAAGAAAGATGTAATTTCTGCTAAAGCAGGTGAATTTTTAAATCAAAAAGACAAACTTGAAAAAAAAATTGAATTTTCAACCGAGAAGTTGCATTTTTATTCAAGAAAGATGAAGTTTCTGCTAAAACAGATGAATTTAACAACAAAAAACCATTAGAAAATATAAAACAAAATGGATGTATTTTTAATCAAATTATTAAATTTTTCAACCAACTAATAAAATTTATAACTAAAAGCATAATCTTCAGAAGAAAGTTTCTGCAAATTTTCAAAATTCTAATCTAAAAATGTTTCATTTTTAGCGTTTTAAATTTGTACTATTTTCGAAATTTTAATCTTACATCATTTAAATTCAAGATTCTTGAATTAAAAATAAGATTATTTAGTTTTAAACGCTTTGAATTAGAAATGATACAATTTAAACTCTTTCCCAATAAAATTGTCCATTAAAAAAATAATTGTAATCTAAAATTGTTCAATTTGGAAAGTTTTTTAATTAGAAATAGGTAGTTTTAAATCCGCTGAATTTTAAAAGATCGAATTGTCCACTGTAGGATGGTTTCCCCTACTGTATCGAAAAACTGGTCAAAAAATCGTAAATCTATTATTGTCTGAAAAACGGAGCAAAAATGCTCGTTACCAAACCCGCCTCTAAAGGGCATGCCTATCCATTGATCAGTTATTAGTTATTATATTCGGCGTCTTTATAATTTAAAAAATGAATTTTTTGCGTAAATTTTGGGAAATAGTTTAAAATATATAAGGGCACATTTATCACGCCCATTTGAGTTTGTAATTTGTTTAAATAAAACAATTTAATTAATTATTCTGTTTTAGCTAGGGCTCTAAGACCCTGGTCTCACTTACATTTCAAACTAAAAATTAATAAAATTGTGCTATTTAAAGCAAATAAAAACTCATATAGGGGACGCACCCATATATATTTTGAAATATTTTCCAAAATTTAAGGACAATATTGACATTTTTCTAAAAAAAATTTTAAACCGCCGAATATAAAACATGTAATTATTTATAATTATCTACAGGGGATTTTATCAGCCGATAGATAGCGCTAGTGGCTTTAGTCAAAGTTCCGCGAAAATTCAAATAGGATAAAAGAAAAGTTTCTTTTTTTCTTTAGTTTAGATTTTATTCATAAAATGGTGTAAAAGTCATTTAGTTTGGAAAGAAAAATTCTAATATTTTACTTTCTTTGTTAAAAATTAGTTTTATTGATTGGAAATTCTTCTCTTTGGTTTAAAATTTAACTGTTTTGTTGAAAATTCATGTTTCTGTTGTTGAAATTTAACTTTTTTAACTGAAACATTTTACTATTTCCGGTTTGGTTCAAAATTCAATTTTTTTTATTTTAAAAGTTCAATTAATTTTTTGAACATTTTGGGTTGAGCATTTAACTTTTTTTAGTTTAAAATTCAACTACTTGGTTACAAGTTGAACTTATTTACTAAAAATTTATCTTTTGGGAGAAAAATTTAACTATTTTTTTTTAAATTCGCTTTTTTTAATTAAACTTTTTGACTGAAAATTTAAATATTCTGTTTTATAGTAAAAATGTATCTCTTTCAGTTAAAAAATCAAGTTTTTACTTGAAAATTGCTTTGATTATTCTTGTTTGAAAACGTAACTATTTCTTTTAAAATTCTTTTTTTTTATTAATTAAAAGTTCATTTTTTTTAACTGAGAATTTCACTATTCCACTTTTTGTTGAAAATTGATATTTTTGAGATAAAAACATATTTTTTTGGTTAAAAATTCGATTTTTTTTAAAATGTTCTCCTTCTTGTTGTTGGAAATGCATTTTTTCATTGCATTTTGTTGAAAATTAATGTTTTTAATTAAAAATTTAGATATTTTATTTTTCTCCAAAATGTATCGTTTTTAGTTAACAATTGTTTTAATTTCGTACAAAAATTTATCTTTGCTAGTAGAAAATTATACTTTCTATCTGGAAATTTATATTTATGATTGAAAATTTAACTATTGGGTTAAAAATTTTACTGAAAATTTGAAAATTTTATTATCTCATTTTTGATTGAAAATTGAAATTTTTTATTTGAAAATTCAACTAATTTGTTGAAATATTGTATTTTTTCGTGCAATTTAACGGATTTTAATTTAAAATATTTTCTTAATTAATCAGTATTCCATTTTGGCTTAAGATTTTATCTTTTGTAGTTGAAAATTCAACTACTTGGTTAATTGATCAAATTACTTTTTTTAAATTTTTTAACTTTTACATTTTTTGTGGTAAAAATTTATCTTTTTCAGTTAAAAAATCAATTTTATAGATAAAAACTTATTTCCTTGATTTTAAGATTAAATACATATATTTTTTTTTTTTGAAAATTCGTTTTCTTTTTGCTTGAAATTTATATTTTTTAGTTCAAAGTGAACTTTTGCTGGAAAATTATTCTTTTTCTTTAAAAATTTAACAATTTGTTTATACATTCATTCTTTTTTGTTATCGTAAATTAACTCTTTCAAATGCAAATTTTACTATTTCATTTTTGGTTGAAAATAGAAATTTTTATTTAAAAATTTCATCAATTTGTTAAAATTTTTCATTTTTCGTGCAATGTCACCGTGTTTAATTTAAAACCATAATTTAAAAAATTAATTTTTATTCTATTTTGGGTTAAAAATTTACATTTTCTAGCTGCAAATTCAACTACTTGGTTAAGTTAACTAAACTCGTTTCTTCTTTTTTTTAATCAAGTCGTTTAACTTTAAAATTTTGTTGTAGTAAAAATTTATCTTTTTCAGTTTAAAAATTAATTTTATAGTTTAAAACTCAATTCTTTTTTTTAAGATTAACTTCTTTTTTGAATTCCCTTTTTTTCGCTTGAAATTTATGTTTTTTAGTTAAAAGTTAACGTTATTAAAGATTCGAATTTGTTTCAAGAAAATTATACTTTTTCTTTAAAAATTTAACAATTTGGTTAAAAATTCATTCTTTGTTGTTCTTGAAAATTAACTCTTTCAACTGCAAATTTTACTATTTTATTTTAGGTAGAAAATTGAAATTTACTTGGTTAAGTTAATTAAATTAGTTTCTTCTTTTTTTTAATTAAATTTTTGTACTTTAAATTTTTTGTATAGTAAACATTGATCTTTTTCAGTTAAAAAATAAATTTTATTGTTGAAAACTCCCTTATTTGATTTTAAGATTAACTTTTTTTCTTTTTGAAAATTCGTTTTTTTTTGCTTGAAATTTATTTTTTTAGTTCAAAGTTAACTTTGTTGCTAGAAAATTATTCTTTTTCTTTGAAAATTTATCTATTTGGTTAAAAATTCGTTTCTTTAACTAAAAATTTAACAATTCCACTTTTTGTTGAAAACTGAATTTTTTTTAGTTGAAAATTCCACGCTTTGGTTGAAAATTGTCATTTGCAGTCAAAAAAAAAAAAAATTTTTAGCTAAGAATTTAAGTGTATGGTTAAAAATTCGTCTTTTTCGGTCAAAAATGATTATTTTTTGTTTAAAAATTCAACTATTCTGGTGAAAGCTAAATTTTTATTCCCTTACTGTCCAAAATTAATGATTAATTTATCATTTATAATATATTAATTTATATTAATTTCAAAAAGAAGATTACCAACTTTTTTCATTTGATTGTTCTTTTACTTTGTTAAAATATCGTTTTTTTTTTCAACAAATTAGACTTTTTCTTTTGATATTTATCTATTTCGTTGAAAATTAAATTTCTTTTGATTAACCTAAAAATTTACCCATTTCATTTTTGGCTCAAAATTGTTTTTTTTTCAGTAAAGAATTCAACTATGCGGTTGAAAAATCATCTTTTTCGATAAAAAATGTTTGTCGTTTGAAAATTCGTTTTTATTTTATTTTTGTAAATTAATTTTTTTTAACTAAAAATCCAGCTATTTTATTTTTCATTAAAAATGTACCTCTTTTGTTTTTAAATGAGTTTATTTTTCGGTTCAAAATTTTCCTTCATTATTTTAAAATGCCTCTGATTAGTATAAAATTAATCTTCTTATTTGATTATTCATCTTTTTCTTCAAAAACGAATACTTTTTTTAAAAATTCGTTCTATTCTGGATAAAAATTGTTCCATTTTTGGTTAAAAATTTATCTTTATTAATTGAAAAGTCAACTATTAGTTTGTGAAAAATAAAAAAAAAATGAGAAATTCAAAACTCAGCAAAAAAAAAAACTGTTCAGTAATTAAACTATTAAATTTTTTCTTTTCAAACTTTTTCAACTTTTACTTTAATTTATGAATAAACTATCAACTTTCATTATAAATTTATGTTTAAAAAAAACCTTTCATATATCCAATTTTGAATTTTCTTTGAACTTGGACTAGAAATGAACAAAAATATTTAAATAAATCACAATAAAAAGTAGAAATGATTCGTTGTTTCTACTATTTTGTTCTAAATGTGATTTCCCTGCGAAATGCATTTCATATTTCATTTAATGATCTAATTGTCAGTGCACAGCCTTTTTCTAAACTAGATCTTTGGGGGCTTGGTGAATTTCCATGTTCTCAGGTCGATTCCAGGTGAGTAGCTCGTCCAAAACGGAAATTAGAAAGGGATTTCCGCCTAATCTCGTCACTTCAGCCCTTGCTTTCACGTTCAACTCGGAAAGAACGGTTCTTGTGTACTCGAAAGATCCAAATTTTTCGAGGAGATTCACACAGTACCTTTTAACTTCCACGTTTTTTGTTCGCTGTCGAAGGATATCTTTAGTTATCAGTTAAGGAAGTGTAATCTTCAAACTTAAATTTAAAAGTAAATGCTTAATTTTCGAGTGCAAATATTAGAGTGCATTCTAATAAGGATTGTTTTAAATTCCTGGTCATTTCGTGGATTTCACCAGGTTAATTTTTTATTTAATTTTAGTTATATTTTAATTTTTGTTGAAAAATTCCTTGTTCCAGATCGGCATTTTCGCTTGAAGGAATTGTGATTCTAATCAAAGATTTAAGACATATTTCACAAAAGATTTTAAAGATTCCAAAAGATTTTCAATTTTTTCAGTACTTAAAAATATTTCAAAAGATTTGGCAAAAATTTCAGAAATATTTCAATTATTTTACAAAGGTTTCGAAAATATTTCAAAGAGATTTGAAAGTTTCGAAACAATTACCAAACATTTCCTAGATTTCAACAATATTTAAATATATATATATATATATATATATATATAAATTTCTCCAACTACAATTCAAAATATGCATTATTATTTTTTTCTAATTAAAAAAGATTTTAAACATTTTAAAAATAATTCATAAAGGATTTCAAAGATTTCGTTGAATTATCAAAGAGTTTGGAAATGTTTCATGATTTCTAAAGCTTTCAAAAAAATTCACATGCATTTCAAAGATTTCAAACATATTTCAAAGATTTCAATTATATTTTCAAGATTGCAGTAAGATTGCAAACATTTCATACTATTTCTGAATATTTTAATTATGTATCATCGATTTCAAAAGATTTCAAAAAGATTGTTTCAAAATTTTCTAAAATATTTCAAAGATTCCAATGATTTATCAAAGATTTCTAAAGCTTTCAGAAAGATTTCAAAGGTTTTAAAAAGATTTCAAAACCTCGAAAATTTTTCTAAAAAATGTCAAGGAATTGCGAGATTTCAAAAGATTATAATGATTTCACAAAGATTTTACAAAGATTTTAGTAATTTGAAATAGATTTAAAAATATTCCACGTAGATTTCAAAGATGCCAAAAAAATTCTAAGCATTTTAGATTTTAAAATAACTCAAAATATTTCACACAGTTTCTAAAGATTTTTAAAATATTCTAAAAACTCCCAAGCATTTTAAAGATTTTAAAAGAATTCAAAATATTTCACACAGTTTTCAAAGATTTCCAAAATATTCTCAAAATTACAGAAGGAATTCCAAAGAAAAATATTTCGAAAGTTTTCAAACAATATTTTGCTGATTTTTCTAAAGAATTTAAAGGAATTAAAGATTTCAGAAAAATTTCAAAAGACTTCAATGATTTCACCAAAATTTTAAAAAGATTTCACAAAGATTTCACAAAAATTTCCGAAACATATCAAAAGCTTTAAAAAAATGCTAAATTATATACCATCAATTAAAAAAAAATTTCAAAAAGATTTGTTCAAAATTTTCTGAAATATTTCAAAGATTCCAATGATTTATCAAAGATTTCTAAAACTTTCAGAAAGATATCAAAGGTTTCAAAAAGATTTCAAAAGCTTTCAAAAATAGTTCGATGATTTTACAAAAATTTTAGTCATTTAAAATAGATTTCAAAAGATTTCACGCAGATTTCAAAGATGCCAAAAAATTCCAAGCATTTGAAAGATTTTAAAAGAATTCAAAATATTTCGCAGTTTTTAAAGATTTCAAAAATATTCTCCAATTTTCAGAAAGATTTCAAAAGATTTTAATGATTTCACAAAATTTTAAAAATGATGCACCATTGATTTCAAAAGATTTGACAACTATTTTTAAAAATTTAGAAAATATTCTAAAATATTGCAAACATTCCAATGATAGGTAAAAGATTTGAAAGGATTCAAACAGATTTCAAAAAATAATTCAAAGATTTGTCTAAAAAATAATTCAAAGGTTATAGAAAGATTTCAAAAGATTTTAATAATTTCACAAATATGCCACAAAGATTTCAGTATCTTGAAATAGATTTAAAAATATTTCACGCAGATGTCAAAGATGTCAAAAAATTCCAAGCACTTCAAAGATTTCAAAAGAATACAAAATATTTCACACAATTTTTAAAGATTTTAAAAATATTCTGAAAATTTCAGAAAGATTTCAGAAAGATATAAAAAAATATAGAAACTAATCTACAATATTTAAAATATTCCAATGATAGGTAAAAGATTTCAAAGGTTTCGAAAGGATTTCAAAAGCTTTCAAAAAATATTTCAAAGATTTTTCTAAAAAATTTAAAGATTTCAGTAATTTAAAATAGATTTCAAAATATTTCACGCAAATTTCAAAGATGCCAAGAAATTCCAAGCATTTAAAAGATTTTAAAAGAATTCAAAATATTTCACACAGTTTTTAAAAATTTTAAAAATATCCTCAAACTTTCAGAAAGATTTCAAGAGATTTCAATGATTTCCCAAAAATTTTACAAAGACTTCACATATATTTCCATGATTACACAAAGATTGCAAACATTTCATAATATTTTTGAATATTTTAATTATGCACCGTCGATTTCAAAAGATTTGACAAATATTTTTAAAAATTTAGAAAATATTCTAAAAGATTGCAAACATTCCAATGATAGGTAAAAGATTTCAAAGGTTTCAAAAAGATTTCAAAAGCTTTCAAAAAATATTTCAAAGATTTGTCCCAAAATTTCAAGAAATTCAAAGATTATAGAAAGATTTCAAAAGGTTTTAATAATTTCACAAATATACCACAAAGATTTCAGTAATTTAAAATAGATTTCAAAATATTTCACGCAGATTTCGAAGATGTCAAAAAATTGCAAGCATTTCAAAGATTTCAAAAGAATAAAAAATATTTCACAAAGTTTTTAAAGATTTCAAAAATATTCTACATATTTCAGAAAGATTTCAGAAAGATATCAAAAAATATAGAAACTAATCTACAATATTTCAAATATTCCAATGATAGGTAAAAGATTTCAAAAACTTTAAAAAAATATTTCAAAGATTTGTCTAAAAATTTCAAGAAATTCAAAGATTATAGAAAGATTTCAAAAGATTTGAATTATTTCACAAATATACCACAAAGATTTCAGTAATTTAAAATAGATTTCAAAATATTTCACGCAGATTTCGAAGATGTCAAAAAATTTCAAGCATTTCAAACATTTCAAAAGAATACAAAATATTTCACAAAGTTTTGAAAGATTTCAAAAATATTCTCAAATTTTCAGAAAGATTTCAAAAGCTTTTAAAAATATTTTGAAGGTTTTCCTAAAAAAATTAAAAGGAATTCAAAGATTTCAAAAGACTTCAATGATTTAACAAAAAATGTAAAAAGATTTCACAAAGATTTAAAAAATATTTCAAAAATTTAATCAATATTTTAAATATTCTGAAAGATTTCACGCATTTCAAAGATTGAAAAAATATTTCAGAAGATTTCGTAGAAATTACTGAAAGATTTCACAAGATTTGAATAATTTCACATAGATTTCGAAAATGTTTCTCACAGATTTAAAAGGTGCCATAAGATTTCAAGCATTTTAAAGCTTTTAAATGATTCCAAAATAAAGCACACTCATTCAAAAATACCAAGGGATTTAAAATTTCTCAGTTTTTAAGAAGATTTCACAAAAATTTCAAACATTTTTTAAAAATTTCATACTCCAAGGATTACCCAAAGATTGCGAGCATTTCAGAATATTTTGAAGATTTCCTACAGATTTAAAAAGATTTCTAAACTTTCAAAAATATTTATAATGCCCTCAGAAGGATTTCAAAGGCTTCAGAAAGATTTCAAAAGTGTGCAAAAAAAAATTCGACAAGATTTAAATGATTTTTACAAAGATTGTACAAAAAATTTAACAATTTCATACAGTTTTGAATAATTTAAAATAGATTTCAAAATATATCGAAAATGTTTCAAAATATTTCACGCAGATTTCAAAGATGCCAAAAAATTCCAAGCATTTTAAAGATTTTTAAAAAATTCAAAATATTTCACACAATTTTCAAAGAATTCAAAAATATTCTCAAAATTTCACAAATATTTCAAAAACCTTCGAAAATATTCTAAAAGATTTAAAATACTCAAATAATTTATCAAAGACTTCTAAAGCTATCAAAAAAATTTGGAATATTTTTCTTAAAAACTGAAAGGAATTCAAATATTTCAAGAAGATTTAAATTATTTTTACTAACATTTTATAAAGATTTAAATTATTTCACATCACTTTCAATCCTTTAAAATAAATTTCAAAATATGTCGAAAAGATTTCAAAGTATTTCATGCAGTTTTCAGAGAATCAAAAAAATTCGGGGCATTTCCAAGATTTCAAAATAATTCAAAATATTTCACACAAATATTTTCAAATATTTCAAGAATATTTTTTTAATATTTCAAATAAATTTTTTAAATAATTTAAAAGGAATATTTTAAAAATATTTCGAGGATTTAATCAAGATTTCATATAATCTGAAAGATTTCACACATATCAAAGATTTAAAAATATTTCAGAAGAATTCGCAGATTAAAAAAATTACGTAAATATTTCAAAGATTTCCAAAGATTTTAATAATTTCACATCGATTTCAATAATATTTTAAACAGATTTAAAAGGTGCCATAAGATTTTAAGTATTTCAAAGATTTTTAATTATTCCAAAGAATTTCACACTCATTCAAATATTTCGAAGAATTTAATTTTTTTTAAAGATTTCAAAATATCTCACAAGATTTTTTAATGTTTCTGCGAAGTTTAATTATTTCCCCTGCCTTTCAAAAGATTCCTCGATTTATAAAGTGATTTCACATACAGTTAAATTTTTTTTTTTTAATTTCATTAATACTCCATAGATTTCACAAAGATTGCAGGCAACTCAGAATATTTCAGAATATTTTAAAGAATTTCCATAAATTTAAAAAATGTTCAAAAATATTTTAAAAACTTTGAAAAATATTTCAAAGAATAAAAATTTTTCTAGAGCTTTCAGAAAGTTTTCATCAAGTTTCGAAAGTATTTCAAAACCTATCAAAAATATTTCGAAGATTTTTCTAAAAATTTAAGGGAATTAAAAGATTTCAGCAAGATTTCAACAGATTTAAATGATTTTCCAAATCCAAAAAATCCCGATAATTTTAAACTTTTCAAAAGATATTCAAAATATTCTTCAAAAAAATATTTCTGAAGACTAATTATTTCCCATGTATTTCAAAAGATGTCTAAAAAATTTTAAAAAGATGGCAAACATTCCATAATATTTCTGAATATTTTTATGATTTTTTATAGATTTCACAAGTTTTAAAAATATTTCTAAGATTAAATAAGTTTTCAAAAATATTCTTAAAGATTTCAAGGATTTCAGAAATATTTCACAAAAGATTTTAAAGATTCTATTGATTTATTAAAGATTTTTAGAATGTTTCAAGATTTCTAAAGCATTCAAAAAATATAAATAGTTTTACACAGATTTCAAAAGATTTAAAAATATTTCAAAAAGATTTAAGAGGTTACAAACATTTCAAAAATATCATAAGAACTTCAGAAAGATTTAAATGATTTCACAAATGTTTCAAAAGCTTCGAAAATACTTTAAATATTCAAAAAAAAGTACTTCAAAGCTTTCAAAAATATTTTAAAGATTTCAAAGATTCTGAGAGATTTAGTCAATTTAAAAAGATTTTAAAAGATTTTAAAATATTTCTGAAGATTTGAATGATTTCTCATATATTTCAAAAGATTTCTTAAATATTTTACAAAGATTTTAATTATTTCAAAAAATTTCAAAATTTTTTTAAAGATTCCCACAATATTCTTAAAGATTTCAAGGATTTCAGAAATATTTCACAAAAGATTTTAAAGGTTCTATTGATTTATAAAATATTTCTGGAATGTTTCACGATTTCTAAAGCTTATAGTATGATTTCAGAGATTTCAATATTTTCACATTAATTTCAAAAAGTGCAAAAATATTTTAAATATTCAATAAATATTTTTTAAATTTCCATAATATTATAAAAAGTTCAGAGATTTCAAAAATTTCACAAAGATTTCAAAGAATGTGAGAGTTTCCAAATGTTTCAAATATTTCAATGATTTTA
>NC_046659.1:117334798-117340967 GCF_010883055.1 Belonocnema kinseyi | reverse complement strand
AAGCCTTCAGAAAAATTTCAGATTTCAAAACGTATTAACGATTTCACAAAGATTAGACAAAGATTTCAATATTTTCACATAAATTTCAAAAATATTTAAAAAATGTAATTAATACTATAAAAATTTCAAAATGGTTTCAAAAGATTTCAATGATTTCACAAAGATTTCAGAAAGATATCAAAAACTTTCAAAAATTCCAAAAAGTATATAAAAGCTTTCAAACATATTTGAAATATGTAATAAAGATTTCAAAGATTTCAAAAAATTCAGAAAGATTTTTAGAAGATTTAAATGATTTTACAAAGATTTCAATATTTTCACATAGACTTCAAAAGATATTAAAAAGTTTCATAAAGATTTCAAAGATTGCAAAAATATTTCAAATATTCAACAAATATTTCAAAAATAATCATAATATTATAAAAATTTCAAAGATTTCAATAATTTTATATCTATTTCAAATGTTTCAAACATGTTTTAAAGGTTCTAAAAGATATTAAAGACTTGAAAAGATTTTAAAATATTTCTGAACATTTTAATGATTTCTCATGCTTTTCAAAATATTTCTCAAATATTAAAAAAAAATCAATTATTTCAACAATTTTTCAAAGATTTCACCCAGATTTCGCAACATTTTAAAAATATTTCAAAGATTTAAAAAGATTTTTAAAATATTTTTAAAGATTTGAAGGATTTCAGAAATGTTTCACAAAACATTTTAAAGATTTCAAAACATATCAATGATTTTACAAAGATTTCAATATTTTTCGATAGATTTCAAAAGATTTCAAAGATTGCAAAAATATTATAAATATTCAACAAATATTTTTAAATTTTCAATAATATTATAAATAGTTTTGAAAGATTTTCAACATTTCACAAGGATTTCTAAAATTTTCAAAAATATTCTTAAAGATTTCAAGGATTTCAGAAATATTTCATACAAGATTTTAAAGATTCTATTGACTTACCAAAGATTTCTAGAGTTCAGAAAGATTTCAAACAATTTCCAAAATTCCAGAAAGTATATAAAAGCTTTCAAAAATATTTCAAACATATTTTAATGATTTCTAATATATTTCAAAATATTTCTTAAATATTGAACAAAAATTCAATTATTTCAACAATATTTCAAAGATTTCATGCAGATTTCAAAAAGTTAAAAAAATATTTCAAATATTATAAAAGATTTTAAAAATGTTTTTAAACATTTTAAGAATTTCAGAAATATTTCACAAAATATTTTAAAGATTTTATTGATTTATCAAAGATTTCTAAAATGTTTCAAGATTTCTAAAGCTTTCAGAAAGATTTCAAAGATTTCAAAACATCAATGATTTCACAAAGATAAAACAAAGATTTCAATATTTTCACTTAAATTTCCAAAATATTTCAAAAATGTAATTAATATTATACAAATTTCAGAAAAGCTTTCCAAAATTCCAGAAAGTATATAAAAGCTTTTAAAAATATTTCAAACATGTAATAAAGATTTCAAAGATTCTGAAAGATTTCAAAAATTTCAGAAAGATCTTGGAAGATTTAAATAATTTCATCATATATTTCAAATATTCTAAAGATATTTTAGAGATTCCAAAAGATATTAAAAATTTTAAAAGACTTAAAAATATTTCTGAACAATTCAAATGATTTCTCATAGATTTCAAAAGATTTCTCAAATATTTTACAAATATTTCCATTATTTCAAAAACATTTCACAGGGTTTTTCAGAAACATTTCAAAGATTTCAAAAAGATTTCAAAAGGATTCTAAAAGATTTGAAAGATTTCAGGAAGCTATCTGAAAAGATTTCAGAAAAATAGAATTAGAATTCTTCTAGAAAATTCCTTGTGCCAGATCTGAAATATAGTTTTTGTTTCTAAACTACTCTGATCAACTTCAAAAGATTTCTGTTCAAAGTCAGAACTATAATATTTTTTTAGAAGTTCCCTTTTCAAATTAAAAATGACAAAAATCTCTTCCAAAATTTCCTGTCCCAAATTATAATTAAAGTTTTCATATTTTAATTTTAAACGTAAATCTTCCGCTCTGATTTAAAAACGTTTATATGTCCACAATTTCAAATTACCGGATTTCAATATTTAAAAAAAATTAAACATTTAAAAATATTTATATTTAAATCAATTTTAAAAAAGGATACTCATAACTTGGTTGTCTTCTGGATGAGTTCGAATCGCGTGGATGACCGGAAAACTAAATTTTCCTTCTGAAAGATCCTCGCAGTAGCTTTTGTTCTCGGAGTACTGTAAAAATATTTTTATTTTTATTCAAAAACAATTGAATTCAGCCGAAAAATAATTTTCTACTAAGAAAGATTTTTCAGTCAAGAAAGAGAAAAACTTCAAAGAAAACTTGGATTTTCACGCAAAAAAAAGGTCTTAAATAAAAAACATCAATTTTCAACCAAAAAAGATTAATATTAAAGAAATTAATTTCCAACCAAAAAAAAAAAACGAATTTTCTAAAAAAAAAAAAGTGAAATGCAGTAATCTAAAGCTACTTGTACAAATATAGAATAATCGTCATTTAATTTGATATTAGAATTTTTAAAAAAATTGAAGCACGCTCTCGAAAAAATTGGCTGACTTTTAAAAAAAATCCTTGATATAAATAAATAACATAAAAATAAAAACAAAAATTAAAATAAAAAAATAAATAATAAATAAAAATTAAACAAACATAAAAAGTCCCTGATTTAATATTATTTTATAGGAAAGAAAAATAAATAACCTCCTGCAGACACAAATTGCAGTAATCATCCCGAATTTGGAAATATAGGCCCAGAATTCCAGCCAGCGGTGTAAAATCTTCTTTACATTCAGAGAAAAGTTTCATCAGGCGAACTGCTAAATTGAAAAGACCTCCAGTTTCTAAAAAAAAAATTTTATAGTCAATTTTGATCACTCTAGTTTATATTGCACATCATTTTCCGGATTTTTCATGATTCAAAAACATTTTTTCCGGCCTTCAAAATTTTAATTTTATGCCAAAATTGATTTTGGAAATCTTTTTAAATCTTTTTTTATCCTTTTGAACATTTTCAGGCCTTCTAAATATCTATTCAACTAAATCAAATTTTTCCAGGAATTATAGGTGTTCGATATTTATTATAGACAAAAATTCAACAAATTTACTTGTAAATTAAATTTTTTTCACATAGTTAATTTTTTATTTAGTTTTGAATATTTGATTCATAATTACTGATTTTCAAATGGACAATGAAATATTTTTAAATATTAAGCAATTATTATTTTTCTTTATTAAAAAAATTTCAAATTGTAGACTAAAACAATATTTAAAGTTTAATAAGAGTTTTTACCTTATTAATATATTATTTTGAAATTATTCTTTAATTAAAAATAGTTTATAAAATTTAACTAAAAACTTTTTTTTTATTAAAAGTTTTTTATTTCAAGAGCTACTAATTTCTATATTTTTAAAGTCTTTAAAACTGCATTTTAAAATTCTTTAAATGACAAATGTACGCTTAAAAATTAAATTATAAAATTTATAAGTGAAAGATTTTCGAATTACGCATTTTAAATTGAATAATATCATTGAAAAAGATACAAATTCAACTGATTATTTTTTTAAAATGTTGAAATAAAACTTGGAAAGATTTATTTTTCTTTTAAAAAAATTTTCTTCTTAAAAAATTTAAGATTTTGTTTTCAAATTTGTACGCACTTCTGATAGTCATAATTCTGTATTCTTCTTCCGACGGACAAATATAATTGTCTCTCCAGTAGATTTCCATACCCTGGCCTCTGTGTAATTCCAAAATCTGCTCTGAATAAACTTGAGTTGCCTGTTTGAAAGGAAACTAATTTAATTTCACCCCATTTGTTGTATTTGGAAAGCTATTCAATTTAGAAAACAAAAAAGTATCAAGGGATCGTACTTAAATCACAAAAAAAAGTCTTTCCTCTACAAAACATGTATTTTTTTTTAAATACTTGAATTTTCAACCTAAAAATATGAAATTTATACAAAAAAAAAAAATAGATTAAAACAAATTTTTCAACAAATAAAGATTTTTCACTCGAGAAAGTAATAAAAGTTTATCTAAATTGTTGAACCTTCAAGCCAAAGACGATTTTTCTCTACAATAATTTGATTTTAAAAAAAATTACTTTTTAAACGAAAATTAATTTTCCACAAAACTGATGAATTTTTACCCAACAAAAATGGAATTTCAAACCAAGCAAATAATTCTTCTCCCAAAAAATGAGAATTTTTAACTAAAAATGATCAATCTTCAAAAATGAAAATTTACATTTTTAGTTTCAAAACTAATTTTAAACAAAAAAAAAACTTTTCGTTTAAACAGTTAAATTTTCAACCAAAGACAATCAATTAAAAAAGATTTATTCATAACAAAATAGTACTAATTTCAACCATAGAGATGAATTTTCAAATAAAAGTATAAATCTTTAAAAAAAACGATTTTTTTACTAAATGATCCAACCAAATTTTTCAAAGAAAATAGTTGAATACTAGGAAAAGAAGGATATTTTTTTTTAAGTTTCAGTTTCATACAATAATTCAATTTCTACTGAAACAGATGAATTTTTTAATCAAAAAGATAAATTATGAACAAAAATTGTTAAATTCTCTAACAAAAGTTGAATTTTTATCAAAAAATGATGACATTTCTCTTAAAGCAGATGAATTTTTATTTTAAAAGATATGGTTGAATTTTTATCCAAAAAAGACTCCAGTTGACTCTTCAAGACACAAATATAAATTTTTTAAACAAAAATAAGTTTCTATGAACAAAATTGAATTTTCAATCCAAAAAGACGAAGTTTTGAACTAAAAAGGATGAATTTTTAACAAAATAGTTTTATTCTCTTCTATGTAGTTTCATTTTTATCCCAAGAAATGAAATTTTGTATTAAAACAGATAAATGTTAAATAAAAAAACGAGAAACTTTGAATTTAAAAAGTGGAAATTTCATGCAGAAAAGATTTCAGTTCATTTTTAACACAAAACAGAATAAATTTCTTCTAAAATAGATCATTTAAAAAAAAAACTTTAAAAATATTTAAATTTTAATCCAAAGACGATTCCTATTCACTTTCCAAGACCGATTTTTTAAGAAAACAGTTAAATTTGCAACAAAAATTATGTATTTTTAAGAAAATTTCCTAGTTCGGGTTCAAAAGTATGTAGAACAAAATCAAAAAGGGTCATGTGGAAAAATAACTTTATTTTTTAAACAAAATTTTCAATTTTCTAACCTTTCATTTTTTTTAAATTCAAAATTAACTTTAATCATCATTATCGACTCAATTGCGATCAAAATTAATAAAACCCAAATATTTTTGGATAATTAATTCTTTTTGTTTAAAAGTTTAATATTATATTTTTAGTTACGAATTCATTTTTTTTGCAATTTTTTTTTCTTTTGTAGAAAATTCATCTGTCTCGTTCAGAAATTACCTTTTTGTTGAAAACCCATATTCTCGGATTGAAAATTCAGCTGCATTATAGAGAATTCGTATTTTTTGCTTAAAAATAAGAAGTAAATTTGTTGACACTTTTTTCGCAATTTCTAGGTTGAAAATTTAACTCTTTTGCTGAAAATTCGTCATTGGTTTTCGAAAATTCGTTTTCTTTTTTATAAAAATTCATTTTTACAGCTGAAAATTCAACTATTCCATTTTTTGTTGAAAATTGATATTCTTTTAGTTAACAATTCAATTTTTTGTTGAAAATTAATCTATTTTACTGAAAATTCGCCCTTAGTTGAATATTTAACAATTTTGTCGAAAATTCGTTTTCTTTTTCATAAAAATTCATTTTTTCAGTTGAAAATTCAACTATTCAATTTTTTGTTGAAAATTAATCTATTTTACTGAAAATTCGTCCTTGGTTGAATATTTAACAGTTTTGTCAAAAATTCGTTTTCTTTTTTATAAAAATTCATTTTTTCAGCTCAAAATTCAACTATTCCATTTTTTGTTGAAAATTGATCTTTTTTAGTTAAAAATTCAACTATTTGGTTGAAAATCAATTTATTTTACTGAAAATTCGCCCTTAGTTGAATATTTAACAATTTTGTCGAAAATTCGTTTTCTTTTTTATAAAAATTCATTTTTGCAGCTGAAAATTCAACTATTCCATTTTTTGTTGAAAATTGAT
>NC_046659.1:117317291-117334698 GCF_010883055.1 Belonocnema kinseyi | reverse complement strand
TTTCATCTGAAAATTCAACTATTCAATTTTTTGTTAAAAATTAATCTATTTTACTGAAAATTCATCCATGGTTGAAAATTTAACAATTTTATCGAAAATTCGATTTCTTTTTTATAAAAATTCATTTTTTCAGCTGAAAATTCAACTATTCCATTTTTTGTTGAAAATTGATATTTTTTAGATGAAAATTCAACTATTTGGTTGAAAATTGGTCTTTTTTGTTAGAACCATAATCCTTTTGATTACAAAATTATTCTCTTGATTTAAGATTTAACTGTTTAAAAAATTTTTTTTTCAAGATCCATCTCTAGTTACAAATTTACCTATTTTGTGGAAAATTAGTTTCATTAGTTAAATTCCCGTATTTTGTTGAAAATTCGTCGCTTTCAGTTGAAATTCTTATTTAATGGTAGAAAATGAATCTTTTTGTTTGAAAATAAATCCTTTCGTTTAAAAAATTATCCTTCTTTTGGATAATTCAATTATTTTGTTGAAAATTCATCTTTTAGTTGAATTCAATTGTGTTTTAAATCAAAATAAGAATCTGTTTTCGTTGTAATATTAACTATTACATTCTTATTTTTGTTGAAAATAAATTTTTTTAACTAAAAATTGAATTATCCCATTTTTTATTGAAAATTGATATTTTTTAGTTTAAAATTCGTCTTTTTTGTATCAAATTAATCTTTTTTGTTTAAGGATTGAACTCGTTTATTGAAAATTTATATTTTCGGGTTAATATTTCATCTATTCGTGAAAAATTCCTCACTTTGCCTTACAAATTCAACAATTTAGTTGAATTTTTGTCTCTTTCTTATCTGAAAAATCTTTTTTTGATTAAAAATTCAACTCATTTTCTTGGAAAATCGTATTTTGCTGCTTGAATGAAAATTAATCTGTTTTCATTAGAGTTTCGAATATTTTGTTGAAAGTTACATTACTCAAATAAAAATTAATTCTTTGTTGACGATACACCTCTTTTGTAACAAATGTAACATGTTTGTTGAAAATTCATTTTTTTTAAATATTTTTTTAACTGAAAATTTAACTTACATTTTTGGTTAAGAATTGATCTTTTTTATTTAAAAATCCAACTATTTGGCTGAAAATTAATTTTTTAACTAAAAATTTAACTATACCAATTTTTGTTGAAAACTGATATTTTTATTTTGAAATTCATTTTTTTTTAGTAAATAATTGAAATATAAACCAATGCATGTTTCGTTGAGAAATTATCTTTATGTATTGAAATAATAAATAAAATAATAAATAAAATGAAATCACTATGTTTAAATTAATTTTGTTTTTCATAAAGATTAAAAATTTGATTTGAAAATTCATCGCCTTTCTTGAAAATGAGTAGTTTTTTTCTCTTTAATATCAGTTTTTGGAATCGGAAATTTAAACATTCCATTTTTAGTTTAAAACAATTGATCTTTTTCAGTAGAAAATTAACCTTCTTGTTTAAAAATTTTATAACTGAAAATTTAACTATTCCATTTTTGGTTGAAATTGTATATTTTTAAAAGAAAATCGGTCTTTTTTAGCTAAACTTTCAAAAAATTGGTTGAAAATTTACATATTTTTAAAAAATGCGTTCAATGTTGGTAGAGGATAAAACTATTTTCGAGAAGATCATCTTTTTGGATTGAAAATTAAACCCCTATGTTCAAATTTAATTTTTTTATGTGACAGATTAAAAATTTTATTTGAAAATTCATCTCCTTGGTTAAAAATGAGCTTTTTTTCTCCTAAAAACAATTTTTTTTTTAGCGAAAATTTAACAATTTCATATCCTCTTGGTTGAATATTCATGTTTCCTTTATTGAGAATTCATCTTTTTTGGTGGAAAATCATTTTTTTTTTTGAAAATTCGACTTTTAAGTTAAAATTGTTATCTAATTGGTTGAAAATGTAATATTTTTACTTCAAATCTTAGTAATTTAAAGGGATTCAAATTGAATTAATTAAAGTATCCACATTAATTTTATCTGAAAGATCTCTGAAACGAAAACGATATAAAAACTCTATTTCTAAGGAAGCTAAGGAAATAAAAAAGTATTTTTTTTTTAGAAAAATTAGGTATTTTTCTGCTTTTTCTGAAATAAAATAACGAACCTCGGGATGATTCAAAGATAGAACTCTTTCTAAGGCAATGAAGAGGACATAATTGGCAGCATTGATTGTACTCGCGACTCCATAAATTGAATGAGCGACAGGAATTCCTCTTCTCAGAATAGAATTATCCTGAATATCATCTATTCTGAAGCGATAAGAAACTGGTTAATAATGATAATTTACATAAATTAAAAGTAAATTATTTTACAGGGTACCTACTTAAATCCTGGAATAAATTTCCTTGGCAATCCACGTTTTTTCCGCTGGTATCTTTACAATATTATCAAATTTTTTAAAAGTTCATCCACAAATTATGTCATTTTCAACCAAGTTGTTGAATTTACAAATAAAATATCAATTTTCAACGAAGTATAAAATAGTTCAATTTTCAATTTAAAAAATTAATTTTCTACAACAATAAGACGATTTTTTCACTAAATTTTCCACACAAAAAATGAATTCTCAACATAAAAAAAAAAACATGAATACCAAATAGTTCATTTTTAAACTGAAGAAAATAAATTTTCAATCAAGAAGGTTAATTTTCTATTGAAAAAGATTTTAATTTTGAATAAAGAAGATTTGAATTTAACAAAAAAAACTAATATTCTAGAAAATAGTTCAATCCCCTACCAAAATATATTTATTTCTAAGCAAATAGGCGAATTTCCTACAAAAATTGAACGATTTTTTTAATACATAAATTTTCTATCCAATTGTTACATTTTTAAATAAAAAAAGATGAATTTTCAATTAAAAATATCAATTTTCAACCAAGAATGGAATAGTTAAATGTCCAGTTGAAAAAATTAATAAACGTACTAATTTTTAACAAAGCAGTTAAATTTTTAATCGTTGAGATGAATCTGAATCCAACAAATTTTTTTAAAGAAAGTAGTAAAAAAGGCTATTTTTTCACAAAACAGTTAAATCGTCTACCTGCTACCAGAAAAGATTAATTATTAATTTTTAAACAAAATACATGAATTTCCATCCAAATAGTTAAATTAAAAAAAAAATTTAATTAATAATAATTTGTAACTAAAAATGTCATAGTTGAATTTTCAGTTTAAAAAATAGCCACGAAAGAAAATGAATTTTCCAAAAAACTTCTTAAATTTTTTACAAAAGAGATGTATTGTCAAAAAAAAATTAAATTTTAACTGAATAATTTAACTTTCAACGAAATATTAAAATCCTCAAGTAAAAGAGATTAATTTTCATCCAAACAGTTGAATTTTTAACCAAAGATGATCCAATTTCTCCCAAAAGAGATGAATTTTCAAAACAAACACCATTTTCCACAAATGAGTTAAATTTTAAATTAAAAAAAGATTTTTCAGTTAAGAAAAAAAAACGAAAAATCAATTAAATTGTCGAATTTTTAAGGAAAGGAAGCAAATTTTGTTACAAAACAGTTCAATTGTCAATCCGAGAATATAAATTTTCAACAAAACAAATGAATCCTTAACCAAAAAAGATGAGTTTTTTTTAAAGGGTTTTAACCGAAACTTTTTACAAAAAATACGAATTTTCAACAGAAAAAGATTAATTTTTTTATGAAAAAATAGTTGAACTCTTAACCAAAAAAGATATTTTTTTGAACAAAAGGATTAATTTTCAATCAAGAATATTACTTTCCACCACACAGTTGAATTTTAAACCAAGAAGATTGATTTTCTACCAAAAAATGAATAATTTTCAACTAAATAGTTAAATTTTTTACTGAAAAAGAAGAAGTTTAAAAAAAATGGAATAGTTAAATTGGCAAATGAAAAAATGAATTTTCATACCAAATAAAACGAATTTTAGACAAAATAGTTACATTTTCAACAACAAAAAAATCAATTTTTAACCTAATAATTGAATTTTCAACAAAATATAATAATTTTCAAACAAATAGTTAAATTTTGCAAAAAAAAAAAGATTAATGTTGTACCAAAAATGACAAATTTTTCAATAAAAAAGATAAATTTCCAGCCAGAAATGGGATAGTTAAATTTTCATTAAAAAAATAATCTTCAAAAAAAATGTCAATAAAAAATGTTAAAATTTTATCCAGGAAGACTAACTTTCAACCAGAAAAGAAAAGTTTTTAAATAAAATGAAAAAGCTGAATTTTCAACAAAAAAATATAAATTTTTATTCACAAATTTACCAATTCAATTTTGGGTTATATACATTAATTTTTAACAAACAAAAAATTGCAATAAAACAGTTAAATTGTTAACTAAAGAAATTAATAATAATAATTATTATTATTAATTAACTAAAGAAATGTAGGTAAGAAAGCTAAAAAATATATGTTTTTAAATAGTAGAATTTTCAACTAAAAAAGATTCATTTTCAAGCAAAAATGGAATAATTAAGTTTTCAGTTTAAACAATTAACTTTTGACATCAACAAAAGAACGGCTTTTCAACAAAACAGTTACATTAAAAAAAATAAATAAACTTTCAAATAAAAAGATTAATCTTCAATTTAAAAAATACTTTTTAACCAAACAAGACAAATTTTCAACCAAATAGACGAATTTTCTAGCAAGAAAGACGAATTTTCCACTAAAAATATGATTTTCAATTTTGTGTGTGTGTGTGTGTGTGTGTGTGAATTTTTAACCAAATATTAAAATTTTTAACTAAAAAAACTAAACTTTTAGCCAAATATCGAATAGTTGAATTTTCGGTTAGAAAAAATTAAATAAAAAAAAAAAAGAATTTTCCATAAAATAATTAAATTTTCAACCAAAGAAATAATATTTTATTTGATATTATGTATCTTCAACCAAATTAATGTATCTTTAACCAGATATGTAGTTGAATTATTAAAATAACAGATAAAACATACACCAAGAAACTTAGTTTTTTAAAAAGATTCAAATTTTCAATAAAATACTATAATTTTCAACGCAATGATTGGATTTTCAACTAAGAAAGATAAATTTTTAACCAAAAATTTATATTGTTGGGTAAAAAATTAATCTTCTTGGATGAAAACCGAACTTTTTTTAAAAACTCGTTTTTTTTTTTGAAGATGATTTAAATTTTTAAATAATGAAATTAATTTTCAACTAAAAATATTATTCTTCAATTTTCAACCAAATAAATGAATTTTCTATCAGAAAAGATGAATTTCCAACAAAATATATAAATTTTTAGCCGAATAGTTAAATTTTTAACTAAAAAGATACATATTAAGCCATAAATTGAATAGTTATATTTTTGGTTATAAATTTTTTTTTCATTAAAATAGTTAAATTTTCAAGTAACAAATTCAGTTTTTAACTAATATTATGAATTTTTAATAAAATGAAGGTATCTTTAAGCAAATAGTTGAATTTTTAAAATAAAAGATAAATCTTTAACCTTAGAGCTTAGCTTACTAAAAAAAAATTCAAATTTTCGACAAAATACAATCATTTGGAAAAGTTAAATTTATTAATTTTTAACAACGAAACCCCTATTTCTTAACAAAATATTAAAAATGTTAAATAGGGGAATGAATTTTCAACTAAAAAGATAAATATTCAAACAAAAAAATAAATTTTGAACCAAAAAGACGATTTTTTAACCCAAAAGACGAATTTTCAAATAAGAAAGATCAATTTTCAACCAGAAGTAGAATGTTTCAATTTTCAATTAAAAAAAAATAATTTGTAACAAAAATTAAACAAAATTTTAATAAAAGTAGCTAAATTTTCAACTAATAAACCTAATTTTCCACTAAAAAGATGAATCTTAAACCAAAACGATTTTTTTTCAACCAAGAAGATTAATTTTTTACTAAATGATGTAGATGAATTCTTAACAAAAAAAGGTAAACCTAAAAAAACAAACCAAAAAACGAATTTTCAACCAAAAAAGTTAAATTTTATCCAAAAAGATTAATTTTCAACGAAAAATAAGATAATTACATTTTGAACCAAACAGTTGAATTTTCAGCCAAAAAAATACATTATTAGCCAAAAATTAAATAGTTAAATTGTCTGAAAAAAATTAATTATGATCTGAAAAAAAATAATTTTCAATCAAATAGTTAAATTTAACGAAATTTAATCAATGGATTGTCAACTAAAATCATGAATCTGTAATCAAAAAATTAATTTTGAATGAAACAGTTGAAGTTTCAAACATAAATTTTAATTTTAAACCAAGAAGACTAATTTTATATTGGAAACGACGGGGTTTCAACCAAATACATAGTTTAATTTCTAACAAAAACTAAAAATAGTTTAAAAAAAAATGAATTCTCAACAAAAAATGTAATATTTGAATTTTAAGCCCCTAAAGGTCAATTTCCAACAAACCAGTTGAATTTTTGACCAATAGGATATTTTTTTAACAAAATAATTAAAAACTGCAATCAAATAATAAAAATTCTAACCAAAGAAAATTAATTTTCAGTCAAAAATATAGTAGCAGACTTCTTAATACAAAAAATTAATGTTTTTAAGATTGAGTTTGCTATAAACACATATTTCATTTATAAGACTAATTTAATTAAGGTTTCGGCTTTCTTTAATAGACAGAATTTTATCTATTTTTGATCTTGCAATACTGTTTTTTTTTTAGAGAGAAATTTTATAGTATTTTGCATAGCCGAAGGTGGGTTTGAAAATTGTAAGAAAAACACCTTACATAATTTGTGGATGACCCCTAATAATTAAATAATCAACATTTATTATCCACCATTTGTAACATTTGCATTTGTAACGACGTACGAACGAAAAATAATTTCTTACTTGTACAAGTTTTTCGATACTTAATTAATATTTATAATTAAGTGAGCTGTAAAAAAATAATCTTAAAAACATGATTAATTATTCCTTATTTTTTTTTTTTTTTTTGCTAAAGTCCATGAATTTGAATAGCATTAAAAACAAGTTTTTATTTCATCCTAATATTTCAAATTCTCTGAATATTTAATCAATATAAATATTGTGAAAAAAATTGTTTAAAAATCAATATAAATCCAGCACTATAAAAAGTTATTTTTACAAATGAGATAGATTATGGTTATTTTTAATTCGACATTAGATTTTTCGCTAAAATCCTTGACAATTCCAGTTTTTCCGGACGAGCCACACACCCTGATTTTATCGTCAAAAAATTATAATGTTTTTATAAACTATATACATTTTCGTAACATTTAAAATTTAAATAACAATATAAAAAATAAATATAAATGATTTTTATTAATTTATTAATAAATAAATTAATAAATACTAATTTTATTTTATTCATTAAAACTGAATATTTTTTAATTAATTTGGAAAAACTTACAGGAGACTTGAGTTATGAAGCATTTGAGTGATATCGCCCACAACCTGAAGCTTCTCATTCGGAATATTTAACCAGTAATTAAAGGCATGAGCCAATTTCGCTCGGATTTGTTTTCCTGGAACTTGGAGAATATAAGTGAAGGGCTGAAGTAATTTCTGAAAGAAAAATTCAATTTTCCGTTACAGAAAAATTTTTTTCATCACACTTTTTTTTATGAATTTTCAATCAATAAACAAAATTTAACCAAATAGTTGAATTTTCAATAATAAGGACCAATTTCGAATTAAAAAAATTAATTAACTAACAAAATTTTCAATCAAATAGTTGATTTTTCAATAATAAAAACTTTTTCACGTTCAAGTTTTTCAATTTTCCCGGTCAACCAAAAGTAACATATTAATATTTGTCGGAAAACGCAAAATAAGCATATTAATTTTAATCGAAAAATGGAACAGTTAAATTGTCAGTTGAAAGAATTAATTTTCAATAAAAAATAATTAAATTTTTAACAAAATATTTCAATTTTCAACCAGAGTAAAGAATTGTTAACTAAATCGGAATAAGTTAAATTTTCAGTTAAAAAAATTAATTTCGCGCCAATGAAAATATAAAATTTTACCCAAAGTGATGAATTTGCAACTAAAATGATGACTCTTAAACCGGAATACAGGAAATTTAAAAAAGAACAATGAATTTTTAAGGAAAAAATTTAATTTTAACCAAGTACTTTTATTTTTAATTAAACTGATAAATTTTCAACAAAAATAATAAATTTTTCACTGGAAGATGCGAACTTTCACCTAGAGATAAATTTTCAACCAAAAAGATGATTTTTTTTAACAAGAAGATTAATTTTCTACAAAACTATACAATTTTTCAACAAAATACATGAATTTCTAACGAAATGGTTGAATTTTTAATTTAAAAAATAAATTATTTTCCACCGAAAATGGAATAGTAACATTTTTAGTTATAAACAAATTAATGTTTGCCCAAACATAAGAGTTTTCGACCAAAACAATGAATCTTTAAGGGAAATAGTTGAATTTTTAAACAACAATATTAATTTTTACTAAAAAAGATCAGTTGTGAACCAAAACCCAAATAATTAAATTTTAAGTTAAAAAAATTAATGTTTAACCAAAACAGAAGAATTTTCAACTAGAACTATGACACTTTCAGGAATCAGTTAAATTTTCAGTTAAAAAAATTACTTTTAACAAAAAAAAAACTAAATTTCAAAAAACAGTTACATTTTCAAAGTGATAAATTTTCAAATAAAATTGTAAATATTTAACTGAAATAGTTGAATTTGAAATCAGAAAGATTAATTTTTTAATGAAATGATGAATTTTGAACTATAATAGTTGAATTTTTGAAAAAAAGATTAATTTTCAACTAAAAAAGATCAGTTTTCAATGAAAAATTAAATAATTAAATTTTTAGTCGAAAAATAAATAATAGTTACATTTTCACTATATTAATTTTAATTCCAGCATAAATGATCAATTTTCCAATAAAATTATAAATATTGAACAAAGATACTTTAATCTTTAACAGAAAAGAAAAATTTTTAAACAAGGTTGAATACCTTTCAAAGAAAAAGATAATTTTCTACCGAAAATTCGATTTTGTAAAAAAAAATATATGGTTTTTCAACGAAATAGTTGAATTTTTAATTATAGAAGACCAATTTTAATCCAAATTGTTGCATTTTTAACTATGAAGGATCAATTTTCAACCAAACTGAAATTCTCAACTAAAATGACAAATTTTCAACTAGAATAGTTGAATTTTTTTTACCAAAAAGATAAATTTTTAATTACAAAGAGTAATTTTTTATAAAAAAAAAAATTGCACAAAGTATATAAACTTTCAAACAAATAAATGAATGTTCATTAACAAAAATTAAACCAAAAATAGAATAGTTAAATTTTTATGTGAAAAATCTAATTACAAATTAAAATAATTCATAATCTGTTCAAAAATAAATATTCTAATTATTTTTCTGTTAAAAAACGAACTTTCGCTTTTATTCTATTTACAGAATGGCCGTTTTAATCGAAGAAACAAATTCCCGGCCATTTCCCGGTTCACAAACATTTTTCACGGCCAATGAAATTTAAAAAATCGAACTATATTTCAAACATTTTCCCATATAAAGTAATAAACAACAAACAAAAAATTAAAGCATTCAAAGTGGAACACTTAAATTCCAAACTTTTAAAATTGAAGTTTAAAATTTTTTCAATTCAAAAATTGTGTATTCAAATGCTCAAAAATTTACAATTAAACAATAATAAATGAAATGCAAATAAATTGCAAATTTTAGAACTTTGATCAATTATAGAGTTCAAAGCTTCAGATTAAAATCAAAAAATATGAATCCACGTTAACATTTTCAATACTTTAAATAAAAAAATCAAGCAATTAACTTTGAAAAATTTCAAAATTATATTATTTTTGCAGATTTCAAACCAAAAATTTAGCATTTTTTTAAGAAATGTGAAAGACTACAAAAACATAAAAATTTTCTTAAGAGTCTTAAAATTGAAAATAATTTTTCAGTTTGAAAAATTATTGTAACAGAAATTTTAAGAAGATTTTAAGAGATTAAAAAAATATATCAAAGAACATGGAAGATTTTAAGGATTTTATTTAAATTTTCTGTATTTTCAACAATTGTAGGGAACTTTACGATTAATTTTAAAATATATTTAGAAGTTCTAAAAAAAATGTTACGACACTTCGTTTAAATTACTTGAAATGATTTCAAGTTTTTAATTAATTTTGAATTTTTTCAAAACATCTTGATCTCTCAAAATTACTCAATTTGTTTTCTACAAATGATAACTGTTCAATTGTTATTTATGCGTTAAAATTTAACAATTTCATTTATAAATTAAACACTTTTAAATAGAAAAATTAAAATTGTAACGCTAAAAGATTAAAAGTTCTTCGAAAATCTAAAGATTCAAAGGTTTCTATGTAAAACATTTCAGTTTCAAATTGTTTTCTTTTAAATATTTACATTTTTTAATAGCTGAAAAAATAAATAAAAATAATATCCTAATACATTTATCTATAAAATTTAATATAAAAAAATAATATAAAGGAATACCTGAAACTCTGAATTAAAAATATGTTATTGATAAATCATGCAAATATTTATTTAAATATAAAATTATCGGAATAAATGATATATTAATTTCAATTCTTATCAAGAGTTTCGGATTGAAACAGTTACAATCTGAAAATTCTCAAATTTTGAACGGATCTAGAATTGTTTGGTCAAATCAATTATTTTTTAGATTTCTATACTTAAAGTACAGATCCATTTTAGAAATTATTTATTTATTTATATTTATAGTTGATAAAATAAAACTGTTTTTTATCAAAAATTTTCAACTTCAATTTTTTAAAATTTTTAATTGTTTAAATCCTCAAAACTGCACTTTAATTATTTTAAAAACTGTTAAAATCGAACTCAGGCAGATTTTTCTTCTGAAAATTCGTAAAATTCCCGGTGCGGCGGCCACCCTATTTTTTTATTTAAAAATCTTCGATTTTAAAAACTTCTAATTTTTGTAAACCTTTAAAACAGCATTTTTAAATTCTTTAAATTAAAATATATGCTTAAAAATTAAAAATGGAACATTTTTAAAGTAAAATATTTTCGAATTAAGCGTTCTAAACTAAATGATACAATAATTTATAAAAATCACAATTTAGGAAATTATAATTAAAAAACGGTTGAAATCATAAAATTTCCGGTCCAGCAACCACCCTGATTTCAAACCCTATTCAAATATTGTTGAATTTAATTTTAAATCTTTTAATTTAAATAAAAGAACAATTTTTTGTATTTAGAAATATTTGAAAGATTTTGTTGCAAATTATTTTTTTTTCGTAGACTGAACAATTTAAAAGTGTTTTAAAATTAAATAAATAATAAAATGAAAAAAAATTGCATTGAATGAAGGCATTTTATTATTGAAACAATCTTTTAATTATTTCGATTCAGGAATTTTATAATTCGGAAATTGTATAGATTTGGATATTTTTTAATTTCGGAAATTTTCAAATTCCGTAATATCATAAACTTCCGGGAATTTTCTTATTCGGAACTTTTGAAATCGGGAATTATTTCAGCTATAAAGATGAATTTTCCAATCCAACGGAAAAAATTTGTTTTTAAAGTGAAATTTTCAACTAAAAAGGTGAAACATCAACCATAATAAATTTTATTTAAACGAAATAGTTCAAGGTTTACGCAAGGAGTAGAATTTTCAATTTAAACAGATCAATTTTTAAGAAAAATAATGAATCTTTAACTATAATAGTTAAATTTTCATTTGAAAGTGTTATATTTAAAAAAACGAATGTTCAAAAACACGGATTTTCAATAAAAATTGTGAATATTAATTTTCAACAATA
This sequence comes from Belonocnema kinseyi, assembly GCF_010883055.1. Taxonomy (NCBI): domain Eukaryota; kingdom Metazoa; phylum Arthropoda; class Insecta; order Hymenoptera; family Cynipidae; genus Belonocnema; species Belonocnema kinseyi. Next base: position 117,322,861 of record NC_046659.1, on the reverse strand, counting down.
AAAAGAGACATTTTTAACAAATAATGTAGTAGTAGATATTTCAACAATTGTTTTATTTATATTTTAAATAAAAAACAGTCGAATTTATCCAAAAAATCCGAAACTTCGACAAGAAGTTAATTTTCCACCGAAATATTTAAATTTTCAACCAAAAAAAGATAACTGTTTGGTGAAATTTTTGAATCTTGAATCAAATAATAAAAGTTTTAACTACAAATATAATCGCCAAGAGGAAATAATTACAAAAACAATAAATTTAAATCAAAGGCAAATAAATTACTAACAAGAATTTTCTTTAATTTTATTCTTTAGTTTTTTTTTTTAATAAATTTTTTTAAATCGGCTACCAAAAGTCTTTTCAGAATAGAATCAACTTTAATTAAAAAAAAGAAACACCCAAATGGCACTGATTCATCCAAATGAATCGAGTAATTGGTCATCTTTCTTAATCGATTGCATAAAGAATTGAGAGTTTGATACTCCGGATGAGAAAATACCAAAAGAATTCTTAGATTTTCAATTAAAATTACTTCTATTCAAATTTTGAGCATAACTACCGGTATTTTAGAAACAATTCTTTCACAAATATGTTCAAACAATAAAATAATAACATAATAATTTGTCAAGCGGCTAACCTCGTCTTGTTCTTTGTCTCCACTTTCCGAATGAAAAACGCAGTTTTTCTCTGAATCCATGATTTTGTGGAAACCTTTTGTCTATGTTTATTTTTTCAAAAAAAAAAGTAGGTATCTTTACACAAGAATGCAAACAATTTCTTTGTCTAAAATTAACATTTGACAAGCCGACAGATGAATCTTTGCTTCCAGCCAGAATACAGCCTTTATATCAGCTGTGATGGCTGTGATCACCTAATCAGCTGATCAAATTTGGAGCGCCATCTAGAAGACAGGCGCGAGATTTAAAATATTTTCTCAGTAGTGGGGATAGCGCGGTAAAATTTAAAACTTGATGGAATTCCGTTAGTAATTCAAAAAATCGACTTTAGATTTTTGGTGATTTATTTCCCGATTTATTTTTTGGAACGAGGAATTCCCCTTAGTTTTTTCCTTTTTTGACAAAAAAAATCTACTTCTTTTTAATCGGACAAGATTGAAATTTTTTGAAATTGAAATTTTCGAAAAAACGAAAAAAAGTACTTGTTAATAAACTCTTGTAAATTATAGTTTAGTTAATTCATAGTTCGACTTGAAAATTCCAATAAGCCGAATTTCCGAATGGGAAAATTCCCAAATAATACAATTCCCGAATCGAAAAATTTCTGAATCATAAAATTTTCGAATAATAAAATTGCCGAATAATAAAAGTCTCAAATTGAAAGATTCAAATACGATAACATTTCCGTATTGAAAAATTACGGATGAATAAAATTCCCGAATGTAAGATTCCCGAATTGAAAAATTCCTAAATCATAAAATTCACGAATTATAAGATTCCCGAATTGAAAAATTCCCGAAAAATAAAATCCACGACACTGCAATGTTCTCGAATTTGAAAATTCCAAAATAATAAAATTTACAAAATATAAAATTGCCGAATAATAAGATTTCCGAATAATAAAATTCCCAATTAATAAGATTCCCGAATTGTAAGATTTCTGAGTTGTAAAATTCCCGAAAAATATAATTCACGAATTGAAAAATTCCCAAATTGGAATATTCACGAATAATAAAATTTCGAAATAAAAAAACCCACGACATTGTAAAATTCTCGAGTTGGAAAATTCCCAAATAATAAAATTACCAAATAATAAAATTCCCCGAATTGGAAAATTCCTGAATAATAAAATCCAAGACACTGTACAATTCTTGAATATTTACATTTCCGAATAATAAAATTCTCATATTGAAAAATTACTGAATAATAAAATTCCTGAATTGTAAAATTCCCGAAAAATAAAATTCACAAATTGTAAGATTCTCGAATTGAAAAATTCTAAAATTGTAATATTCACGAATAATAAAATTTCAGAATAAAAAAATCCACGTCATTGTAAAATTCCTGAATAATAAAATTACCAAATAATAAAATTTTCAAATTGAAAAATTGGAAAATTCTCGAATAATATAATTTCTGGATAATAAAATTCTCGCATTGAAAAAGTTCCGAATAACAAAATTTGTAAATAATAAAATTCCTGAATTTATAATTCGCGAAGAATAAAATTCACGAATTGTAAGATTTCCCGAATTGAAAATTTCCCGAATAATAAAATTCCCCAAATTGGAAAATTCTCGAATAATAAGATCCAAGACATTGTACAATTCTCGAATATTTACATTTCTAAATAATAAAATTCTCGTATTGAAACATTACTGAATAATAAAATTCCTGAATTGTAAAATTCCCGAAAAATAAAATTCAAGAATTGTAAGATACCCGAATTGAAAAATTCCAAAATTGTAATATTCACAAATAATAAAATTTCAGAATAAACAAATCCACGACATTGTAAAATTCTCGAATTGGAAAATTCACGAATAATAAAATTACCAAATAATAAAATTTTCAAATTGAACAATTCTCGAATAATACAATTTCTGGATAATAAAATTCTCGTATTGAAAACGTCCCGAATAACAAAATTTGTAAATAATAAAATTCCTGAATTTATAATTCCCGAAAAATAAAATTCACGAATTATAAGATTCTAGAATAATAAAATTCAAGCGTAGTTTATAATATTATCAAAAAATAAAATCCCGAATTATAAAATTTCTAACCGTTTATAATATTAAAGAAATCGAAAATTTCCGAATAATAAAATTTCCGACAGAAAATTGGCGAATCATAGAATATCCGAACTACAAAATTCACGAATAATAAAATGCACGAATATAAAAGATTAACTTTTTGTTATAAATATTATTTATTTATTAAAAATACAATAATCAAATATGTTGACGAACAAAAAATTTGTTAATGTTTAAAGTTTTCGAAATTATTGTTAATTAAAATGCAAACAATAATTTTAGAAACTTTGAAGGTAAAAAAAAATTAATAAATATATTTGATTATAGTACTTTTAATAAATTTATAAAATTTATCAAATAAATTTTTGAATTGTCTAAATGCGGGAATTTTCTAGTTTGGATATTTTGTAATTTGGCAATTTTCTGTCGGGAATTTTATTATTTGGAAAATTTCCAATTCGGTGATATTATAAATTTGTTGGGAGTTTTCCAATTCGGGACATTTATTATTTCAGAATTTCATAATTCGGAAATTTAATTATTCGGAAATTTTATCAATCGGGAGTTTTACAGGCTCGAAAATTATATTTTTCGGGATTTTCAGTCGTCCCCAATAATTGTTAATTAAGAGATGCTCAAAGAATAATTTTTATAGCTTTTAATTTTGACCCTTAAAACCCCTTGTATTTTTTCCGGAAAATGTCTTTAAAAAATGGAGAAAAAAAGCAGATTTATGTATGTTTATGCTAAATACGCTATTTTTTTATTTTTGTCAACGTGGGTTATTTTATTTCGATAAGCGACAAGTTTCCAACTATTGTTTAACTAATTTTTGAACTGATTAAACCATTTTGATTTGTTTAAACAATTTTTTTCCCCCGTAAATATTAAAAAGTTACTATTTTCTGAAAATAATGACGTAGTTAATTATCGTTAAAAGTGATTTTTTTAAATCAGTGTACAATTATCTAAACAACTTTGATTTGTTTAAACAATTTTTTCGCCTCTAGAGCGTGAAACGTTATTATTTTCCAGGACAAATGATAGAATTAAATAATTCCAAGATTATATTTTATTATTTAACATATTTGGTAATTATTTAAATAATTTTCATTTTTTTAAAGAATGTTTGCCCTTTGATTCGTAAAAATGTCTTTCTTTCCGGATATAATGACAGAGTTAACCAACATTGAGAGTAATATACAGGGTGGACACGCTGGGGCTTACATACATAGCGAGTTGAATGCTACCCGAATTGCACAGAAGCAGGGGAGAAGCCATTATACAGGGGTATTTTCATATTTCGCGCCTTCAAAGTTTCATTCGGATCGGCCATTCGGTCAAGTCCGTGCATCTTCGGTTCAAGCTTATGATAGTTTCTATGGTTGCGTTCGAAACTTCAAACGGATACAAGTGTCAAAACAATATAGGTTATGTTATATAGTAATTACAAATAATAAAAGTGTTTAATTAATAATGAAGTGAGACATGTGAACTGAGAAGTAAACGTAATTTTTTTCTTTGCTAATACCATTATAGAATAGCTGTTCAGTGACAAATACTATAAAATAGTAATAATATTCTGTGCTTCCAGTAGGCAAAGAGTGAATGGTGTTTAACGCTTATTTTCACTGCACAAAAAAGGTATTTTATGAATAGACAGGATATGTTTTAAATAAAGTGAATGAAATATTACATGTCTAAACTTTAAATTAACATTGCCTACATTTACTGACAGCGATTAGGGAAAACAGGTGAATCTGAACATAACCGTTTGAAGTTTCGAACGCAACCATGGAAACTATCATAAACTTGATCCGAAGATGCACGGACTTGGCCGAATGGCCGATCCGAATGCAACTTTAAAGGCGCGAAATATGAAAATACCCCTGTATAATGGCTTCTGCCCTGCTGCTGTGCAATTCGGGTAGCATTCAACTCGCTATGTATGTAAGCCCCAGCGTGTCCACTCTGTATTTTTTATCAATATTTAATATTTATTTAAACTTATCAAATCAATATTAATTCATAATGAAGAAAATCTCTCTAGCATAAATTTTACATAAAACTATTTGGTATTTTCCAGGCATTTTAAATAATTCAATTTATTTAAAAAAATTTGATTAATATTTTGATGAACATACTAAAAATGTATTATTTAATAATATTATATTGTTTAAACATTAATTTTGTAATATATTAATAAATTTAATTAATTCATATTATTGGGGCTGAAAAATCACGATAAATAAATTTTCCGGCAGAGTAAAATTCCCGAATTGGAAAACTCCCAAATAATAAAATTCCTGAATAATGAGATTTCAAAATAATAAAATTTTCGAATTGAAAAATTTCCGAATAATTAATAATATTGCGGAATTAAAAAATTATCGATTAAAAAAAATACCCACAGAAATTTCCGAATCATAAAATATGCAATCTAAAAAATTCCTGAATTCGACAATTAAAATTGTTTTTTTAATTTGTAGAATACTGAATAAAAAGTTTATATTACAAATGATTCACAAAAAACTAAGTTTTTCACTCTTGTCTATATGGTAAAAAGCAAGGGATATTAATTGTTTAAATAATTACAAGCTGTCTTCCAAAATAAATATCACACTTAACGGCAATTTGCTGCGTGATTAATTCTAGAAAATATGAATTTTTCACGATTTACTGGAAAAAGTGGTTTAAACAAATAATAACTTTTAAAGCAATACAAAATTAGTAAAAAAAAATAATTAGAAACTTGTCACTTAAGGGCATGCGACACAGTGGGATTCCTACATTACCAACCTCTTTTTTTCCATTGAACAAAATTTTTTTGTGAACCATAGAACTTTTTTGGCAAATGAA
>NC_046659.1:117301763-117317191 GCF_010883055.1 Belonocnema kinseyi | reverse complement strand
TGATTTACAAAAAAAGTTCTATGGTTCAAAAAAAAATTTTGTTCAATAGAAAAAAGAGGTTGGTAATGTAGGAATTCCACTGTGTCGCATGCCCTTAATGAATCAATATTAATTTATCTGAAAAAAACCGTATCTAACATTGAATGTTACATAAAAATATTTTGCATTGTTCAGGACATTTTCCGGGCATTTTAAATAATTACATTGAATTTATTTTAAAAAAATATAATTAATATTTTTATGAACATAATAACAATTTATTATTTAATAATATCAGATTTTTTAGAACATTAATATTGTAATATATTATTAAATAAATTAATTCAAATTATTGGGACTGAAAAGTCACGAAAAATTAAATTCCCGGCAGAGTAAGATTCCCGAAATGGAAATTTCCGAAATAATAAAAAGAATACAAAATTTCCGAATAATAATATTGCGGAATTCGAAAATGATCGATTACCAAATTCCCCACAGAAAATTGCCGATTCGTAAAACATGCGATCTAAAAAATTATATATATATTCAAAAAATTTATTATTCGGTCATTTTTTTATTCGACAATTTTCTAATTCGGGAATTTTATTTTCCTGGATTTTCAGTCTTTACAAATTATTAAATAAATAAATTAAATAAATAAATAGAAGTAAAAATGATTAAATTTTCATAAATACTTTTATTATTTATATAATAAGAATTTAATAATCAAATTCCCCATTTTCAAAATGTAAATTTCGAATCTTTTATATGAAACGATTTAGATCATTTAAATTCAGACATAAAATTATTGGAATAAAATATATTAATTTCAATTTTGATTGAAAAAATATTAAAGAATTTGAATTATATCTTAAAAATGATATTTTAATTAAATAAATTACTGCTTAAAAATTTCTTGTAGAATTAATAAAAAAAAGAATAATATTAAAATATGGAATCAACATTAAATAAAAATACTTCTTACGAAATTAAAATACAAACAAAATTCAAAAATTTTACTTAACTATTAAGAAAATTATTTAAAATAAGTAAGCACATTAGATTAACAACTGCAAGGGGACCAATTTAAATAAAAAATTATTTTTTCGCCAAACAAATTAATTTAAAAATCATGAGACAGAAAAACATGTAAAAAAATGTTCACCTCCCTGAAACATTAACCATAATTATGCAGAAATAATTTCATTTTTTATACTTACTTGTCATTCTCATATTTTCATAAATTCTTAGATTCGAGTGCGAACTATTTTTTTTTAATTGCGGCCTGAAAAAGTCCTTACCATATTTTCGTGTTTTATGCAAAAAAATCAGTTTTTAAATTTATAAAATAGAAAACTGGATAATGATAATTTTTTTTATCCCTCAATTTTTCTTAATGTTTTTAAATTTGAAAATGTTATAATTGAAAACCTATCATAGAAACCTTTTTTTTTTTTTAAATTCTGTATAGAATAAAAATAACATTTATTGCAAGATTATTATAATTACAATCTAGTTTATCGACAAAAATGACTTAGTACATATTTACATTTCAATTCGGTCACAAATCTTTCCTGAATCCCAAAAAGTACATTTTTTACTCCCGAAAGTAGCATAATTTATACACCGAAAAAAAACAGTGATAATTTATATAAAAATATATACAATTGAAAATATAAAAATATATCAAATCGTATTAAAATCGAAGTAAATAATTTTACATTTTCCACATGAATAACTTGAATATTTTACCACAAAAAAGTACAAATTCATAACCGATCCAAGATTATTATTATTATTATATTAAATAATTAAAAACTCCTGTGAGCATTTTATAAAAATAGATAGCAAATGCCACGAGTCAGTGTAAAATCTTCTCAAGATTATAAAAGTAACAATTTTTCACACTTTGCTCGATTTACAGATCTCTCTTTTTGAAGAGACTTTAACAATAATTAGGGGAGACCATCCTACCTTAAATAATTATTAATTAAAAGTCCGAATATAAGTTAAATAATTCATTCTCGTTCCAATTTATTCACATATATAGTAACCTAAAAACTATTTTAATTAAATGGATTATTTTACGGTACTTAAAAAATTTTTACGTTCAAACGCTCAATAATTTACACATATAAAATAGAAGCTATTCACACTTTTTAATTTAATAATTTGGAATTAAAAGCAGTCAAATTTGCAACATTTAAAAATGTTTAATTCAAATATTCATATTCAGTTACAAAAAATATTAATCCGCGTTATCTTGCAAAATTATATCATTTTAAGCAATTCTAAACTTGAAAAGTTAAAAGTTTAAGGATCCAACTTTCAAAATTAAAGACTGAAAATCTTTCAAAATTCTTCAATGGATTCGAAATTTTATCTCAAAATCTTTAAAAACATATATTTTGTTAACAAATATTTGAAATCTTTTAAAATTTTTAATTATTTTTGAAATTTTTCCAAAACTTCTATATATCTTTTAAAATAATTTAAATTTTTTCGAACACTTATAAAAAAAATTTTCTAAAATTAAAAAAGTGTCATATAATCTTCTAAATGCTTTTTCACAAATTTTTGGAAACCGTTTCAAATATTCCCTTAAAATTAAATTTTCAAAACGAAAAACCTTTTTAAATTTTCCAGATTCTATTTCGAAAATTTTGAAAATCTTTGGAAATATTTTGAAATATTCTCTTAAAATTATTTATTACAACAAATAAAAATATTTAATTTTACACGGAATATCAAGAAAATTTTTTTATTCTCTTAAAACCTTTTAAAATCTTTTAGTAGCTCGAAATTTTTATTTTAAAATCTGCAATAAATCTATATTTTGTTAAAAATTGGATGAAATCATTTCAAATTTCAAATTATTTCAAATTTTTTTTAAAACTTGTAAATATCTTTTTAAAGGAATCGAACTTTTTCGAAAATTTTTAAAACATCCTGAAAACTTTAAAAAGTGCCTTAAAATATTCCAGATTATTTTTTCACAATTTTGAAACCTTTTTAAATATTCTATGAAAACTATTTTTTCAAAATAAGAAACCTGTTTTAATTTTCCTTGGAATTATTAAGGAAAAAAATATTGCTTAAAAAATTGACTTAAAATCTCCAAGATTCCTTTTTGACAATTTTGAAAATATTTTAAAGCCTTTGAAAATATTCATTAAATAATTTTTTCCCGATAATTAATTATTTTTTATTTTCAAATGAATATCAAGAAAATTCTTTCATTATCTTAAAACCTTTCAAAATCCTTAAAATTTTGTTTAAAATTGTTTGAAATCATTTCAAATTTTAAATCATTTAATATTTCTTTTCCAAATATGCAAATATCTTTTAAAATGAATTAAATTTTCCGAACATTAAAAAAAAAATTCTGCAAAATTAAAAAACTTTCTTAAAATCTTCCAAATTCTTTTTTCAGAATTTTTCAAAATCTTCTGAAATCTTTTCAAATATTCCCTTTAAATTAAATTTTCAAAATGAAAAACCTTGTTCAATTTTCCATTGAATAGTAAAAAAATGTATCATTTAAAAAATAGCCTTCAAATCTTCCAGATTCTTTTTTGAAAATTTTGAAAATCTTTTGAAATATTCTCTAAAAATTATTTATTAAAAAAAAATTTTTTAAATTAATTTTGCAAGGAATATCAATAAAATTCTTTTATTCTCTTAAAAACTTTTAAAATCCTTAAATCGCCACAGAATTTTATTTCAAAATCTTTAAAAATCTATATTTTGTTTAAAATATTCCAGATCATTTTTTCAGAATTTTGAAATCTTTTTAAATCTCTTCTTAAAACTAATTTTTCAAAAACGAAACTTTCAATTGTACTTGAAATTATGAAAAAAATTTAATTTTAAAAAGTTGCCTTATAATCTTTTAGATTCTTTTTCGACAATTTTGAAAATCTTTTAAAATATTCGGGAATATTCTTTCAACATTTTTTCCCCGTAATAAATCATTATTAATTTTTTAAGGAATATCAAGAAAATTCTTTCATTATCTCAAAACCTTTTAAAATCATTAAATAGTTCCAGAATTTTATTTTAGACTCTTCAAAAATCTATATATTTTATTTGATTTTTTGAAGTCATTTCAAATTTTAAATTATTTAAAATTTTTTTGCAAAATTTGTAAATATTTTTTTTAAGGAATCGGATTTTTTCGAAAATTTTCAAAATATCCTGAAAACTTAAAAAAGTGCTTCAAAATATTCCAGATTATTTGTTCACAATTTTAAAAGTATTTTAAAATATTTTCTTAAAACTAATTTTTCTAAAATAAAAACCTTTTTTAATTTTCTTTGGAATTGTAAAAGAAAAATTATAATTAAAAAAATTGCCTTCAAATTTTCCGGACTCTTTTTCGTCAATTTTGAAAATCTTTTAAAATCTTTTGAAATATTCTTTGAACAATTTTTTTCGATAATAAATCATTTTTAATTTTCAAAGGACCACCAATAAAATTCTTTTACTACCTCAAAACCTTTAAAAGTCCTTAAATAGGTACAGAATTTTATTTCAAAATCTTCAAAAATCTATATTTTGTTTGAAATACTTTGAAATCATTTCAAATTTTCAATTATTTCTCTTTTTTTTAAACTTCAAAATATCTTTTAAAAAGAATTGAATTTTCGAAATATATTTTTTTTTAATCGTGCAAAATTAAAAAAGTGTCTTAAAATCTTCCAGGATCTTTTTCGCAATTTTGCGAAATCTTTCAAAATTTTTTTAAATCAAGAAAATTCTTTTATTATACTAAAATCTTTTTAAATTCGTAAGTAGCTCCAAAAATTTTATTTGGAAATCTTCAAAAATCTATATTTTGTTTAAAATTGTTTGAAATCATTTCAAAGTTTAAATTATTTAAAAATGTTATTCAAAGCTTTCAAATGAATCGAATTTTTTTAAACATTTTTAAAACATTATGCAAAATAAAATAGTGTCTTAAAATAGTTCAGATTAGTTTTTCAAAATTTTAAAATCTTTTTAAATATTCTCTTAAGACTAATTTTTAAAAATAAAAAACCTTTTTTAATTTTCCTCGGAATTATGAACAAAACATTATAATTTAAAAAATTTACTTAACATTTTCCAGATTGTTTTTCGACAATTTGGACAATCTTTTAAAGTATTTGAAAATATTCTTTAAACAATTTTTTCGATAATAAATCATTTTTAATTTTCTCAGAACCATCAATAAATGCCTTGTATTACCTTGAAACTTTTAAAAGTCCTTAAATAGCTATAGAATTTTATTTCAAAATCTTCAAAAATCTATATTTTATTTGAAATTTTTTGAAATCATTTCAAATTTTTAATTATTTCTCAATTATTTTGAAAACTTCTAAATATATTTTGAAATAAATCGAATTTTCAGAACATTCTTAAAAAATCGTGTAAAATTAAAAAAGTGCCTTTAAAAATTCCAGATTCTGTTTTGACAATTTTGAAAATTCCTACGAATCTTAAGTAAATTTTTTTATTCTTTGAAATTGTTCAAAATTCTTAAAAAGCTTCTAAAGTTTTTGTTCTAAATCTGCAAGAATCTTAATTTTTTTAATAACATAAAATAATTTAAATATTTAATTTCATGTTAAATTAATATGATTTAAATTGTTATTTATACAACAAAACTCCATAATATCACTTAAATATTTTAAAAAATTTAACAGAACAATTAAAATTTCAACTTTTAAAGTTTAAGTTAAATGATTAAAAATTGTTTTAAATTTAAAAATAGATTATAAAGTTTTAATCCGAAATTTACATTTTTCTTTAACTTCTTAACATAAGAATCGGTAAATTCTTTAGTTTTGAATGGATTAAGAATCGTCTTGTAAATTATTTTTGCTTTCTTTAGTGCTGAAAGTACAGTTTAATTTTAAAAATAATTCATTTTTATTTACACTTTATCAATTAAAACCGTTTTTTTTATCAAAAATTTTCATTTTTAAATGCTTTTAATTTCTAATTGAGTATTCAAAACTACATTTGAAAGTTGTTTAAATAAAAAATGTACCCTTCAAAACAAAGAGCTAAAATAGAAAAATCCTTAAAGTTAAAGTTTTTAGAATCACATTTTGTAAACTGAATCTCAATTTATAAATAATTTCTCAGAAAAAAAGAAAAAAGATAGAAACATTCTTTTAAATTGCATGATAAAATGTGATAGGAAATTTCTCATATTTTAAATGATTCGACAGATTTTTTTCTTCTAAAAATTGGTAAAATTCCCAGTTAAAAAATAAATTCACTGCAATTATCCATTGTAGGGTGGTTCTCCCCTATATTAAATTTTAAGTTAAATTAAAATCTAGATTAAAATATATTTACAGAAAACGAGTATTATAACACAACTGATCGACAGTTGACTAAGTCGAGAATTTTCACAGCTTTTCACCACTCAAATTGAGAACATTATAGTAGGAATGATCCGGAAACCTATCGAGCTCGATGTAATCGGTTTCGTCGAGAAGAAGTCCTTCGGTTAAATTCACTAATTCACCAAACGACGGCCTACATGCCGGATCCTTGTCCCAACAATAGTACATAATATTGTAGAGTTCCCTCTTACAATGCTCGGGCCTGTCGAGTCTGTAGCCTTCTTTGATCCTCCTCATCACCTAAAGGCAAATTAATCAGCATTTAAAAACATTTATAAGAATTTTGTTGTATTTTCTATCTTTATTAATAATAATTATATTATTTAAATTTCGCGGGGAAATGTATCGCCCCAAATTGGAAAGGGCGCTTAATTTAAATGGTCAAATTAGAGTTCTGAGCCAGTTAGTTGTATTACTTTGAGAACGGTTACGAGTATGAGAATATTACCGAGAAATAAATTCTCTGAGAATTTATGAGATTTTCGCTAACTTTTCGGTTGAAAATTCAACGCTTTTTTTTTAAGTTTCCCAGTGGGCACAACATTTGGCGACGTCTTTTCGACATCGTTACGACATCTTTACGACAACTTTACGACATCCTATGTCTATGTCGTTAAAGTGTCGCTACGATATCGCAAAGGCACCGAAACGACATACGATGTGTTTACGACATAGGATGTCGTAAAGATGTCGTAAAGACGTCGCCAAATTTTGTGTCCACTGGGTTGAATTTTTTATTTTAAAGTTTACCTGCTTTAGCATAAATTAAATTTTTGTTTATAAAAATGCAACTGATTAGAAATTAAGCTACTATACTATTTTCTTGAAAACTTAACTATTTCGTGGGAAATTTTGTTATTGTTTAAAATTTGTACTTTGGTGTTGAAAAATGAACTGAAATATTTTCTGAATGAAAGTTCCACTTATAAAAAAAACACCGTTTTTATTACAAATTCATCTGTTTTAGAACAAAATTGATCTTTCTTGGATAAAAGTGCAACTATTTGGTAGAGAATTGAACTATTTTCTTGAAAATTTATCCTTTTTGGTTGAAAAAAATTCGTCTTTTTGGATTGACAATTCTTTTTTTTTTGTAGAAACTTATTTTTTTTTTACCAAAATTCAATTCTTGATGTTACTGAGTTAATTGGAATCTTTTTTGGACGAAAACTCAACTTTTTTATAATAAAAAATACTTCTGCTTTAAGAAAAATTTCATATTTTTTGATAAAAATGCAACTATTTGCTAGTGAATTCAACAATTTTGTTAAAGTCATCCTTTTTGGTTGAAAATTCATCTTTTTGGATTAAAAATTCAATTTTTTGTTGTAGAAAATTATTTCTTGTTAAAAATCCATAGTTTAATCGTGAAAACTCGGATAAAGTCTTTTTCAACTGAAAATTCGACTATTATTTTGAAAATTTATGTTTTTGATTTAAAACTTCATCTGTTATAGAAAAAATTTAATTTTTGTGTGAAAATGCAACCTTTTGGTTAAAAATCGTTCTTCTTTGCTTGATAATTCAACTAATTTGTTTAAAAGATTTGGTTGCATCGCTTTGTTGAGAAATCACTTTTTTTTTGTTAAAGATTTATATTTTGAGTTGAAAATTTATCTCGTTGGTTCAAAGTTTAATTATCTTGTTATAAATTAATCTTTTTTAATTAAAAAATCCACTAATTGGGTCAAAGTTAAATTACATTTTGTAATTTTTTTTGGTTTAGAATTCATGATGTAACTTCCATTATTTTAAAGATTTATATTTTTTAGTTAAAAATTCGCCTTTTTTTTTGTAACAAAATTATTTTTTAGTTTGAAATTTCCTATTTTTTGTGCAAAAATGCATCAGTTTCGTGGAAAAATAATTTTTTATTGAAGTCATATTTCTTGCTTGAAAATTGAATTTTTATGAAGAAAATTTGTCTTCTGGTTTGAAGGTTCAATAATTTAGATAAAATTTTATTTATTTTTTTGAGTAAAAAATCTTTATTCGTTGGAAATTCGTCTTTTTGGTTTTAAAATTCTTTTCTTTTGCTGTATAAATTTCATTCTTTTTTTATTTAAATATAAATTATGACACTTTTTTGTTGGCAATTTGTCTTTTTAGGTTGAATATTCAACTATTATCTTTAAAATTCAAGTATTTTGTTGAAAATTCCAGTATTTTATTAAAGAGTTATATTTTGAAGTAGAAAACTCTTTCTTTTTTTTTAAATAAATTTAAAAAATTTGAAAATTTGAAAATTGCATATGAAACACTGTAATTCCTGAATGTGCCTGAGCTAGAAAATAATTTATATTCAGCCGATGATATAACCTGAACAATAAAAATATTGACGCGTGACATTTTCAAAATTCTCGGATTATTCAATTAATTTTTCATGTACAAAATTCCACCAAAGAGTTGAAATCTCAACCAAAAAGTTGTTTTTTTAACGAAGAAGATTAATTTTCAACAACAAAAAAGACGAATATTCAACCAATATGCCTTTTCATTCCATTTAAAATATTCGCGGTCCTTTCCCGTTTTTTTTCTGGTTCGCAAACATTTTTCACGGTTAATATAATTAAAAGATTCAAACTCTTAAACTAAAAATTATTCCATTTGAACTAATAAAAACTGACCTTTAAATGATTTTAAACAAGTTAAATTATTTTTATTTAAAATAGTTGAAAAAAATAGTTAAAAAGCTTACAAATTTTATTTAAAAATCATATAAAATATACATGTTTTATATTTGTAAACTTTTTAATTGTTATTAATTGAATTTTTCCTCAAATCTTTCTTACATTTTTTTTAATCTTGCAAAATTAAAAATATTCTAGATTCATTTTTGAAAATTTTGGAAAGCTTTATAAATATTTTCTGTAAATTAATTTTTCAAATGAAAAAAGATTTACAATTTTTCTAAGAATCTTAAAATGTTTTCAAGACTTTTAAATTCAAACCCTGTAAACTAAATGCTATCATATATAATATATATGTATAAAAATATATAAAAATTAAACTAATTATTTAAAAAAAAAGGTAAAATCAATCTTAAACAGGTTTTTTTTCTAAAAATTTGCAAAATTCTCCCTTAAAAAATAAATTCACTATCATTTCCCGATTTTTACCGGTCTCATAAAATACATAGTATTATTTAAAATTTGGTTTCATAATTTATTAATTCATTTTATTCAATCATTATCTATACAATTAAAAATAATCTATACAATTTCAATAATTAATTTAAAACTTCAAACTTATGAATTTAACTAATTATCAATTCGAAGCGATTAAAATTTGACATTTTAAAATTGAAAATTAAACTCAATGTTAAAAAGTCAAAGTATCTGAAATTCTAGAATTTTAAATTATTGCTATTTTTCTAAGATAAGATCGGGAAAAGAAAATTTACCTCTGCAGCTCCTAATCCTGGATACGGGGTCGATCCAAGAGTAACAATTTCCCAAATGAGGACGCCAAAACTCCAAATATCCGATTTTACTGAAAATATATTGTCATAAAGACTTTCCGGTGCCATCCATCTAATTGGCAAACGACCCTCTGACTTCCTTTCATAAATCTGATTCGCAGCAACGTCTCTCGCGAACCCGAAATCGGCCACTTTGCAGGCTCGACTCTCGTCTATTAAAATATTTCTTGCAGCCAGATCTCTGTGAATGATGCCCTTGGAAGCCAAGTACTCCATCCCTTTTGCCACCTGAAGAGAATTTCAATTTTCAACAAAACTCATATTTTCTATATTATCTTTATTAAAAATAAATAAATAATTTAAATCTCGCGAGAAAATGTGTGTTTTTTTTAAATATACATTATAAATATCCCAATTTATACAATTTTCTTGGTATAAAATCGACCATACATCTAGTAGATTAATAATATTAAGTCAAACAATTTTGTTTCTGAATAAATTTTAAACACTTTTTACTTGAGGTCTCAAATAAAAAAGATAAATTTCGAACACAAAAAATGATGAATTTTTAACTAAAATGATCAATCTTTAACCAAAAATATGAATTTTTTTAACCAAATAGTTGAATTTTCAACACAAAAGATTAATTTTCTATAAAAAAAAAACATTTTGAACAAAGTACATGAATTTACATCTAAAAAAATTTCAATTTTCAACTAAAATTAGAATAGTTAAAATGTTATAGAAATAAATGTTCAATCAAGAAAAAAACGAATTTTTAACAAAATAGTTTGGTTTTTTCATGAAAAAAAGAAATAATTTTTTAACCAAAAATTTAAGAATTAAAGTTTTAGTTAAAACAATCAATTTTTAACCAAAAAAATTAATTCTCAAAAAAATATTTAAATTTTAAACACCAAAAAAAAATTTCTACCAAAAAAGATACAGTTTTAATCAAACATTTAAATTTTCTATTTAAAAAGGTAATTTTACATATAAAACTAGAACAAAAAATATGAATTTTGATCAAATAGTGGAATTTTGAACCCGAAAGACGATTTTCCTATATGAAAAAAAAACGAATTTTTAACCAAATATTTTTTTTTTCCAACCCAAGAAACAAAGTCTTAACAAAAAATAGAATAATTAAATTTTCTACAAAATGGAACATTTTTTAACGAAAAAGATTACATTTCTATCAAGAAAGGTCAGTTAAAAAAAAAAGGAAATTGTTAACCAAATACATGAATTTTCTACAAAAAAGGTCAATTTTCTACCAAAAATTGAAAAATACTTAAATTTTCAGTTATATTTTCAACCATAAAAATTAATTTTTAACCCAAAAAATGAATTTTCTACAAAAAAAGGTACAGGTTCAATAAAATATATAAATTTTCAATTCAAAAAGATAAATTTACATGTCGAAAGTAGAAAATTTCAATTTTCAGTTAGAAAAATAAATTAAAAAAAAAACAGCTTTCAGAAAAATCAATTAATTTTCAACTAAAAATATAAATTTTCAAGCAAAACTGGAATACTTACATCTTTAGTTGAAAAATTTATTTATAATTAAAAAAAAAACAAATTTTCAGCCAAAGAAATTAACGTTTAATCACAGTGATAAATTTTCAACCAAAAATATGAATTTTTATCAAATAGTGGAATTTTTTACCCAAAAGATGAATTTTCTATAGGAAAAAAGCAAATTTTTAACTAAATATTTGTTTCCAATAGTTAAATTTTCTACAAAATATAACATCTTTCAACGAAAAAGATTACATTTCTATCTAAAAATTAAAATTTTCAGAAAAAATGGAATAGTTAAAGTGAAATTTTAACTAAAACGATCAATCGTTCACTAAAAAAAAATAAATTTTTAACCAAGATGAATTTTCAACTAAAAAGAAAAATTTAGTACCGAAAATAAAATACTTAAATTTTCAGTTACTAAAAAAATATAAAAAAAAGAAACGAATTTCCAATAAATAGTTCGATTTTCAATTCCAATAATTAATTTCTAACCAAAAAAATGAAGTTTCAACAAATGAAAGTACTCTTCTACAAAAAAAAAACGGATTATCAACAAATAATTCAATGTTCAGCTAAATCAGATACATTTTCAACTAAAAATAAAATAATTAAATTTTCAAAAAAAACTTAATTTTCAATAAAATAAAAGTCAATTTTCAACGAAGTAGTATAATTTTCAGCTAAGAATATGAAATTTCTATCCAAAAAGATAAACGTAAAAAAAAAGTTACATTTCTACCGCAATCGACTAAATTTTAAAATAATTTTCAACCAAAAAGATGAAAGAATCTTAAATATTCTCCCACAAATATGAATTTAAAATAAAATACAGCAATTTCAAACCAAATATTTGAATTTTGAACCAAAAAAAAGGTTTTTCAACTAAAATGATGAATTGTCAACCTAATCAATTAATTTTTAGGAAAGTAGTTCCACTTCCAACTGGAATAATTGAATTTTAAACCAGAACGATGAATTTTAAACTAAGATGACGAATCTTTAACTAGAATAGTTAAATTTTTGGCCAACTAGATGAATTTTCAACCAAAAATATTAATTTCTGCCAAGAAAATATGAACTTTCAACTAATTTTGAAACAAAATAATAGAACTTTCAACTGGAATAATAGTTACACTTTCAGTTCAAATAAATTAATTCTCAACAGAAAAAGAAATTTTCATCAAAACAGTTTAATTTTCGAAACAAAAATTCCTTTTTATCCAAAGAAAAATGAAGTTTTCAATAAAATAGCTCATATTTTAACCAAACAAATTAATTTTTAATTAAAATGATGAATTTTCAACCGAAAAAATTAATTCTTAACAAAAGAGTTAACTAAAAGATGAATTTTCAACTAAAATAATAAATATTTTTTTAACCAAATATGTGAATTTTCAACGGAATAGTTAAATTTGCAATTAAAAGAGATAATTTTTTATCCAAATTGTTGCATTTTTAACAAGAAAAGATAAATTTCCAAGCAAAAATAGGCATTTAAATTTCCAGTTGAAGAAAGTAATTTTTAATTAAAATTATAAATATTCAGCAGGAATAATTGAATTTTCAACCGAAAATAATAATTAAATAACAAGATTAACTTGCAAATAAAAAGATAATTTTCTAAAAAAAAAATCAATTTTTAACAAAACATGTAGATTTTCAACGTAATAAATAATATTTTAATTCAAAAAGATAAATTTTTATCCAAATTGTTGAACTTTTAACAAGAAAAAATAAATTTTCAACTAAAAATGAAACAGTTAAATTTTCAGTTGAAGGAATTAATTTTCAACTAAACTGGATAAACGTAAAGATTAATTTTCTACAAAAAAGGTGAATTTTTAAAAAATTTCATACATTTTCTAATAACTAGTTTCACCTTTAAATAAAAAATATAAATTTTCTACCAAATAGTTGAATTAAAAAAAATATCGATCTAATCTTAGCTGTAAAAACGTATTTTCAGCAAAACAGTTCAATTTTCTCCTGGAATAGTTAAATGTTCAGTTAAAAAAATAGATTTTCAATAAAGTAGTTAAATTTTCAATTAGTGATGAATTTTCAATTCAAATTTTTGAATCTTTGACAAAAAAAAATCGTTTTTTAACAAAAGAGTTTAACTGTCAACCACTTCTTTCTCTAAAATTTGGAAAAGGGATTCTTTTAAATTCCTTTCTTCTAAAACTAAACTTTATTAACTAAATAAACTATTTCTTCTAAAATAATTGTTTAATAAAAATCCCACTTCATGTCAAAAATTCCCTGTTCCAAGTAAAATTATATTTCTTTACGGAAACTCCCTGTCCTAAAATAAAAATAAAAACTATTTTCTAAAATTCCCTGCAATATAATACATATAATATATAATAAATCTACTCTGAAATATTTCGGATTGATTTGAAATATTTTCCAAATATTTCAATAATTTCACAAATATAATCAGGTATTTAAAAAACATTTCAAATATTTCGCAAAGATTTCAGACAAAATTTTATGATTTCCTCACAATTTCAAAGATTTGAAAAACATTTCGCAAAGATTTCGGATAGATTAAAAAGATTTCACGAAGATTTCAATAATTTCAAAAATATTACCAAATATTTCCAAACATATCAGAAAGATTTTCAATATTTGGCAAATATTTCGGATAAATTTCAAAGTGTGCACAAGGTTTTAATGATTTCCCAAAAAATTCCATAATTTCACAAATATTGTCAGATATTTCAAAAACATTTCAGAAAGATTTGAATAATTTTCCAAATATTTTACAAATAATTCGTATAGATTAAAAATATTTCACAAAAACTTGAATGATTTCAATAATTTCACAAATATTCTTCCAACTATTTGAAATATTTTGAAAAAATTTCTAAAGGTATCAGAAAAATTTCAAAAAGATTCCAATTAATTAAATTTCTTATTCATAATAAATCCATTCTTTGAAAAAAAAATGATTATTTCAGTATGTTCGAAATATCACCAATTCGATTATCAAACTTAAATCATCGAAAAAAATCTCACCGAGAAAAAAAAAATTCGAAAAGTTTTGTCTTATAGTGAAAAATAATAAATTATGATTTAATAAGGGTAAACTGAGAGTGGAAATTGCTTTTCTAAATTCAACAAAACCATCAAAATAATTAAAACATGAATTTTTCCACGATTATACGTAAATTCCCGATTTTGAAAATAAATTTCAATGAAAAAATGGAATATTCAATCGAGTGAAAAAATAGGTCACCTGGTAAACGAAACCCGTGAGATCTCGGGAAGTGAGACCCGGTTTTCCGTGGTTTCTCTCCTCCCTCGAGGCTCTCAAGAAACTTTGGAGTTTTCCGCCGCTAATGTACTCCAGGATGATAAACATCGGCTCACGTTCGGTGCAACAACCCAGCAATCTCACCACATTTGGATGCGGCTCCAGACTCTTCATTACTTTAAGTTCCTGCGCAAAGTCCAGTCTCTCTCTCTCCGTGACATTCTCTTTCAAAGTTTTCACAGCGACGATTGAAGGGCCCGGAATACCGTCAATCTCTGTTGCCTCATACTTCCACACCTGCCCGAAGCAGCCTTCTCCAAGAATGTTGAAGACCTGGGTTTTTTTTTTCCAAATTCAACATCCGATTAATTACAGATCAACTTCAATATACAGAATTTTCGGAAAATAAAAACCAAGAATTCAACGAACAAAGTTGGAAAACCAGTATAAAATGTTCCAATTAAAATTGTTTAAATCTGCCCGCCTCACGGGCATACACTTGTCGCGCACTATGCGCGCGGCTCGCAAATTTGAGCGCACCTAGGGCGCGCGACGGTTGAATTCCACTCATTTTTATTTTTATTTTTTTTTTATTTTCAATGTTATTTTTCACGAATAAAACCAAAGAGTACAAGTCCTACGAGGGTAGTTCAATAAGTCCTTAGAATAACCAACAGATGGCGCGCGAATCGCTCCAAATCATCTGTTTTCAGTCAGCACCACTCCCGACTAGATATTTGTGCAGTCACAGTCCACATCTTCTGAGTTTACGTGTTTTTATAACCAATTGAAAAAAAAATTTTTTCGTTAAGAAAAATGGAAAAAAACGAGTTCAGAGCGG
>NC_046659.1:117191127-117301663 GCF_010883055.1 Belonocnema kinseyi | reverse complement strand
ACGCCCGAGTTCACACATGCTTCGTTTCAATGGCTAAAATTGAAGAACTAAAATTCGAATTGGTCGAACACCCACCGTATTCACCAGATTTAGCCCCCAGTATCTTTTTCTTATTTCCAAACCTGAAAAAATGGCTCGGTGGACAGAGATTTCCAGACAACGAAGACGTCATTGCCTCTGTAACTGCTTATTTTGAGGAACTTCCGAAAACGCACTTTTCTGAAGGATTAAAAAAACTTGAAAAGCGATTGACCAAGTGTATAGAGCTCCAAGGAGATTATGTTGAAAAATAAAAAAAAATTTACCAAAAAAAAATTATTTTTATACTTCATTCTAAGGACTTATTGAACTACCCTCGTATCAAGAAGTGATTGTTAACGAAATTGTAGATCTTTTGTAGGATAACAATTTTTGTTATTTCATCTTTTTTCGTATCCTACATGGTTTGACCACAAAATGGACATTTTTGATTTTTCATTATTTTTTGTGGAATCAAAATTAGAATTTTCGATTTTTCAAGAAATTCCAAAAACTTGTTTGTGATCATCTTGCAGGGTTTTCAAAAAGCAATGTTTTTCTTATCTTTACTTTTTTTCATATCGTGCATTTGTTGGCTTGAAATTTTGATTGTCGAAATTTAAGAAATTTAAACTAGACCAAAATCTAAATTAAAAATCTCATTCAACGTCCAATAATCAAATTTATGCAAAATCCTGTTAAATAAAACAAGAATCCAACGACCAAATTTGTACCACAACGTATAAACAAAAACCAAAAATCCTATTGTAATCTGAAAAAAAACTAAAAACAAATAAAATTTGCGGACAAAAATAAAAAAAGAGGAAAGAAAAATGAGAAGGCAGGCAACCACATCCCCTTTCCTTCTCTTTTTCTTTCTTTCGTCTTTTTCATTTTTATTATCATCAAATTACAATAAAATAAAAATAAAAAACATAAATAAATAAATTTGCATTACCAGCCTTCTCATTTTTCTTTCCCTTTTTTATTTTTGTCCGAAAATTTTCGCTTTTTTTTCAGATTACAATATAATTTTTGGATTTTGTTTACTCGTTGTGGTCCAAATTTGGCCGTTGGATTCTTGTTTTATTTGACAGGATTTTGCATCATTTTGATTTTCGATTGATTAAAAAAATTTTGAAAATGCTATAACTCTGAGATTTTTCTTTTTATCGAAAAAAGTCGTGAGGATAAATTGTTTCTTCTTTTTGAAATTATAAATATCCGCAAATAGAATTTTCAAATTCAGATAAAAAGTGGTCTCAAAAATTTTCAAAATGCGCTCACTTTTTGAATTTCTATCAAAAATGGCTGGTTAACGAACTCGTCCTTTCTTTTAGGACCTAAAAAGGGTGTGCCAAAGATGGATTTGATCCGTTCATTTTTTCGAGAGTTATCGTGTTCACGGACAGACTGACAGACGCCATCGTAAAAACTTAATTTTCGGATTAAGGGGATCTCAAAACGTTGAGATCCGTTGAAAAACTGTAATATCAAATTTCCGACAATTCTAATACTTTCTCAATCATAAATGATGAGAATGTAAAAACATGTATTTATGGAAAATCGAAAAAAAAAAAATTTCAACAAATAAGAAACAGAAAAAGAGAAACAGCACAAAACACGTATTTTTTATTTATTTTGTTTATTTATTATTCAATTATTAAATTTGGTTGGTTGCCTTCTCATTTTTCTTTCCTTTTTTTTATTTTTGTCCCAAAAGGCAAATTATTTTCTTTTTTTTTTAAGAAAATTTTTTTATCGTTTTTCAAATTTTAATAGAATTTGCATTTCAAAATTCTAACTCTCAAAACAGAGAAAATGGGGCGATTTTCTTCGAAATAGGGGAGTAAATTCTTTTGAATAAAATTAATTAAACAATTGAATAAAAAAAAATGCGTTTCCAAGAAAATAGATGAATTTTTAAGAAAAAGGTGAAATTTCAACAAAATACATGAATTTTCTACAAATAGTTGAATTTTTAACTTTTAAAGAATAAATTTCTAATCAAAAATGAAATAGTGCCATTTTCAGACAACAAATTAATAAATAACTAATCAAAATTAATTTGATCAAACTGGTTCATCCTTAAACTAAAACGATCAATTGTTAACTTAAAAAAAAAACATTTTTAAGCAAATAGTTAGATTTTCAATGAAAAGTTTCAACCCGAAAATATGATTTTCTAACAAGAAGATTATTAATTAATAAGTTGGATTAATTCAGGTCCAAAAAGTTGAATTTTTAACCGAAAAGGATGAATTTTCAACCACAATAATTAATATTCGCATGGTGTTTTCAAATTAAACACCAGATTAATTACAGATCAACTTTATTATGCAGAATTTCTGAAAATAAAAACCAATCACCCTTATTAAAACAAGAAAAAAGAAAAAAATTTAATAATAAATAAACAAAACAAAAAATTACCCAAGCAAACAGAAACAGCACAAAAACCAAGTATTATTATTATTTTTTATTTATTAATAAATTATTTTATTTCTGTTGTTGTGATTTGATAATAATAAAAATAAAAAAGAAGACAGAAATAATAAAGACAAGGAAGGGGATTTGGTTGGTTGCCTTCTCATTTTTCTTTCCTTTTTTACGAAAATTTTTTTTATCGTTTTTTGAATTTTAATAGGGATATTTTATGCTGGTTGTCCAAATTTGGTCGTTGGATTCTTGATTTTATTTTCAGGAATTCTGTACATTAATTTTATTATTGGACGATAAAGAGGATTTAAAATTTTATTTTAATCTCATTTAAATTTCTTTATTTCCAACTTTAATAGCCCACATTTTTCAGAGCCAAATTCGGAATTTCAAATAAAATAGATAAATTTTCGGCCCAAAGGACGAAATTTCATCCAAATCATTAAATTTTCAAGTAAAAATATTTTATAAAATAAATGATTAATAATTTATTAATTTTTTAAGTTTAATCAATATTTTAACTAAAATATTTAACTAAAGAAGAAATATTTTCAAACCACTTTTATTTTTAAGCAAATAAAAAAATGTCACCAAAAGAAATACATTTTAAATAAAATACATGCAGTTTTAACTAAATTGTTGAATTTTTAACAAAAAATGAATGATGAATTTTTAACCAAAAAGATTATTTTCAAACAAATACCAATTTTGAACAAAATACATGAATTTCCAATTAAATTTATTATTACCAAAAAAAAGGTTCAACAAAAAGTAGATACATTTTCAAACAATTAGTTGCCTTTTCTACGAAAAAGATAATTTTCTATCGAAAAAGAAAAATGTTCGACAACAAATTTTTTATTTACCCCAAAAAAGTTTATTCCAACCAAATGAATAAATTTTTAAGAAATTATTTAATTTTCGAACCGAAAAGTTGAATTTCCAACAGAAAAAGAGGATTTTTCCACCAAAAAAATTAATTTGTCAACAAAAGACAAATTTTCATCAAGATGCATGAATTTTCAACTAATCTTTAAATTTTTAATAAAAATAATTAATTTTCAGCCAAAAAGATTAACTTTCTACTAAAGAGACGAATTTTTAGCCAAAAAATGCGTTTTTCACCAAATAGTTGAATTGTTTACTAAAAAAAAAAAATGTTTAACCAAATATTAAATTACTTAAAATATCATTTAAAAAATTAGTTTTCAACAAAATATATACAATTTTAAACAAACAAATGAAAAATATAATAATGAATCTTCAACCAGGAGAATTAATTGTTCATAAATTGGTTTCACTTTCAAACAAGTAGTTCAATTTTCAAACAAAAAAGATGAATTCACGACACAAAATTTTAACAAAAATGTCGATTTTCAAGCCAAAAAGATGATTTTTCTACAGAAAGTGTAATTTGCAACCCAAAAAGACCAATTTTAATCAAAATAAGTAAATTTTCAAGCAAAAAAAAATAAATTTTCTACCAAAGGAAATTTATTTTCAAGAGTTGAGTTTGCAAATTAAAAATTCGAATATTTCGAAAAATAATCCAATTTTATCCCGAAAAGATGTATTTATAAACAAAGAAGAAGTTTAAAAAAATTAAGTTTTGAATCTGCAATCTGAATAGATGAATTTTCAACCAAATGATCGAATTTTAAAACATGAACGATTTTATTTCAACAAGAATATATTTCAAAAAGAAATTTTTTTTATAATGCAGTTGAATTTTCAAAAAAAAATTTAATTTTCGACCATAAAAGCTGAATTTTCATCTAATTAATCAATTAATTCAATAATTTTTTCGCAAAAAATATGACTTTTCAACAGAATAGTTGAATTTAAAATAAATTAAATAAATTTTCACGAAATAATAAAAGTTTTATTAAATAAAAATTGTACTTCTACCAAACATAGTTGAATTTTTAAACCAAAAAGAAATTCTTTTTTATAAGACAGTTGGATTTTGAAGAAAATTTTCAATTTTCCACCGAAAGGACAAATTTTCTATCCAAACAGGCGAATCTCAACAAAATATGAAAAATTTCAACTGAAAAAAGAAAGAATTCTAAACATAAAATGTTCTTATTGTTTTCTATTAATTCAGTCTTCATTTAAGCGAAAATTTTTTGAAACCGGTGAAAAAAATAATTATTTTTAAAATGGGGAAAAGGAGAATAGAGAAAAGACTGACAGCTCCAGAACAATAATTACTTAGATGAGAATTTAAAATGTGTAATCAGTGTGATCAAATGATGAGATACAAAAAAAAAATATATTCAGAGATTAGAGATTACCTCACCTTTAGCCTGTGTCTCGGGAACTCCCATTTATCTTTGTAAGATTTGTTTTGGATGCCCATCCGACTTTCCTTTTCCCAAGGCTCGTAACGATTATTACGAGCTTTTGGGCCTCCCCATCTCTTCAGAACTAGAGATGGATCATCAGATATGTTTGAAACACTGACAGTCGCTTGTTCTTTCTAAAAATTTAAATTACAATTTATTATATCATATTTTATATTAATATTATAGAATATTTTAAGTAAAAATATTACATTTTCAACAAAATAGATAAATTTTTCACCAAATAGCGGAATTTTCAAATTAAAATCTAAGTTTTCGATAAAACAGACTAATTTTTAACCAAACACATACATTTGTAATCAAATAGACGAATTTTCAGATACAAAATATCAATATTCAATAAAAAATAGATTACTTACATCTTCAGTTAAAAAAATTAATTTTCAACCAAAAAAAAACTACTTTTGAACAAAAAAGTTAAATTTTCAAACAAAGAGATTAATTTTTAACTGGAATGAAGAATTTTCATACAATTAAATTAATTTTAATAATTAATTAGTAATTTTCAACTGAATAGTTGAATTTTTAACCAAAAAAGATTGAATTTCTATCAACTTTAAACAAAAAATCATGAATTCTCGACTCAAAATTTTAATAAAATTGTTGAAATTTCAAACCAAACAACGAATTTGCTACAGACCAGTTCAATTGTTAACCCGAAAAATATGAATTTTTAACAGAAAAGGTTAATTTCAACCAAATAGTTGAATTTTCAACCAAAAAGACTAATTTTTTACAAAATAGTTGAATTTTTAACTCAATAATATACATTTTGAAAAATAAACATTACTTTTAACCAGATAGATGATTTTCCAACCAAAAAAGATCAGTCATCAATAAAAAAAGAATCCTTAAATTTTTAGTTAGAAAAATTAATTTTTAATAAACAAAAAAAGAATTTTCAACAAAATAGTTAAATTTTCATTCAAGAAGATTAATTGTTAATCAAAAAGATAAATTTTCAATCAAGAAGATTAATTTTTAACCAAATAGATGAATTTCCAACCAAATTAATAATTTTTAATCAAAAGTGGAATACCTAAATTTTCAGTTAGAAAAATTAATGATTAGTAAAAAATCTAATGTTCAAAACGGTTAGATTTTCATTCAAGAAGAACATTTTTTAACCAAATACATGAATTTTCACGCCAAAAAGATTACTTTCCAAGTAAAAAAGATTAATTTTGCAATAAAAAATGGGATACTTCAATTTTTAGTTAGAAAAATTAATTTTGAATCGAAATAAAAGGAACATTTAAGAAGATTAATTTTCAATCAAAAACATCACTTTTTAAACAACAAAATTAATCATCTAAATAAAGACGGAATTTTCAAACAAATATATGAATTTTCAACCAAATAAATGTTTTTCCAACTCAAAAAGATCAATTTTCAATTTAAAAAAAATACTTACATTTCTAACTAAAAGAATCATTTTTCGTCGAAAATAGAACTTAAATTTTCAGTTAGAAAAATTAAATAGTAAAAAAACGAATTTTCAACAGAATAGTTAAATTTGTATTCGAGAAGCTTAATTTTCAATCAAATAGATCAATTTTCAACCAAGAAGAATAATTTCTAACCAAATACATGAAGTTTTAAACAAAAAGTTAAATTTTTAGCTAAAGAAGATCAATTTAAACCGAAAACTAATAATAAGTTAAATTTTAAGTTAAAAAAATTAATTTCTAACAAAAACATTGACGAAAAAAAGGTTAAATTTAAAAAAGAGATAAATTTTCAAACCAAAAAGAGTTGAATTTTCAACAAAACAAAAAAAAGGGGTTTTCAGTCAAGAAAGAAAATAAATTTTTAAAGAAATTGCTTCATTTTGAAGCCTGAAGGGCTCAATTTTCAATAAAAAAATGTATGGAAATAAATGGAGCAGTTAAATTTACAACTGAGGAAGTATAATCTTTAAAAAATATAAATTTTTAACAAACCAGTTCAGCGTTTAACCAAAAAGTTGATTGTTCAACTAAAAAAGATGAATTTATAAAGAAATAGCAACATTTTCAACAAAAAAGATGATTTTTTAAGCCGGAAAATTATTTTTATAAAAATAAAATGGTTAAAATTTCAACCAAGGAGGTGAATCTTTCAAAAAATCGGAATTTATAATAAAATACATTTGTTTTGAAACAAATGGTTGAGTTTTAAAGCCTAAAGAACGAACTATCTAGAAAACAGTTGAATTTTTAACCCGAAAATATTATTTTTTAACAAAAAAATTATCTGCCTACAAAAAGGCAAATTTTTATAAAGAAAGTTTAATTCTCGACCAAATAGTTCAATTTAAACCAAAAATATGAATTTTTAACAACAAAGTTAATTTAAGAGGGAATGAATTTTCAGTTAAAAAAATTAATTCTCAAATAAAAAAAAAGTATTTTCAATAAAATAATTAAAATTTCAATTGAAAAAGATTAATTTTTAATAAAAATACAAATTTTCTACAAAATAAAACAAATGATCATCTAACATTATGAATCTTTAAAAAAAAGAATTTTTAACATGAGAGTTAATCCGACAAGATCATTTTTAACCCGGAAGCTTAAAAAAACTAAAAAAGATGACTACAAAACGGTAGAATTTCCAATCCGAAAATACAATTTTTTAAAAAACAAAAAATTAATTTTCTACTAAACAGCTAAATTTTCATAAAAATATTTTAATGAAGAAAGAGTTAATTTTAAAATCGAATAGTTTAATTTTTTATAAAATTCTTAAATCACCAAACAAACAAGATTAATTTATACCCAAAAATTTGCTTTTTTAACCTAGACAATGAATTTTCAGTTAAAAAATTAATTCTCAGTTGAAAAAAAAGGATTTTCAACTAGAAAAGATTAATTTTTAATAATAAATACGAATTTTCAGCAACCAAAAATACGAATTTTCAACTAACATTTTGAATCTTTAAAAAATGAATGTTCGACATGAGAGTTAATCGCAAAAGATCATTTTTTAACCCGAAATTATGATTTTTTAATTACAAGAAATTTATTTTTGCAAAAAAGTTAAATTTTTCACAAAAAAGTTAATTTTCAACCGAATACTTTAATTTTCTAGAAAATTGTTGAATCCTCAAACAAACCAGATTAATTTAAACTCAAACAGTTGCATTTTTAATCCAAAAGGATGAAAATTCAAGCAAGTAGAATAATTTTCGAACAAAAAAGATGTATTTTCAACTACATTGGATCAATTTTCAATATAAAAATATTAGTTTTTAAGTAAAAATGCATGTTCAAAGAATTAAATCACAACCAAAAAAAGAGAGTTTTCAACGCAAGAGGTAAATTTTCTATTCAAATTATGAATGAAAGAAAAATTAATTTTTAACACTAGTTAAACTTTCAACCAACAATTGAAATTTTCAACTGAAAAAACAGGTAAATTTGTTATGAAAAAGCAACTTTTTCAAACAAAAAATAATTTTTTAACCCGGAAAATTAAGTTTCTAAAAATGAATTAGTTACATTTTCAACCCAGGAGATGAAACTTAAAAAAAGATGAATTTTTAACAAAATACAATTTTTTAATTAAACATGGAAGTTGCTAAAATTATTTCCCGACCAAAATAAAAGATAACTAATAGTTTATTATTTTAATAATATTATTTTATTATATTATTATTAATTAATAATTTTCACAATTGAAAACTCGTAACTTTAAATGATTTTCAATTTGAAGCGATTAAAATTTGACAATGTGAAATTGAAAGTTAAACTAAATATTAAAAAGTCAAAGTTTCTGACATTCTAGAATTTTAAATTATTATTTTTTTAGAAAAATATCAGAAAAAAATCACCGTAATAATTTTCTTTGTTCAAAATGAAAAAATTTCATTCTAAGTCTTTAAAATTGAATAATACTAGATTTTTAAATTTATAAAATTTCAAAAATGTATCAAAACGTAAAAAAATTAAAATTTAAGAATTTAAATACCTTTTTAAACTTTCAACAAAATAATTAAATTTATTTAAGTTTATTAATTAATTTTCAAAAAATAAAACTGAATATATTATTAATTTTTTCACCAAACAGTTGAATTTTTAAGCACAAAATATGACATTTTTACAAAATGAAAATAAAAATTTCAATAAAATAGATGAATTTTTACTTAAAAAGTTAAATTTTAACCAAAAATATGAATTTTAAAAATGGATGTTAAAAAAATTAATTCGTTAAGAAAGAAAAGAGAATTTTGTATAAAATAGTTACATTTTCAACAAAAGAGATAAATTTTCAAACAAAATAATTAATCTTTTTAAAAATCCAGGAAAAGATTACAAGATTCCTCCAAAAAGTTAAAATTTCAACCAAAAAGTTGATTTTTTAACCATGAAGATTAATTTTCAACCATTTTTCATTCCATTTAAAAATATTCCCGGTCATTTTCCGATTTTTTCCTGATTCGAAAACATTTTTCACGGTAAATAAAATTAAAATATTAGAACCCTGAAACTAAAAATGTTTCCATTTGAACTAATAAAGATTGAGTTTCAAAATATTTTGAGCAATTTTAAGTTGAAAACATTAAATATTGAGCGATGATATTTATTGAATAAAATGAATACTTCTATAATTGGAAGTAGAATTATTTTTATTTCAAATATTTAAGAAATACTTGAAAAGCTTCAAAATTTTATTCCAAAATCTTAAAAAATATAAATATTTTAGATTTTTCAAATTTCAAATTATTATTGAAATTTTTCTCAGAACTTCTCATTGCTTTTTTTTTAATTATTTAAATCTTTCCTCAAATTTTTCTTCATTTTTTTTCTTGCAAAATTAAAAATATTTCCTTAAAATATTCTAGGTTCATTTTTGAAAATTTTGGAAACCTTTTTAAATTTTCTCTGTAAATTAATTTTTCCAAAGAAAAAAATATTTTCATTTTTTCTAGGAATCTTAAAACGTTTTTAAATATTTTGAGGCCTTTCGCTATTCTTACAAAGATTAAGACTTTCCAATTGAAATTGATTAATTGTTAAAGTTAAAATCTGAAAATTCTTGAAATTTTAACTGATCCCGAATCATCTTGTGGAATCAATTATTATTCACTTGTTAATTCTTAATTTATAGTTCAATTTTTTAAATTATTATAATTTATATCCAAAGTTGACCAACAAAAATTTTTTTTTTCTAAAAATTTGTAAAATACCCGATCAAACAATAAATTCACTGGCATTTCCCGATTTCTTCCGGTCGCATAAAATGCATGGTATTATTTAAAATTTTATTTCATAATTTATTAATATATTTTATTAAATCATTATATATATAATATAAAATAATCTATACAATTTACAGCATTAACTTAAGAATGAGAACTTATGAATTTAACCCTTAAAGTGCATTGTGGGTCTCGAATACCCCAAGTAATTTTCAAACTCTTATAAACAATACTAAATTCGAAAAAACTGAGTGTCGCCATCTAACTTTAGTTTTTGAAAGCACCCATGTTGCAATTTTCTTTTGATGAATTTACACTATTTCAAAAGTATACTCATAAATTTTTAGGATAAAATAATTGAAATTACGCGAGTTATACATTTTTAAGTAAAAAAACTTATTTTTTCACTTTTTTTTGTTCTATAATTTTTTTAACAAACTTAAAAGAAATAAATGGCTACAAAATCAACTCTACCTTATAAAAGAGACCTTGAACTATATCTGATGATTTTATTGTGACAAAAAATTCAATAGGGGTTAAACAATTCATGATTAAATACGCTGGGGTATTTAACACCCACGATGCACTTTACCGTGATTTTTACCATGTATGCACTTTGAGGGTTAAATTCGATTTAAATTTTTTTATTTTCAACTTGATGAGTTTTTAAGAACAATACGAATTTTTAACAAAATACATGAATTTTCTACCAAATAGTTGAATTTTTAACTTTTAAAAAATAAATTCCTAACCAAAAATGAAATAGGGCAATTTTCAGATTACAAATTTTCCATTAAGAATATTAACATTCTATGGACAAACGAATTTTCAACAAAATACTAGAATTTTCAAATAAAATAGATAAATGTTCTGCCAAAAAGACGAAATTTCACCAAAATCATTGAATTTTCAACTAAAAAGATTTTATAAAATAAATTATAAATAATTTATTTTTATTAATTTCTCAAGTTTAAATAATATTTTAAATAAAATATTCAACTAAAAAGAAAGATTTTCAACTAAAACAGATTATTAATTTTCAACCAGTTTTATTTTTAAACAAATAAAACAATTTCGACCAAAAGAAATACATTTTTAATACAATAAAGACATTTTGCACTAAATTGTTGAATTTTTAACAAAAAAGATGAATTTCCACCCAAAAAGATGAATTTTAAACCAAAAAGATTATTTTCAAACAAACAGCAATTTTCAATAAAATACATGAATTTTCAATTAAATTTATTATAAAAAAAAAAAATGTTCAACACAAAGTAGATACGTTTTCAACCAATCAGTTGCTTTTTCTACTAAAACAAAGATAATTTTCTATCCAAAAGACAAATGTTCAACAAAAAATTTTTTATTTATCCCAAAAAAGTTTAATCCAACCAAATAAAGAATTTTTTAACAAATTATTTAATTTTCGAACCGAATAGTTAAATTTTCAACAGAATAAGATGAATTTTCCACACAAAAAAATTAATTTTTTATTAAAAGACAAATTTTCAACATAATGCATAAATCTTCAACTAATTATTTAAATTTTAACCAAAAAGATTATATTTCAGCCAAAAAGATTAATTTTCTACCAAAGAGACGAATTTTTAATGAAAAAAATGCATCGTTAACCAAACAGTTTAATTTTCTAAAAAAAATGTTTAACCAAACGTAAATTACTTAAAATATCAGTTACAAAAATTAGGTTTCAAAAAATAAAAAAAACATTTTTTAACAAAATACATACATTTTTAACCAAACAAATAAAAAATATAATAATGCATCTTGAACCAGAAAAATAAATTTTTCATAAATTAGTTTCAGTTTCAAATAAGTAGTTCAATTTTCAACCAAAAAAGATTAATTTTCTTTTTTTTTTAAATAATTTGTTTAACAAACTTAAAATAAGTAAATAGCTATAAAATAAACTCTACCTTATAAAAGACATCTTAAACTATATCGGATAATTTTATTGTGACAAAATATTCAGTAGGGGTTAAACAATACATGATTAAATAGGCTGGGGTCTAGAACACCCACGATGCACTTTACCGTGATTTTTACTACGTATGGACTTTGAGGTTTAAATAATTTTCAATTCGAAGCGATTACAATTTTACATTTTAAAATCGAAAATTAAACGTTAAAAATTCAAAGTATCTGATATCCTAGAATTTTACATTATTATTTTTCTAGCATAAGATCAGAAAAAAATTCACCATAATAATTTTCACTGTTCAAAATGAAAAAAAAAACAGAATTTCATTTCAGGAAATAAAAATCTAGAAGCTTTTACTAGCAGTGTTTAATAAATTATACCTCTCCATTAATTTTCTAAAAATGGAATAGTTAATATATAATTAAAGGAGATGTATCTACAAACACAAAAAACGAATTTTTAAACAAGTGAAGGAAATTAGTTTAACTTTTAACCCACTACCAAAACTGTCGAACTCAGAAGAAAATCTTAGACTCTACCCTGGTACCAAAAATCTCCTGCCCACCCTGACCTAGGCCCACACTCGTAAAAAGTAACTCCAGCCAATCTAAGCAATAAAAAATAAATAAAAATCCTGATCCGAAGAAAGAGTCGAAACTTGACCTGGCCATTACTTATAGAGATTATAAAATCCCTTTTGATTTCGGATCAAACCTGATGGAATAAAAGTGAAGAAAAGAAGAGAGGGAAAGGAAAAGGAGAAAGGATGAGATGTGGGTTGAATCTCTCAATTGATAATTTATAATCCGACATGGAGACATAGTATAATATAAATATAAATATAATAAACTCACCGTGTCCTCCTTGGACTTTCGACTTCCACAGAACCTGTTTCGAAGGAACCACGCACCCGTGCCGAATACAAGCAGCAAAATACAGACAGCCGCAACGGGTATGAAGGTCATCGCGATAAATTGCGATTGTGGAGCTTCACTCGGTGCAACTTTGGTGCTCAGGGTATGTCCTTCAACCTCGTTGGTCTCCGGCTCTTCCGGAGGAACTATGCTGCTTGATTTTTCTTCATTATCTTCCGGTTTTGTCCCCTGGGGCTGAAGTTTCGTCGTCCTTGGTTTCGACGCTTGAGGAATTTCTATCGAGGATGGTTGCAAGGTCGGAGGTTGCGATATTGAAGGTCGAGGGTAACCTGATAGATTTGGCAATTTCAAAATTGGCGGCCTTATCCTACCAGTCGGTAATCTGCGAAGGGAGATTATTTATTTTTCCGGGAATCAGAACTAGAGTTCTTACGAGTAAATGCCCAAGAATTTATGTTGAGCAAATGCCGGATAATATTTTCAGATTTCAGCGTGAAAGTGAAGATTATTCTATTCTTTTGAATGCGTGATTTTTCCATTTGTATAAAATGTCCTTATAAGAATAGGATATTTCCGCAACTTTTTAATCTCTATTTCCTTAGTGACCGTCGCGGTCAATGAAACTTAAAAAATCAAACTATATTCTAAACATTTTTCCATTTAAAGTAATAAACAACAGATTAAAGCATTCAAAGTAAAATCTTTGAATCCCAAACTTTTAAAATTGAAGTTAAACAGTTTTTCAATTAAAGATGGTGTATTTAAATGCTGAAAAATTTACACGTACAAAATGGAAGGTACTTACACTTTTCAATTAAACAATTTTAAATAAAATTAAAATAAACTGTAAAATTTAGAACTTTTATAAATTATAGAGTTCAAAGATGCTGATTAAATTCCAAAAATATAAATCCACGTCAACATTTTCAATACTCTAAATTAAAGAATCAAGCAATGAACTTTAAAAATGCTCAAAATTATATTATTTTAAGTAATTTTAAGCTAGACACATTAAAAATGGAAAAATAATGTTTTTTACCTTAACAGTTTTTAAATTAGAAGTTAAATTATTTTAATTTTAAATATTTTAGGCATCCTTCAAAAGCTTTAAAATGCTATTTCAAAATCATGAGAAATCTGGAATTGGTTTACAATTTTTCCAAATTCAAAATAATGTTCGTATTTTTTTTCGGAACTTTTAAATATATTTTAAAATGTGTTCAATTTTTTCTGTACCTTTTAGAAAATCCTATAAATTAAAAAAAAATCCTTAAAATTTGAATTTATAAATAACAATAGAACACTTATTATTTGTAAAAAAAGTAGAGAAATTTTAAGAGATATTTAGAAGTTTTATAAAGATTCGAATTAAATTTACAACTGGAAACAATTTCAAATACTTACAGCCGAATTTAAAATAAAACGTAGATATTTGCAGATTTCGAACAAAAAATTTAGCATTTTTTTAAGAATTGTATAAGACTTCAAAAGAATGTTTTTTAAATTTCTTAAGATTCTTAGGAGAATTGAAAATGATTTTGCACTTTGAAAAATTATTGTAACAGAAAGTTTAAGAAGATTTTTAAGAGATTTCAAAAATTATCAAAGAAGGACCTGGAAGATTTTAAGGATTCTTTTTAATTTGCAGGATTTTCCAATAATTGTAGGAACAATTCGATTAATTTTAAAATATAGGTAGAAGTTCTGGAAAAACTGTTAAAACATTTCATTTAAATTACTTGAAATTATTTCAATTTTTTAATTAATTTTGAATCTTTTGAAAACTTCTAAACATCTCTAATTACTCAAACTTTTTCTACAAATGTTAAGTATTCATTCGTTATTTATACGTCAAAATTTAACAATTTCACTGTAAATTAACCACTTTTCAAATAAAACAATTAAAATTTTAACGCTAAAAGTTTAATACTTATTCTTTTTCTACATTATGAAATTTCAAATTAAATAATTTATATTCAAACAACATTTTAAATTCAATAAATACCTTTAATTACGCAAATATTATTATGGAGTTATTTTTAAGTTGAAAAAATAAAACACACGTTTACATTTTGCAATGACTAAAAAATTAATAGAAATAATATATTAATAAATTGATTTATTACATTTAATATAAAAAATAATATAAAGGAAGACCTGAGACTCTGAATTAAAAATATTTTATTGATAAATCATGAAAATTTTTATTTAAAAATAAAATTATCGGAATAAGTGATATATTAATTTCAGTCCTTATCAAGACTTTCGGATTGAAACAGTTACAGATCCATTTTAAAAATTATTTATTTATTTATATTTACTGCATTTATCTACTGCATTTTAATTATTTAAAAAACTAATAAAATCGAACTTTGGCAGATTTTTCTTCTGAAAATTCGTAAAATTGCCGGTTTCCTGGTCCGGCGACCACCTTGTTTTATATTTAAAAATCTTCAATTTTAAATGCTTCTAATTTTTAATTTTTTAAGCCTCTAAAACTACAATTTCCAAATTCTTTAAATTAAAATATAGGTTTAAAAATTAAAATGGAACATTTTTAAAGTGAAAGATTTTTGAAATCAAGCAGTCTACACTGAATGATATAATAAGTTATAAAAATCACAATTTAACAAATTATTTAAAAAACGGTTGAAATCAAAGTTGGACATTATTTTTATTCTAAAAACTTTCTAAAATTCACGGAAATTTTTATGAAATCTTACTGAAATTTTTGAATCCTTTTAATCTTTTAAATCATTGTGAAATATTTTTAATCTGATAAATTTGTGTAATATCACTTGAAATATTTAAAAACTTTGTGAAATATTTAGATCTTTGTGCAATCTTTCGAGATCTTTAAAATGTATACAAAATTTGTGAAATCATTGAATTTTTGTGACATATATAAAGATCTTGAAAATTTTTATGAAATCTGAAATATTTGTGAATTAATTAAAATATTTGTGTTATCTTTTAAAATCTTTGAAATACTTGTGATATCTTTTTAAATCTTTAAAGTCTTTATGAAAGGTTTGAAATATCTTTGGTAATTTTTTTAATCTTTTTGATATCTTTTGAGGTCTTTGTGAAAACTTCATGTAATCCTTGAAATATCTTTGTCAAATCTTTAAATCATTGCGAAATATTTTGAGAGCTTTTAAAACTGTGACACATTTATGAAATCATTGAAATTTTTGTGTCTTTTCAGCCCTTTGAAATTTGTATGAAATCTTTCTGAAAAATTTGAAATCTTTTAATCATTTAAATAATTGTGAAATATTTTAAACCTTATAAATTTGTGTAATATCGCTTGAAATATTTTAAAAGTTTCTACAATATTTTAAATATCTGTGTCAAAACTTTAAATCTATGCGAAATCTTTTGAGATCTTTGAAATTCGTTAAATCGACCTTTGAAATTATAAAATCTGGTTTTGGATAAAATAAATCTGGTTTTCTAGTGTCTCAAATTTCTGTGTATGATTCTTGAAAAAGGAACCGTAACATTTAAAAAAATAGGAGAAAGGGTCAGTATTCTCAATGTTATGTATTTTAGGGGATTTTGAAATTGACGTGGAAAAACAGGGGAAAAAGGGGACAGACTGTGATCTTTAAAATTTAATTTGAAGATTTAAAGAGCAAAAAACCAGAGCTTAAATCTAACCTGCTGCAGTGAATTACGTAAGAAAGAAGAAGAAATGTTTCTTCAAATTAGAAAACGACACCGATAGTGACGGTGAAAGAGAAAGTGGTCTAAGTCACATTTCACTTTTTTAAATGAAATCATTTCTTCACGATCTGAATTAATTTCGAGAGGGAAGGAAAGTTCAGAAGGCACTAAATTATTAATAAAAAAGACATGATACATTTAATAACTCTGAAATTCTGGACGTACATTTAAATCTGGAAATCGGATCTGGGACACTTTCTCAGACTTTCTAGCGAAATTTAATTTTTGCTTCTGAGTTTTTATTATTTATTGGATTAATTCTCAATATTGGGAAATCGATAAATAATTTAGGAAAGCTGTATTATTTAAAAAGATATTTAGAAGTCTTAGAAGTTAAAAACAAATTATTCAAAATTTGAAAATATTTCTAACAATTTTAAAGAAAATTAAATTTTTTAAAGATTTTGAACAAAAAGTTTAGAAGCCTTTTTGGAATTATTAATTGTTTTGAGTAATTAATTTTCAGAGAAATTTGAGAAAGGTTTCAAAACATTTCAAAAGATGTCCGAAATTGTCAAAAAATACTGAGGAAGAGTTTAAGACAATTCATTTTATTATACAGAAATTGTTTTTCAATTTAGGAAAAATTCAAGTAATTTTAAATGAAATTTAATAAGAAGGTAAAGAAGTTTTAATAAGATAAAAAAATAATTTAAAATATAAAAAATAATTTTAAAAAATATTCTTAAGATTCATGGGAAAATTAAAAAACTTTCAAACCCTTTTAATTGCTTTCCTAAACTTTCGAAAAAGTATGTAAAAGATTTTAAAGCAAAATTGGTCAATCTTGCAAGATAAAAAATTTGTAGAAAACACGCCAGTTAGTTTAAGAGATATTAAGAAGTTTTGAAAAAATTTAAAACCACATGTAGCTTTTTAATGATTTAAACAACAAATTTATAAGCATTTTAAATATTTCATAGAGATTCAGGAAAATAAAAAAATTCTTAAGATTCGTAGGAAAATTGTAAATGATCTTTTAATTAAAAAAAAATCAATCTTAGAGGATTACTTTAAAGATTTTAAAAAGATTTATAAAAATGTCGAAAACAAATCTGGAAGATTTTAAAGCATTTTGTTTTAATTTTAAAGGTTTAAAAAATGTTTAATAACTGAAAATTTAAAAAGTTAAAAAAAAATTTTAATCAAAATGTAGATTTTGGAAGATTCTGAAACAAATTTTAAAGGTGTCAGGTAAATAAGAAACTTTCCTTAAGATTCTTAGAAAATTTTTAGATAATTTTTTATTTAAAAAAAAAAAATTAATTTTTAAGAAAATTTACAAAGATTTTTAAACATTTCTAAAGATTTATAAAAGCCAACAAAATTTTAAGGAAATTTGTTTAGTTACACCGATTTTTTTTTTAATTTAAGGGCTAATTTGAATCTATTTAAAAAATATTAAGACGGTGTAAATGTCTTAAAAAGATTTAAAAAAAAGATAATTTAAAAAAGTTTTTTTTTACTGAAAATTTGGAAGATTCCGTTAAAAATATCTCAATGTTTTTAAAGAATTTTGACAACAAAATTTAAGACTCTTTATTAAAAAATACTAAAAGTTTCAAGAAAAAAAAAGTTTTCTAAGATTCATGGGAAAATTAAAATGACTTTTTATTTTGACAAATTAATTCTAAGAGAAAATTGAAAAAAATGTCAAATCATTTCAAATATTTTCTTAAAATTTCAAGAAATAATGCAAAAGATTATAAAGAATAATTTGCCAATTTTGTCACATTTAAAAATGTTGGAAAACTTTTTAGTATGTTTATGAAATATTCAGAAGTTTTAAAAAGATTCTAATTAATTTGAAACTTAAAAATATTTTCAAAAAATTAAAACAAAATCTAGATAATCAAAAGTTTCCAAAATTGTCGGAAAAGAATCTCGAAGAGTTTAACGTAACTTTTTTTTTAATTTGGAGAATGTTTGACAAATTTTAGGAAAAATTTCGAATCACTTTTAAAGTTATTTAGGAGGTTAAGAAATTGATGCTTAATTTTTAAAACAATTAGGAAAGATTCGTACTGTTTTAAAAGATATTTAGAAATTATAGAAGTTTTAAAAATATTAAAAATTAATTTATAATTCCAAAAAATTATAAATTTGTGTAACAAAATGCAGTATTTGAAAATGAAGCTTTTTAAGAATTTCGAAACGTTTCAAGAGAATTTTTAAATGATTTCCTAAAATTTCGGAAAAGAGTATAAAGTATTAATTGAAAACTTGAAAAGATTCTTTTTTTTTATTTTAATTTTTTTTATTTTGCAAGATTTTTTCAAATTTTAAAAAATATTCGAGGAATCCTAGAAGTGTCGAAAAATTTAGAATATTTTTAAACTTGAAAGGATTTCCGAAAATGTATAAAATATTTTTTAATTTCTCCAAAACTTCTAAAATTCCTGAACATCTTTTAAACTGACCCGATTTTTTCCTTTTATTTGTAAAATCCTGTAAAATTAACAGATTTTCTTTAGAATTTTGGAGACTTTTAGATCTCAGATTTAATTTCTAAAACAACAAAGTTAGTTTTACTTCCAACCAAGTAGTTTTATTTTCAACCGAAAACAAGAATTATTAACAAATATAATGAATGTTTTACTCGGATACTTGAATTTTCGAACAAAAAAATGACTTTTCTCCCAAAAAGACAATTTTTCTACAAAATACATGAATTTTCAGCGAAATAGTGGCATTTGCAGCTAAAAAATACCAACTTTTAACAAAATACTTGATTTTTTTACGAAAAAAAAGATCAATTTTCTATAAAAAATGAAATGGTTAAATTTTCAGTTTAAAAAATGTTATTAAAAAATATAAATATTAGATGTTAAAACTGCTGAATCTTCAGATGTAGTAGTTGAATTTTCAGCTAAAAATATGAATTTTTAATTAAGAAGGGTAATTTTGATCAAAAAAGACGAATTTTCAATTAAAAAGATAAATTGGTAACCAAAAATTGGATAGTAGAATTTCCAGTTGAAAAATTAATGTTCTACCAAATAGATTCATTTTCAATTAAAATTATGTAATTTTCTATTTAAATTGTCGCATTTTCCGGTAAAAAACTACTAATTTTCAACCAGAACAAAACTAATTAAAAAAATATAGTTATATTTTGCAAATAAAGAGATCAATTTTAAATTACAACGATGAATCTTTAACAACAAAATTAATTTTTAACAAAAGAGTAACTTTCAACCAATTAATTAAATCTTCATTCTTGAAAAAAAAATTAATTCTGATAGAAAAATGTAGTATTTGTCATTTCAACATAAAAACATTTTAATTTTTAATCATAAACAATTAAATTTTAAAAAATACATGAATTTTTAACCATTTAACACAATTTAATTCTATAAAAAAGAATAGAAATTTCAATAAAATAGTTCTGAATAATAATATAAAGCTACTTTTACAAATAATGAATAATTTCTATTCAATTTCATATTGTATTAAACAAAAATAACAACACTAGAAAAAGTTGGCTGACTTTAAAAAAAATTACCAGACATTTACAAATTTAAAAAATTTAATTTTTAGGTATGAGTTTTTACTGGATTAACCCTTAAAGGGCATACTGGGTGTAGAACACCCAGCGACTTATTTGCGCTTTAACAAAACGTACCAAATTCAAGAAAATGGAAGATTGGCGCCAGATTAACAAATTATATGAAAAACTATTTTTCTATGTCATTTTCACATAATTTTGATTTTTATCATTTTTATACGCAGTTTAAGATTAATAAAATAGTTTAATCACGCGAAATACGATGTTTCATTTTTCATGGAATTGAAGCTTTTATTTTTCTAAATAAATACCTTTTTGGAACGAACACTATAAGACTAATTTTATTTTTGAAGCGCCGTATCTCGGAAGTATTGAGGTAAAATTTTAAGTAAAAATATCAAAAACTTTAAAATTTATGACTTTTAGATTGAAAGAAGCCATTTTTTATTTTTTTGTTAACTACTTTAAATTTCAGAAACTGTTAAGAAACCTTTTCTCCTTGAACTAAATAGACTAAACATAATTAATTAATTTTATTGTAAAAAAACTATCCAATACCGTCGGCAGACCAAAAGTTTGAATACCCTTGGGTACCTAACACCCAGTATGCTCTTTATGTAATTTTACGGAAGTGTGCCCTTTAAGGGTTAATTTTCAATGTTAGGAAATTCGTCCTTATTTCTGATTAAGACTTAGGCATTTTTTATCGAAAAATTTTACGTTTGTTATTTAAATTCTTACCTAGTGTGTCCTGTATTAGATAGCGTTTCATTCTTTGATATCATAGCAAGAACTTCAGACTTGAGATCTACTTTTCCATCAGAAATGGTCACGTAGAAGAGAAGTTTCTGTCCACCCTGAAAAAATTCATTAAGAAAAGTCTTAGATGCATCTTTAAGATTGAATTTCAGACTCAGGAGAAGCATTTCTTTCAAAGTGATCGCGAACAAAGATAGTCATAATTCTTAAGCACTTTTTAGAAAATGTTAAGATTTTTAAAATCTATTTTTCCAGAATTTCAAATAAAATATACTTTATCTACTCAATTACTCTAAAAATATTATGGATAAATATCTCGTTGGCCATAAATTGAGTTGTATTCTGTGCTACATAAATAATTCATAAATTCGCCAATTTTCTCTTCCAATTTAGAAACTAAAGCAGCGCTAAATCGCAACGATACTTATTTTACAATTTTGGCATTTTACGCAGGATAAATAAAATATGTTAATTTGTTTACTGTTGCAATAGGTACAGACTTCATAGCAAAAAATAATATAAGGAAATAAATTATTTAAAAAATTAGATAACCTTTTACTACCAAAAAGGTCAGATTTCTATCAAACAAAGAATTTACCACAAAAAGCATGAGTTTAATATCAAATAGTTTTAACTTTTAACTAAAAAAGGTCAATTTTTAACAAAGAAAAATAATTTTCTACTATGAAAGATTAATTATTACGAGAAAAAATTAACTTTTTTCCAAAGAAGACGAATTTTGATCAAAATACATATATTTGCAACGCAATAGTTTAATTTTCAACTAAAAATGATAAGTTCTCAACAAAGAATGGAACAGTTAAATTTTTAGTTTGAATATGAATTTTCATCAACAACCAAAAAGAAATTTTAACCAAAAAGTATTAAAATTTTAAACAAAAAGCAGTTGAATTATTAAACAAACAAAAAACACAACGAATTTCCATCAAAATAGTTGAAAACTCCGAAAAAACAGATGAATTTTTAACGAAACTATTGCTTTTTTAACTTAAAAACCCGAAGTTTCAACCAAGAAGATAAATTTTCTACAGAAAAAACTAAGTTTTAACAAAATACATAAATTTTCATTTAAACTGTTGAATTTTCAACTGAAAAATATTATGTCTTCAATAAAAACAGAAAAAGAAAATATTTTTAGCCAAAAATGTAATGATTGATACTTGAATAAAAAAAAATTGAATTTAAAATTTAAAAAAAAATAGTTTAATTCAAACAAAAAAGACAACTTTTCAATACTATACGTGAATTTCTAAGTCAAAGAGATCAGTTTTCAACAAGAAGATTAATTTTCTACAAAAAAAAAAACGAATTTTCCATAAAATATATACCTTTTCTACCAAGTAATTGAATTTTCACCTTAAAAGATCAATGCTTAAGAAAGAAAATTATTTTTTTACTAAAAAGATGAATTTAAAAAAAAAGATAAATTTTGCTACCAAAAATAGAACGATTGAATTTTTAGTTAAAAAATTAATTTCTATAAACAAAAAAAAATTCAGTCAAACAGAGGGATTTTCAAAAAAAATAAAGAATAGTCAAATTTGACCAAAAAGATGATTTTTCAACAATATAGTTGAACCCTCAAACAAAACAGATACATTTTCAACGAAATAGTTGCAATTTTTACATAAATTTATTAATATTTTCTACAAAAAACTCATTTTTGACAAAATACATAAACTTTCATCTAAATAAAAAATTGTTTACAACAAAATAATTAAATAGTCTACTAAATAAATGAATCTTTAACAAAAGAAGTTTAACAGAGTAATTCAACTTTCAACAAAAAAGATTTTATTTTTAAAATGAAAACGTTTAATTCAACCGAAAGATAGAAATTTTCAACAAACCATTTGAATTTTCAATTAGAAAAATTATTATCAACACAAAAATGAATTTTTAACGAAAAATGTAATAGTTGATATTTCAACAAAAGTCAATTTAATATAAAAAACAGTTAATAGTTTATAGTTAAATCTTCAATAAAATTTTCAATTTCCAACAAAAAAGTTGACTTCAATAAAAAAGGATACTTTTTAACAAAATTGTTCAATTTTTTAAAACAAAAATATGCATTTTTGCTAAGATGAATATATTTCAACAAAATACACGAATTTTTGAACCAATAGTTGAATTTTCAACTCAAAAGAATATATTTATAATTAATCATAAAATATTTAAATATTTGGTTTAAAAACAATTGAAAAAAACAACTATTTTTTAAGAAAATAGTTTGATTTTTTACCAAAATAGTTCAATTAAAAAAATTTTCAGTGTTCAAATAAAAAATATCAATTTTGAACCAAAAATGGAATATCTAAATTTTCAGTCAATAAAATTAATTTTTAAATAAAAGAAATTTGCAAAAAAACAGCATTCAAATAAAAAACATCAATTTAGAACCAAAAATGGAATATCTAAATTTTCAATCATTACAATTA
Source organism: Belonocnema kinseyi (assembly GCF_010883055.1). NCBI lineage: Eukaryota > Metazoa > Arthropoda > Insecta > Hymenoptera > Cynipidae > Belonocnema > Belonocnema kinseyi. The sequence continues at coordinate 117,278,389 of NC_046659.1, read as the reverse complement.
GTTTTTGACTAAAACAACAAAATTTGCAACAAAACATTTGAAAATTATTTGAATGTATTAGCTTAATTGCGTCGAATTAACTGGATTACAAGTGAATTATTTCGAACAAATTGAACTACTCCAGATTACAAATGGATTACCCCGATTATTGGGGTTAAACCGGATTTCTAGTTTCAAGCAGTCGAAAAAACGCAAATATAATAATGTGAACTTTAAAAAAATTAAAATAAATCAGAATTAAAAAACATTTCTTTTTAAGGTGAATTTTGATGATTTTGAAAAAGATTTCAATGTTTTTAAAAAAATTTGAAAAAAATAAGACTTTTTTTTAAAGTTCTAAACGTTTCAAGAAAATAAACAAATTCCAAGATTATTGGGAAAAATTGAAATGATTTTTTATTTAAAAAAATTAATTCTAAGAGAGCATTGAAAAAGATGTTTTAAAAAGATTCTAATTAATTTAGAACTAATTAAAACAATATTTAGATTTTCGAAGGTTTCGAACAAAAAGTGTAGAAGCTTTTTAAGAATTCTATATGCTTTCAAGAATATGAATAAAATTTTTTAAGATTCCTAGGAAAATTAAAGATGATAGTTAAAGATTCAGTTCGAAAAATTAATTTTTAAGAAGCAAACAAAATTCATTTTAAAGATATTAGTTTAATTTTCGACCGAACTATTTTCATCTAAAATGCAGAATCTTTAACCAGTAAAGTGAAGTTTAAACGAAGTAGTTAAGGTTTCAACCAAGAAGATTAATTTTCAACTATAAAACAACAATTTCTAACTAATCCGGGAATCGCTAAATTTTTCAATATATAAATAAATCTTTGATAAAAAATATAATAATAATTTTCAACAAAAAGACGAATTTTCAAGAAAAAAATATCAATTTTGAACTAAAAACGGAATCTTTATACTTTCAATTAAAAAAATTGATTTTCAACAAAATAGTTCAAAATTATTTGAAAGTATCAGCGGAATTATGCCGAATTAACTGGATTACAAGTGGATTTTTAAGACTAAATCAGATTATCAGTTTGAATAATCAAGCGGTCGAAAAGAAAAATTAGGGAAATATAATAATATTAAAAAAATTAAATCAAATTAAAATTAAACAAAAATTAAATAAAAATTTATAATTTAATAAAAATAATAATTAAGTCGTTCAAACTTTCCCCTCGCATACTTTCTCTCCCATAATCCCCTAGATTGCACTACTCTCTAACTTCTTCCTCATCTGCTTCCCCCTCTCTTCACTCCGCCAGAAAACAATTCCATTCCCCTACTTCCTCTAACCTTTCATTTTTACCTTCACTCACTTATCCCAGTTCCTCTCCCATCACTTCCTATACTCCCCCCATTATTTCAAACATCTTCTCTGCTTCTTCACCAATCATTTCCTCTGCTTCTTCACCAATCATTTCCTCTCTTTCCCCCTACTTCTTCTCTCACAATTTCCCTCACTTCCCCTACTCATTTTTCCATAATTTCCTTGACTTCCCTTACTTATTTACCCATAATATCCCCTCAGTTCCCCTACTAAACTTCCCTCATTCCTGCACACTTTACCTCACTCCTAATGCGTGCCTCTGTATTTCCCCTTACTCCCTTACTTCCACTCCTATCATTCACCTTCAATCCTCCCTCGTAATTACCCCTCACTTCCCCTACTTTCGAGTTCTTAACATTTCTCAAAAAACCTAACCCTTTATTGGAAACCAATCTCTGTAATATAAAAAATTTGACAAAGTAGGCGCCATCTGCCTACAAAAAAGGGTTTAGAATCCTATATATTAAGACGCTAACTAAGTATTTTAAGCATCCACCTCCCATACTTTTCCTCCCCTTTTAAACCTCACTACACTTCAGATTTCGCTTCCCATCCCTTCCACAACTTCCTCCGTATATACTTCCCCTCTCCTCATCTCCAATACTTCCACCTCCCTACTTCCTCCTTATTCCCTCTCACTTCCTTACTAACACCACCCTAATTTTCCGTTATTTCCCCTCATTTCCCTTACTTAGAAAAAATTACAATGGACGGACACCCGACCGAAACTGTAAGGGTTTCTGCCCGAGATTAAGAAATCCTAAAAAGGGAAGTTTCTTGAAAACAGGGGAAAAAGAGGAATTCCTTAAAAAGGGGGAAAATGAGGAAAATAGGGTAAAGGTTGTGAAGTCTGTTATTAAAGCAGTCAATGACCCTTAAATCGACTTTAAAACTGATTCGAAGAATTTTGCTTCATGTCTTGAAGGAAGAAAAACAAGTAGAAGTATTTCAGGTCGACCTGAAACCACTTTTTACTCCTGAGGCTACGTAGGATTGATTCTCTTTATGAAGCAAAGTCTAGCCTAGCTAATGTGAGTCATCCTACTTACTCTTCCTTGAAGCGTATCATTTACAATTACGACTCCAGTTCTCTTGTCTATGGAAAAAGGCAAAGCCTCTTGTGAATCGGCATCTTTCTTTTCCAGACCAAAAGTTAATTCATCATCTTCACCATCCTCGGCTGTTATTTTCGTAACAAAATGTCCAACAGGGTCTGTGTCCAAAAGCCGAAAATTTCGGTCGAACCATACTACCGGCGGAGTGTTGTCGGCACTATTGCTGAATTGACCATCTGAAAAGAAAAAATAATTTTATTAGATTGCATTCGGCAAATTTATAGAACTTGCATGGCCTCATTTACTTCAAATTTATAAGAATTCGAAACAATTAAAAAAAATCCATAAAAGTCATAATGAAGTTCGCAACGTTTGGGAGCGTTCCACATTATGAGGATGTTTTCACTCATTTTTTATCCACCCACTTGTGACAATTTCGTGGTGTCCAAATAACAATGATCTATGTCAGAGGAATCAAATGAAAAGGTGCTAACTCGTGGTGACCAACTGAAAAGTTGCTACAAAGTTGAGGTCGCTGATGTCCCCAATTCAATTCATATTTTATGTTGAAGCCTCGAGAGTTCGTTATACGAGTTAGTACCTTTTCATTTAGTCTTAGCACTTTTTCATTTGGGCTTATTTGGTGTAGGTTCCACATGCGCTTTTCAAAATTTTTTTTATACTTTTAACATGAAATTTTGCTATTATCAGCGAAAACATTTCCACTTTGCAAATTAGTGTCTTTTTATAGAATTTTTGAAATATGAGGGTTTGATTTAGTTATTGTGAGCCAATGCATTTCGACGTTTAAAAATCGTTTTTTACAAATTTAAAAAATTTATTGCTACATTTTCGATAGGTTCCACATGTAGCGTTCTAAAAAGTTTGTGTTCGAAGAAAATTTTCACGAGCATGAGAATATGCTCGACCTTTATGTGCTTTGAGAATTTAGTGAGCATTTATAAGAATTTTGAATACAAATTTAAAAAATCGTATTTTCTGTCTTTATTAATAATAATTGTATTGTTTAAATTTCGCGGGAGAAGTTATCGCCTTAAATTAGGAAGGGCGCTTAATGTATACGGCAAAAGAAGTTAAAGTAATAGAAAACATATTATTTGCATCGAACAGTGCCTTATTCAGGGTTGCTACAATATCCCAATTTCTGGATTTTTCTATGCATAAAACCAACTATACACCTAGAAGGTTAACAATATTAATTCAAAAAATTTTGGTTTCTAAATACATTTGAAACACTTTATACATGAGTTTTCAAATCAAAAAGATAAAGTTAGAATCTAAGAAATGAACTTTTAACTAAAATGATGAATCGTCAACCAAAAATAAAAAATTTTAGACAAATAGTTGAATAAAAAAATAGTTAGTTGAACACAAAAGATTAATTTTCTACCAAAATAGACTCATTTTCAACAAAGTACATGAATTTTCATCTATAAAAGATCGATTTTCAACCAAAATTAGAATAGTTAAAATGTTAGAAAAATAAAGATTCAAACAAGAAAAAAAACGAATTTTTAACAAAATAATTCAATTTTAAACCCAAAAAATTAATTTTCGACCAAAAAAAGATACGGTTTCAATCAAATATAAAAACTTTCAATTAAAAAAGATAAATTTACATACCAAAACTAGAATATTTTAATTTTCAGTTAGGAATATAAATTTTAAACAAAAAAACGAGTTTTTAGCCAAAATAATGAATTTTCAAGTAAAATTGGAATAGTTACATCTTCAGTTAAAAAAATTAATTTTCAACTAAAAAGAAATGAATTTTTATCCAAAGAAATTATTTTTAATCAGAGTGATCAATTTTCAACACAAAAAATGAAGCTTTGAGCAAATAGTTCAATTTTCACCCCAAAAGACGAATTTGTAACTAAATATATATTTTTCAACTAAATAAATCAATTCTTCACAAAGAATAGTTGAATTTTCTATAGAACAGAACATTTCTACCAAAAAAGGTAAGTTTACCACAAAAAATGAAATCTATAAAGTAAATTTTCAACTAAAATGAATAATCGTCAAATGAAAAAACTTTAATTTTCAACCAAACACATGAATTTTTAACTAAAAAGATGAATTTTGTACTAATAATAAAAGAATTGAATTTTCAGTCAAAAAAATTAATTTTTAACTGCAGAAATGAATTTTCAATCACAAAGATAAAGTTTCAACTAATGAGAGTATTCTTTTACCAAAAAGACGGATTAAAAAAGCAGTTGAATTTTCACCTAAAACAAATAAATTTTTGACTAAAATAAGAATAGTTAAATTTGCAGTTAAGAAATGATTAAAGAAAAAAATTAAACTAAATTTTCAACGAAATAGAATAATTTTCAACCAAGAAGATTAATTTTTTTCGAAAAAGATCAATTTTCGACAAAAAATGGAACAGTTACATTTTCAGTTAAAAAAATTATTTCTAAATAACAACAAATTAATTTTCAACCAAAAATATCAGTTACCAACCAATAAGCTGAATTTTCTGACAAAATAAACGAATTTTTAACATATTACGTCAATTCTGAACCTGATATTCGAATTTTCAAAAGAGTTTTCAACCGAAACGACAAATTAGTCACCAAGAAGCTTAAATATTGTCCCACAAATTAGAATTTTCAATAAAATATAGGAATTTTGAACCAAATATTTTAATATTTCAACTTAAAAAGATAAATTTGGAACCAAACATGTTCTAGTCAAATTTTTAGTTAAAAGAATCAAATATAGTTGCAACTTTTATCCACAATAATAAAATAAACTTCTACTTTAGTTTTTGAGTATTAGTTTTAGGTATTATATTTCTTTTAATCACCACGTTTCGAGACCTCTTGAGTCCAAAAATGGTCTCCATACAATTTTAGACCTGTTCATGGCTAATAATGAATTTCATCACCGCCCTTGGCCCTTTTTTTAATTATCTTCTATGAACGTTTTTTCATTGTAAACGTATATAAAATCCGTTATTTTCTTCCCACTTATATACGTCAGCAGAACATAGGCCCTCTTTACCGTCTAATATGTTGTAATGGACAACAGACAACTTTCATTGAACCCAAAACGCCACAGCGATCGTTTGGATTAAAACGTCTCAAACATTACTTTGCTTCTTTTAAAATTGAGGGCCATTGTGTTATATTTTACATGTTCCTTTTTCTTTTAACTAATGGGCATGGTTTGCCTTCTAAACCCAAAATAATTCATTTAAAAGACCATTGCATTTTTGAAAATAAGTATATGCAGGGTGGCTGTTTTAATCAAATAGTCATCTGTTTCTAAATTTCATGGAGTTCTAAAACATACGACGATCAATCACATTTTTACTTGTTTCTGAATTTCATACGGTTCTAAAACGTAAAGCGATCAATCACATTGCCATTTGTTTCCGAATTTCATGCAGTTCTAAAACATAAAGCGATCAATCACATCGCCATTTATTTCTGAATTTCATGCAGTTTCATTCCTTTTCTTTTAGAAATGTATGAAATTCAGAAAAAATTAAAATTCTGATTAATCGTCTTATGTTTTAGACCTTTATAAAATTCATAAACAAGTAAAAATATGATAGATCGTTTTATACATTAGAAATGCATGAAATTCAGAAAAAAGGAACAATGTGATTGATCGTCTTATGTTTTAGAACTTTATAAAATTAAGACACAAATCACAATGTGATTGGTCGCCTTAAGTTTTAGAACTGTAAGAAATTCTGAAACAAGTAAAGATGTGATTGATCATCGATTTTTTTAGAAATGCAGAAACAAATCACAATGTAAATAATCGTCTTATGTTTTAAACCTTCATGAAATTCATAAAGAAATTACAATGTGATAGATCGTTTTAGAACTGTATGAAATTCAAAAACAAGTGAAACTGTGATTGATCGTTGTATGTTTTAAAACGGCATGAAATTCAGAAAGAAATGACAATGTAAATTATTGCCTTTTGTTTTAGACCTGCATGAAATTCATAAACAAGTAATAATGTGAGCGATCGGCTCATGATGAAAAACTGCATGAAATCAAGACACAAATCACAATGTGATTGATCGTCGTATGTTTGAGAACAGAATGAAATGTAGCAACAAATGAAAACGTAAATTATCGTCTTATGTTTTAAACCTGCATGAAATTCATAAACAAATTACAATGTGATTGATCGCCTTACGTTTTAGAACTTTATGAAATTCAAAAACAAGTGAAAATGTGATTGATCGTTGTATATTTTAAAACTGCATGAAATGCAGAAAGAAATGACAGTGTAAATTATTTCCTTTTGTGTTAGACCTGGATGAAATTCATAAACAAGTAATAATGTGAGTGATCGGTTCATGATTAAAAACTGCATGAAATCAAGACACAAATCACAATGTGATTGATCCCCTACGCTTTAGAACTTTATTAAATTCAGAAACAAGTAAATATGTGATTGATCATCGAATGTTTTAAAAATGCATGAAATGCACAAACAATTTACAATGTGAATTATCGCTTTATGTTTTAGATCTGCATGAAATTCATAAACAAGTAAAAATATGATTGATCGTCTTAAACATTATAACGGTATGAAATTCAGAATAAAGTAACAATGTGATTGATCGTCTTATTTTTTAGAACTACATAAAATTAAGAAAAAATAACCATGCGAATGATCGGCTTATGTTTTAGAACTGCAAGAAATTAAGACACAAATCACAATGTGATTGATCGCCTTACGCTTTAGAACTGTAAGAAATTCAGAAACAAGTAAAAATGTGATTGATTGCCGTATGTTTTGAAACTAAATGAAATGCAGAAACAAATGATAATGTAAATTGAAGCCTTATGTTTCAGAACTGCAAAAAATTGTGAAAAAATAACAACATTATTGATCGCCTTACGTTTTAGAACTATATAAAATCTAGAAACAAGTAAAAATGTGATCGATCGTCGTATGTCTTAGAACTGCACGAAATATAGAAAAAAATCACAATGTAAATTACCGCATTATGTTTTAGATCTGTGTACAATTAAGAAAAAGGAACAATGCCAGTGATCAGCTTATTTTTTATAACTGCATGAAATTCAGAAACAAGTAAAAATGTGATTGATCGTCGTATGTTTTAGAACTAAATGAAATGCAGATATAAATGACAATGTAAATTGAAGCCTTATGTTTTAGAACTGCATAAAATTAAGAAAAAATACCAATATGATTGATCGCCTTACGTTTTATTATTATATGAAATCTAGAAACAAATAAAAATGTGATTGATCTCGTATGTCTTAGAACTGCACGAAATGCATAAAAAAATCACAATGTAAATTATCGCATCATGTTTTAGACCTGCATAAAATTCATAAAGAAGTAACAATGTGATTGATCGTCTTATATTTTAGAACTGTATGAAATTCTGAAACAAGTAATAATGTGATTGATTGTCGTATGTAGGCTTTCCCACTCCTCCAAATTTGCATAATTACCATAATTTTCTTTTTCCTAACACGCTAACTCCGCAAGACAACAAATTATTAAAAATTGCAGACACTGCAGATTAAATAGAAAACGATCATCCATTGTTGACACGTCCAACACTTATATAATATACGTCACTTTCAGAGAATCTGAGAATATTTCGACATTTTTTCAGAATTTATAATAATTAAAAACGTTTCTTAGTATTTTTGCACCATTATTATGTTCAATTATTAGAACTAATAGCAGTAGTAAACTTTTTAAAGTGTATACCTTCAATCATTAAAGTACAAATTCTTTTAAATATTTCGTTTATTCTAGAAAAATATGGTTTTCTCTTTGTCTGAAACTGAAAAGATAATATTCTCCTTTGTCGTTTTTTATCAAATGCACGTGTCAGTGTAAAATGCAAACATATTTAAAAACCAGCTATTCTTGCATGCGATTGCATGATATTTTAGGATTTTAACGTGTCTTCTAAAAAAAACATCCAGGACTTTTTCAGCACAAACATTACAATTTTTCCAGGAACCTTTCTTATAGTTGTATTTTCAACCGACAAAGATGAATTATTAAGCAAAAGATGAAATTATTAACAAAAAAGATTGAAGATTGAAAATTAAAAAAAAATAATTGCATGATTGAGAAGAGAGTTTAATTCTTAACAATCAGTTGAGTATCCAACTAAAATGGACGGATTTTGAACAAAATACTTGAATTTTCAACAAGATAGTTGAATTTTTACAGAATATTGAAATTTTCAACTACAAAAATCAAATCCTAAACAAATAGTCGAATTTTGAAATAAAAAATATTATGCTTCAACTCAAAACAGAATTAAGTTTTAAATATGAAAAGTTGAATTTAAAAAAAGCTGATTTCTCAGAAAAATATGAAATAGTTTGTATTGCAAAAAAATGAAAAAATTGCAACCAGAGTTCAATGATCAAAATAAAAAAATACATTTTCAATAAAATAGTTTAATTTTTTAAAAGACAATTTAATTATTAACAAAGCAGGTAAATAATGAATCCAAAAGGTAGACTTTTTTATTTAGATAGATGAATTTTTAATAGAATATACTGAAATTTTCAGAGTTGAATTAAAAAAAATGTTCAACAAAATAGTTAAATTTTTAACCCAATAGTTGAATTTTCATCCTACAAAGATACATTCTTAACCAAAAGGACGAATTTTCAACCTAGAAGACGGGTTTTCTATAAAACAGTTGAACTTACAACGCAAAAATATTAATTTTCTTAAAAAAAGACGAATTTTTAAATAAAATATTTCAATATTTAACAAATAATGAAAAGGTTACATTTTCAGGTCAAAAGTTAATTTTAGATAAAAAGTAAAAATTTCAACATCATAGTTAAATTCTTAACCAAACAGATGAATTTTAAATAAAAATATAAGTTTTTAACAATGTGATTTAACTTTAGTCAAGTATTTGAATTTTCAATTTAAAGATAAATCCCTTTTCAGAAAAAAGTGGAATACCATTTGAATTTTTTAGTCAATAAAATGAATTTTTCACAAAATAGTAGAATTTTTATCCATAAAATACGAATTTTCAACTAAAAACGAACAATAATCAATCAATAATGGAATAGTTAAACCATCAGTAAAAAAATGAATTTTCAACTAAAATAAAATAAATTTTAAACAAAAATATATATAAATAAATAATCAATCTATAAAATGCATTTTAAACAAATTAGTTAAACTTTCAACCAATAAGATCATTTTTCAATAAAATTAATGGATCGTACACTGGAATAGTTAAATTTTCAATTAAAAAAATTAATTTTCAACAAAGAAAGCATTTTTAATCATCGATGAATTTTCAATTAAAATTATGAATCTTAAAAAAATTTGAATTTTATAATAAAAAAGACAATTTCTTAACAAATAATGTAATAGTAGATATTTCAAAAAGAAAAGGATGACATTTTCATAAAATTGTCGAATTTTCATTCTACTAATGGTGTGAGATAACTCAGTCACATATTTTTTAAGTTGAAAAATAAGAAATAAATGAAAAAATTCAGGAAAAGTTCGGGAATTTACCGAAGAGTTACGGAATTTTTCGAAACACGCAAGAGGGGAAATTTCACAAAAGTTTTGAAATTGCCCTTAATGTTAAAGAATTGTTTCTGAAATATTGTACGGAAAATTTCCCAAAAATTCGATAATGCATCAAAAAGTCAGGGAATTCATTAAAAAAAAAAAGTAATTTGACTCAATATTTCGGGAGTATCTATTCCGCCGCAACTGGATAACTTTTTATAATCAAATTTGTGCGGCCGTCAATCAGCAACACGTCATCTCGGAAGTGGTTTTTTGTCTTACTTGTAAGTGGCGATTTCGATTTTACATAATGTTTTTTTCGCTCTCCTGAAAAATTATGATTTTGTTTTAGAAAAAACTTTTTAAAAATAATTTCACTTTCAATTAACCTAAATATAAATCTGAAAAAAGTAATATCAGATTATAAAAAAAAAAATCCACATTTTTTCGAAAAATGATTTTCTCAATTAGAGTATAAATAGTATCAAAAAGGTGATAACATTATCTAACTTTTATGGAACATTTTCTAAAACTTTTTAAATTTATGAGGATGTCGGGGAAAATTAAGTATATTTACGGTAGTACTTTTTATACTAAAGGTGGAAATTTCCATTTGATTCGTGGAAATATGGAGAAATATTCTCTATGAAGTTATAAGAAAATTTCTCAAACAGATAAAAAATAGTTCCCATTTTTATATTGTATTATTTATTCCATAACATTTTCTGCCATTGTAAGCAAAAATAGTTCTACTTTTCAAAAAAAAACACACATTTCTTTCTTTTGTTTTTCTTTAACGTTGCAAACAAAACAGATAAATTTTCAACTAAAATGAGAAATCAATAACAAACTAAAAATCCTTAGCAAAGCAATTTAATATTCAACCAAAACATTTAAACAATAAATTTAATTAAATTAAATTTTTTTGAATTTTCAGTAAATTACATACAATTTTAACCAAAAAGTTAAATTTTAAACTAAAAAAATCAATGTGGATCCAAAAAGTGAATAGTTAAATTTTCAATTAACAAAATTAATTTCCCGAAAAAAACTAATTAAATTGGTTTATTAATTAATTTTTCAATCAAGTTTATGAATTTTTGAGTCAAATCATGAATCTTCAATCCAAAACATAAATCTTTAATAACGTAGTTCGATCAAGTAGTAAAATTTCAAATAAAAAAAAAACATTAATTCATAAAAAAAATTTAATAGTTGATATTTCAACGAAAAAAATTTTGAATTTTAAATAGAAAATAGTTGAATTTAATCAAAGAGATTAATTTTCAGCGAAGAAAATTCATTTTCTACCTATAAAGACGAGTTTACAACAAAATAGATGAAATTCGAAAAAAGTAGTTGGATTTTCAAAAAAAAAAAAAAAAAAAAAACAATTTTCCACAAATATTGAATAGATAGATAAATTTTAAGTTGAAACAAATGACTAAAAAAACATCGAATTTTTAACATGGGAATTAATTATCAAACGCAGAAATAAATTTTGAACTAAAATTACAATTTATTATCAACAACAGCAAATTAATTTTTAACAAACTAGTCACTTTTATAGGCAAAAAAATATAAATAAATTGTCAATGAAATAATTGAATCCTCAACCTAATAGTTGAATTTTTATATAAAAAATTTTAATTTGTATAAAAAAATTGAACAGTTTAACTTTCAATTAACAAAATTAATTTTCAACAACAAAAAACTAATTTAAAATAAAATAGTTAAATTATCAACCAAACAGCTGAATTATTTTCAACAAAAATGTAATAGTTGATATTTCAGCTAAAAAATATTTTTATTTTAAATAAAAAACCGTCGAATTAAGCTAAAAAGAAGAATTTTGAAAGAAAAATAATTTGTCATACGTGGTTAATAAAATTCATTTATCAAAATGCAGGAATTTAATTGCAAACTTTAATTAAAAAAAAATTGTACTCTCTTATTATAGGAGACAAATTAGTCATTTTGATTGACTTATTGATTCAGTCAGCAATACTTACAGATTCATCTGTTCAAGCAACTATTTTGTCATTAGAAATGACTGGCTTTTGAGTCAAAATACTGTTGATTAATTTAATCATTCGAGTTTTGACTGATTTAAATTTAAAGTGTAAAAGAAATCAAATGAAATTTGAAAAATATTATAATTTTTTTAATTTATTCCTTATCTTCCAATGTTTATTTAATATTAAATTTCATTTTTATCAGATGAGATATTGTATTTTCTTGAGATTTTATCAGTTTTAGATTTTATCTTTTTGAGATTCCTGAATCGCGATTTTTATTCAACTGAGCAGGTTTGAGTTCTAATTAATTCTATGCAATTAGTGAGAGGAGAGCTGGCCTTGATATGCACGTTCTTGAATATTTCGAGTTCAGATCAAGTAGAGTGTGAAACTGAAGACGTTTCGGCAATCGGCCTTTTATAAGAATAGTTACGAAAAAAAGGAAGAGCTTATTAAATTTAAAGGTTAATTTCTTGATTTGCAAATTAAGCAAGTCATTTATTTTGAGTAAAAATTAATTTTAAGCATAAAAATCCCAATTTGTAATAAAATTTAGACCAAATTTGAAATTTCAAAGGTTCGAAAATTTGATGTGTCGAAATATTTGAAGCCTGCAAAGATTTTGTAAATTTGTGAAATCTTTTAAATCTTTCAAATCGTTGTAAAATTTTTGTGACATCTCAATTAAATATTTTGCAATCTTTAAATTTTTAGTAAAATTTAAAAAAACGTCAAATAATTAAATTGTTGTGCAGTCTTTGTGAATCGTTGCAATTTTTGTAAAACTTTTTAACTTTTTGAAATCTTTTTGAAATCTTCAAAATCTTTTTAATATCATTGGAATTTTTGATAATCTACTAAAATGTTATAATCTTTGTAAAATTTTTATCAATCATTAAAGTTTTTGTGAAATCTTTGCAACCCTTGCGAAATAATTGAAATCTTTGAAACCTTTGCGCAATCTTAAAAATCTTTATGAAATTATTGAAATTTTTGTAAATCTATCAGATTCTTGTAAAATCTTTCAAATATCTTTGAAATCTTTAAAGTTTGTGTGATTTCTTGTGGCACTTTTGTGAAATATTTTCAAATTTTTACGAAATGTTTGAAATATTGATGAAATCTTTAAGATTTGCAAAATATTTTTAATCTTGGCGAACTCTTTGCGGATTCATGGAAATTTTTGTGATATCTTTTTAAATTTTGGAAATTTTTTTGCAATCTTTGAAATTTTTTCCAAATTAAAATTTTTTGAAATGCTTGACATCTTTGTAAAATCTGCGTAACCTTTGTGGAATTTTTTTAAATCTTTGCAAGATATTTTGAAACTTTGGTGAAATTTTTTAAATCTTGAAAATTTTGGTGAACTGTCTGTGAAATTACTAACATTTTTATTAAACCTTTTAAGTCTTTATGAAATCTTTCCAATTTTTGTGAAATATTTGAGATTAAAGTTTTTGCGAATAAAATTTTTCTGAAATCTTTTAAATCGATGCAAAATATTTTGAAAGCTGTGAAATTATTTTTTCAATTGAATCTGAAGCTTAATTTATGGATTCGCAAATTAAGTAATATTTATTTTAAATAAACAAAATTTTTGTGAATTTTGTAATTGAATCTAAAGCTTAATATATTCATTTGCAAATTAAGCATTCATCTATATTTCAGATATGTTGTTAAAGAACCTTTTTTTAATTTAAAAAATAAAATCACATCTCGAGATTCAATCTAAAGAAGATTTTTCAAAAAATCCCATTTTGTATTAAGAATCACACCAAAATGGAAAGACTTGACTGACATCCAAAATTAAAAGGCTTCAATTAAAAAGATTTAAACATAAAACTATTTTGTTGCTAAATAGATTAAAAGTTTCGACATCAATTGTCTAAAAAGTGTGCAATAATTGGAAATATTTAGGAATCTTAAATATTGGATAGGAACTATTGCAGGAAACCAATCGATGGATACATAAATCAGAATGTGAAAGTAGCTGTAGCGGATAGCATCTGAAATTGAGACATAATCGAAGAACTTGCTTTTGCAGTAAGTTGTATTCTTGACCCTTTCATTCGTTCGTCCCCGTAATTATAAACATTATAAACTGCAAAGTCGTGAAAACGGTCTGGAATCGTAATCGGAGAATAAAAACCGATAAGATTGAGCCATTAGAGGAAGAGACTTAAAATCGAGTAAATTTCAAGTTGCCGGAAAGAAGAAGTTTACGATCGCGGAATTACGACCGTATCCTAACGGAGAAAATGCTCATCAAATTTTTTAATTTATGGTAGAAAATAGTACTAATGATAATAGAATGATTAATAACTCAAAATAATTATAAAACGCTACATTTATGTAATCGTATTCGCTTTAAAAATTACGAAGATTTATGACAACCACGTGCCAATAGAATGCACCGAAAATATTAGGCCTGCAAATTATTTCAGTGCCTATAGAGTGCTTTCATATATTATGTCACATTAAAAAAAAGTATATATGTATATATTTTAATTAATCGAAATTATTTTAAACCATTTGAAAAATTGCTGTCGAGAAATTCGTGCCCTTAAATGGATGTTTTCAATTTTTTCATGGCTTAAAAAAAGTCTGCGAACTGCAGTTTTATAAGAAATGTAAGGTTATCTAAACAATGATTCGAAAATAATATAATCAATGTAAAATGTAAAAAAAAATGTAAACTAATTATTTATTTTTTGAATAAATTTTAAGACAAAATTTACCAAGATTTTAAAAGATTTCAAATTATTTTTTGAAATTTCGAAAGAGACTGGGAAAAATTGTTCAATTAGCAAGATTACAAAAATTTATAACAAATTTGAGTAAAAGTAAATTTAAGACATTTTGAAATTTTAAAAAGATGCCAAATTAATTTAAAAGTTAAAAATATTTCAAGTTTTAAAAAATTTAAATTTTCCAATATTAAAAAAAAGTAAACTAATTTGTTATTTTGAAAAATTAATTTTATTATAAATATTTAAATTTTGAAAATAAATCAAGAGATTAAAGAAAATTACAGAGGATTTTTCAAGCTGTCATAATAGATTTTTTAAGGTTTTAAGGCAATTTTTTTAATTTTTCAGAGTTTTTAGAAAAATTCAAATAGTTTTGAACGAAAATTCTATAAAAATTTAAACAAAATTTAAACTTTTGAATGTTTTAAAACAAATTTTAAAAATTCTTACGGGTTTTGAAAAGATTCACAATAATAATAATTATATCCTAGAACTTATGGGAAAGTTCGAACTAATTTTAAAACATTATTTTAAGTTTGAAAACATTACCAAACATTTGAAGCAAAATTAAAATTTTTGAAGATTTCGAATAAAATTTCGAAGCTTTTTAAGAAGTTTAAGAGGTTTCAAGAAAATAAAAACATTACATGAGATTCCTGGGAAAATTCTTAATTACTTTTTATTTTGGAAAATCAAATTTTAAAGAAAATTTGAAAAAGTTTCAAAATATTTAAAAATCGTTTTCTATTTTTTAAATATTTCTACAAGTTTCAAAAATATTCGGAAGATTTTGGGGGAATTTTTTTAATTTTGAAATATTTACAAAATTTTTAGGAATTTCTTGCAAACTGACTAGAATTTCTCCTAAAATTATTCAAAGTCCTGAAAAATAAAAAATTATACTTTTTCCACATATCTGCAAGCTTCAAACACAAGTTAGAATTTCCTCAATAATCTTTGAAAAATTATATATTTATTTAACTTTAAAAAACAAATCAAAAAATAAACTTAAAAAAGAAACTGGGTTGAAAAATTGAATTCACCGGTTAAATATTCAAATGATTCAAAATTAATCTTTCTTGGCCGAGGATTGAACAACTTTGTTGAAAGTTCATTTTTTTACTAACCATTCATCATTTTAGTCAAAAATTCATCCCTTTAGTTGAAACTGTCACTAGTTTGTTGAAAATTCGACTTTTTTGCTAGGAAATTGATCTAGCTCATTAAAAACTCATATTTTCATGTTAAAAATTGAACTTTAATGTAAAAAATTCATCTCTTTTTTAAAAAACCTAATCTTTTTTTTTGTTTTAAAATGCAACTGGTAAAAATCAATCTTTTTTGTTGGGGATTTAGCTATTTTGTTCAAAATTTATCTTTTTTAGGCATAAATTAAACAATTTTTTATTTAAAATTAAATTTTTGTGTTCAAATAGCATTTACGTTATCTGAATAATATATTCAATAATTTAATAATAATAATAAATAGAACAAAGGTCTTCAACACTTTAAAATGCAAACGTTAATGTTTTCCCTTTAAGAAATATAAGGTAGAAAAGTATCTAATAATTGCTCAAGTTTTCCTAATTTTTTAGTTAAAAATATTTTAAACACTTTACAATTGTAAGAGTTCAGAAAAATGTGTTGAATTTATTTAAAAATTTTGATTAAAGTTTTTGATCTCAGTTTGATCTCAGTTATGTTCACTGCGTGAATATAACTTTTCATCAATGTTTTCAGGTTGCTTATCTATTAATAAAGATTTATTAATTTTCTGCACCATCAATTTTGTAAATCGAAATTTCGTAATTAATAATTTTACTTCAACATAAAATTTATTTCTAAATGTTTCAAAACATGATTGATAGAAGGGAATATTAAAATTGTAAATGATTGTTGAATGTTGGGAAATAATTCTGTTCTTAACATTTTGCTACCACAGTATGATTTGTAAGCTTTCTAAAATTTTAAAAGAAATAAGAAAAATTAAAGTATGGGTAAAATTATTTCGAATAATTCGAAAAACAATGTCGTAGCTTTTTTATAATTTTTAAAGATTTTGAAATAAAACTTTTTTAAAGATTTCTGGGAAAATTTTAAATGGTGTTAAAGACAATTCTTTTAATTTTCTAGGATTTAAAAAAAATGTAGGTAAAAGAATTTAAAAGAAAATTTGAAAAAGATTTCAATATATTTAAAAAGATTGCCCTAAATTTCGAAAACGAATAGAAGATTTTAAAGCAAAATGTTTGAATATGGTAAGATCAAAAAATCTAAAAAAATCGAGTTAATTCAAGAAATATTTAGAAGATTTGAGGAGACTGACTAAGAGTATTAAACTCTAAAAGATTTTAAAGGTTTAAAAAAACTTTGAATGGTTTCAGTCGAATAAACAAGTTTTCCTAAAATTCTTAGAAAAATTTGTTTATATTTTTTTAGAAATTTGAAAATCAGGCAATTTATTGGGTTCGCCAATAAACATTTTCGGTAATTTCATTATCTTTGGGAAATTTTAATTTCAGGAACTTCCATTTTTCGAAAAATGTTTCTTTCGGTAATTATGTTATTACTACAATTGAGACCATTTGAGTTTGAAATTTTCCAATTTTTTCTAAAAAATACAAATTTAAGTTTTTAAATACTGAATATGTATCATTTGAAATTGTTCCATAAAAATCTGTTAAATAAATAAAAAAATTTTACAGAAATTATACTTTAAATATATTATAATTTTTTATCTTTCCAGGAAGGCATGAGAAGTATCTATATTTCCTATCTTAATTTCTGACACTCGAAGCCGAGAACGTTAATTTGCTTTTTTTTAAAGAGTTATGTGTTTCGATTTGTTAGTAGAAAATTTTCTATTTAGGTATGTACGAGTTTATTACATAGCCAAGGCCTCGTTACTTTCCCAAAGACGTAAGTGCATACAATGTACGCAATCGAGTGTGAATGAATTTTTGCGAGTGTTTGCATTCTTAAAGAACTCCTACGACACATATGTTCACACATACATACCAGGCATATCAATGAGTTTTCGTCTGAAAGAGAGAAAGTCCATTAAAATTGCAGAAACAATTACCCTGCCAAATCTGGTTTCATTGAACCATCCTCGATGTTTATTTAATTAAATTTATTTTCATCAAATTTGATTTTTTTTTTCTTATTTTAATTTCAAAGACCTCGTACTATTTTCAGCCCACGAACTCACTTCAGAAATTAAAATGGCGTTAATAGTGTTAGTAATTTTTAAAAATAGTGTCCTAAAATTTTTTTAATAATAAAAATGAACTTCATTATTTACTTAAAATGTTATTCTTTAGTATATAAAGTATCTAAGTTCATATTTCTTTATTGGGACGACTGAAATATCCCGAGAAACAAAATTCCTGAAACTGTAAAATACCCGAATCATAAAATTTTCGAAAAACAAAATTCCCGACAAAAATGGTTAAAATCACATTTTTTTATAAATAAAATTTATTTTAAAAAGCTTTTTAACTGTTTACATTTAGAAATTTTATAATCAGGAAATTTTCTAGTTCGGATATTTGATACTTCGGCTATTTTCTGCCAGGAATTTTATTATTCGGAAACTTTATTATCAGGAAATTTCATTATTCAGGAACTTTTCAATTCGGGAATTTTACAGTATCGCGAATTTTATTTTTCGGGATTTTTCAACCGTCCCTATTTGTCGCAGGATTCATAGTCTTTCCTCTTTTTTTAATTATAATTTCGGTAACGTTTTTTTATTATTTTGTTCAAAATTAAATTATTTCGTTCGAAAGTAAACCATTTTTTTTTTTAAATTACACTTCTTTGTTAAAAATTTATAATATGTTCTGTTTAAAATTCGTCTTTTTGGTTGGAAAATTGAATAATTTGATTTAAAAAAATTTTTTTACTTCATTAACCAATTATTAAAAATTTTTAAACTTAATTATTTTGTTGAAAATTCATATATTAATTTGGTTTAAAATTAAACTATTTGTTTAAAAATTAAAATATATTTTTACAAAAATTGAACTATTTGGTAGAAATTTAATTAGTTTTGTTAAAAATTGGTATTTTTGGCTTCAAAAATCAACATGTTAGTAGAAACAAACTATAATTAATGTTTTCGTTGAAAATTCAAATTTGTAATTAAAAATTCAACCTCTTGATTTGAAATTGAACTATTTTTATAAAAATTTAACTGTTCAGTAGAAAACTAAATTTTTTGATGGAAAATCATATTTTCGGGTTGATATTTAAACTATTTTGTAGATAATTCGCCTGTTTGCCTTAAAAATTCAACAATTGTATTGAAAATTCATTTTTTTGTTAAGAATTAATTTCTTTCATCAATTTTAGTTGAAATTTTATATTTTTGGGTAGAAAATTTGGTACAAAATTAAACTACATATTTAGCTTAAAATTATATTTTTTCTTGAAACCTAATATTTTCGGTTGAAAATTCAACTGTCTGATTAAAAATTAAACTGTTTTTATCAAAAATTTTACTATTTTGTGGAAAATTATCTTTTACGTAAAAAAATCGTATTAACGGATTAATAAAGTAACTTTTTTAAATAAATAATTTGTCTTTTAGACTTCAAAAAAAAACTGACAAAACAAATAACCTGAACTATTTTGAAAATTTATAATTTTAGTTGAAAATTAAACTATTTCGTTAAAAATGAAACAATTTTAATGAAAATTGAACTATTAGGTGAAAAATTAAGCTTTTTTGGAAAATCACATTATCGGGTTGAAAATTCATTTTATTTTACTTGACCAACCAATTTTTTTTTTTAATTGAAAACTAAATTCTTTTGTTGAACAATTATATTATTATTCAAAAATTCAACTATTTGGTATAAACTTATATTTATTATTGAATTCAGTAATATTATAAATTATGCGGAATTTTATTATTCGGGAATTTTCCAATTAGGAGTTTCTATATTTCGAAAATTTTGTAATTTCAGGAATTTTATTATTTAGGATTTTTTAATTAGGAAATTTTATTTTTTCGTATTTTTCAGTCCTAATTTTTTACAATTTAAAAGTTTTATTTTCAAAAAATTGTAATTACTCGGTGGTTGTGAAGCATGAAAAAAGTAAAAAAAGTTCTACAAACAATATGTTGTAAAATTATAACCGTCGAATTTATATTTGTTTTGTGCAAATTGTTATTAAAAATAGCACTCAATGTTTGGATTTTAAATACACGAACTGTACAACAGTTTCAAATTTTGACAAAACTGCAATTTTTTTATTTAAAAAATACTTTGATGGAATCATAAAACAATATCCAATAAATATCATCCTTCAAGATATTCTGATACTTGATGCAATCTTTCTTTATAAAATATCACTCATCAATCTAATTTCAAAATATTAATATAATAATAATAGAAAATGTCTTTAATTTATATTTTTAGATCATTTTAGTTTACTATTTCTTTATATTTAAATATTTATTTTATCCTTATTAAACTATTTATCATATACTTTAATTTTATCTTGTATGAAAATAATAATAACTAAAATATAAATATTCAATTAAATAAAGAAAAAAAATGTTTTTATAAAGAAAACTGATCTTGGTGCAAAATTGGTAAAGGTTGTAGATATTTATTGAATATGAATGATTTTAATCAATTCAATAGACAACTAAAATAACAGAAATTTAAATTTAAAAAAGCGGCAAATATCCCGAAGTCAGGAATCGATCCCGGGCTTTCCGGTTACAAACTCGAAGCACTACCGCCTGATCTAAGCTGGAGTTGAAAGATTTATTCAGCTATTTTTTGTTAATTAGTTCATTCTTGATCTACTGATACCAATGCTAATAATAGTAATAATACTAATACTCGTGCTAACACTAATACAATTACTTTTAAATCAGTGTTTCTAATTGAGAAAATCAATTTGCAATTCTCAGGACTTAATTTTTACTTAAGTGTTGAATAAATATCGACGAAGGCAGGAAACAGAGATTTGTCACGCATTCTTTAAAAACCGCAATTTTCATAAACGCATTCATGAGAATAGTAGATAACTGTATTCTTGAAGTGCGATGACTTCAATACCGCTATAATGTACGGTGTATTGTGCTCACGCCATTTGTAGGCATGGACATGCCAACTGAAGACGTACAACTTAAAAAAATAATTATTTACACCGAAAAATGTGCGAAGGGATCATTTGAATCAGTTTACAAAAGGCTTCAAGTGCTAAATATTTTCACTTTCAATATCTGTGCAATTTCACTGAGAATCAGTAATGTACTGCTTATTTGAATCAGTGAGAACTGACTGTAGTGGTAAAATCTTATCTGAGTTAAGTTTTATTAATTTGAAAAATTTAAGAAATGATTTTGTTGATGTAAAGGAGTTTTTAATTAAAATGTTTCAACAAAATACGTAGATTTTAAACGAAATAGTTAAAATTTAAGCTAAACAAAAATTAATTTTAAACCAAACATTTTAAAATTTTCTACGGAAAAAGTTGAATTTTCAACAAAAAGAAATAGAAATAGATTTCAACAAAATATTTACTATATTTTCAACTAAAATGATGCATCTTGAAAAAAATGATCTTTTAACAAAAACGACTATTCTTCTACCAAAAAGACGAATTATCAACAAAATACATAAATTTTCAAATATAATAAAATTTTATTTAAAAATATTAGTTTCCAATCAAATATGGAATAATTAAATTTTTAGGTAATGAAAAAAAAATATATATCCAATTAGTTGAATCTTCAACTGAGAGGGATGGATTTTTCTCTAAAATAATGAATCTTTCACAAACAAAAATTTATTTTAAAAAAGTACTACATCTTCCAACCAAGTGGTTGAGTTTCCAAAAAATGAAAGTTTAAAAAGATTTGAATTTTCAACGAAGAAAGATTTTCAATTAATAAAAAAAATTTCATCAAAAATGTTTAATTTTCCTACTCAAAAGGTGAATTTTCTACAACACACTTAAATGTTGAACAAAATTGTAATATTTTGAACTGAAGAAATAAATTTTCCAATAAAATGATGAATCTTCAACCAGAAGAATAAATTTTCAACCAAGAGTACGATTAATCTTCTACCATAGAGAAGGAAACAAAATATATGAATTTTCAAATATATAAATTTCTAATTGAAAAATAGTAATAAAAAAAGCCAAATAGTTGATTCTTCAACTAAAGAGGTGAATTTTTGTCTAAAATAATAAATTTTGAACCAAGAAGACAATTATCCACAAAAAAGTAAAATTTTCAACCTAATAGTTCACTTTTAAACCAAAAAAGATCAATTTAAACAGCAAAAAGGGGGATTTTTCACAAAATAGTTTAATTTTGAACCAAATAAATGAATTTTCCACTAAAATGAGGAATCTTCCAAAAAATGCATTTTTAACAAAATAGAAAATCAAAAAAAAATTCTTTTTTTTTTGTCGAAAATCAATGTTTTTGGTTAAAAATGCAATTATTTGGTTGAAAATAAATATTTTTTTCGTTGATGATTCAACTGATTGGTTGGTGGTTAAAAATTACCATTTTTATTGAAAATTCATATTCTTTGGTGAATTTGTCTTTTTGACATGGACATCAATTAGAAAATTGAATTATTCGGTACAAAATTAAATTCTTCAAACCATTTAGTTGAAGGTTGAGTTAATTCGTTCAAAATTCGTCTTTTTTGGTAGAAAATTAAACATTTTAGTGAAAAATTATTTCATTTTGTTGAGATTGCAACTTTTTGATAGCAAATTAATCTTCTATGATGAAAATTCATTTTTTTTGTTGAAAATTCAACTATTTGGTACAAAGTTAAATTCTTTAAACTATTTAGTTGGAAATTGATTTGATGCGTTGAAAATTCTCCTTTTTTTATAGAAAATTATACAATACTATTTGGTACAAAACCAAATTCTTCAAGCCTTTTTTGTCTTTTTTGTTAGAAAATGGCACATTAACTATCTGGTACAAAATTAAATTATTCAAACTACTTAGTTGAAAATTCCTTTAATTCGTTGAAAATTCGTCTTTTTTTATGGAAAATTAAACAGTGTAGTTGAAAATTTTTGTATTTTGTTGAAATTGTTTTAAAAATTAATCATTTAAGGTGAAAAATTAACTATTTAGTACAAAATTCAATTCTTCAAACTATGCAGTTGAAAGTTGATTTAACATAGTTGAAAATTCGTCTTCTTCCGTAAAAAAAAAATAAAAAGTTGAGTTGAAAAATGATGTGTTTTGCTGAGATTAAATCTTTTTGGTAGAAAATTACTTTTCTGCGTTGAAAATTAATCTGTTTGATTTAAAATTTAACTATTTGGTTAAAAATTCCTTTACTTGGTTGGAAATTAATCTGTTTTGTTTGAGAATTCAATTATTTTGTAGAAAATTCGTCCTTTATGGTTCATATTCAACTGTTTATTATTTAAAATCATAATTTTCTCTTGGTGTAAATACCACCTCTTATAATAATTTACATTAAATGAAAATTTTTTAAATCCTAGATTTTGAGAATGTTTATGAAGAAGAAAATAGAAAATCTTTTGCTCTTAGATATTCCTCTCTAATTTTAAGTATGAGCTCCTCTTTCGAGTGATTGCAATAAACCACCGACACTAATGTTCGAGCTTCGCGGAGAAAGTGGGACGATGAAAGTGCGACTGACCGAACGGAAGACTTCTCAAGTTTACATCTACCGATCACTCTTTCGCTCTTCATGTAAATGCAAAGTGTAAAAGATGGTACAAACAACAATTATTATGGAAACGATCTCAGTGAAAGCTTTTCAATTAAGAAAACCGGAGAGAAGAAAATTTTAAGAAGAAAAAACTAAACATATGCTTTCAAAATTAAATTTTAATTGGAAAATTTAAGTTTATAGAAAATTAATTCTATTGGTTGATAATTGATCTGTTTGGTTGTATCATGAGATATTTAATTAAAATTATTATTTTTTTAGGTTCAAACTTAATTTTTATAACTGAAATGTTAACTATATTGATAATTCAATTATTTGGTTGAAAATTCATCTATTTTGTCGCAAATTCGTCTTTCTTAGTACAAACTAAATTTCCTTGATTGAAAATTATTCTTAACTATATATTTTTTTGGTTAAAAGATATATCATTTCAATTAAAAATTAAACTTTCTGTTTGAAAAATTAATTTTGTTGTTGAAAATTAGTTTCTTTTTCTTCAAACTTAATCTTTTAACTAAAAATTTAACAATTTCACTTTTAAATGAAAATTTAAGTTATGTAGTTGAAAATTGAGCTTTTTGTTTGAAAATTGATGCGTTATGTTGAAATGTCGTCTTTTTTTACTTAAAATTAATCTTGTTGGTAGAAAATTAATCTTAATATTCACTTTTTGTTGTTTTTGGAAGAATCATCATTTCACTTGAAAAGTAGTTTATTTCTGTTCAGTCGTTTAATTAAACATTGAACTATTTCACTTTTCATTGATAACTCAAATTATTTGGTTTTAAATTGAAATATTTTGTTGAAAATTCATTTTTTTAGAAGAAAATTAATCTTCTTGGTTGAAAATTAATCTTTTTGGTTAAAAATTCAACAAATATTAAAATTAATTATTTGTTTGAAAATTCAACTAGCCGAAAATTAATCTCCCTGGTTGAAAATTAATCTTTTTTTGTTGAAAATTCAACTATTCCTGCTCGAACTATTTTATTAACATTTTTTTGTTTGTTGAAAATTCACATTTTTTCAAAATTCCACTATTTAATTGAAACTTGAATTTGGTTGAAAAGTCGTCTCTTTGGTAGAAAATGAATCTCTTTGGTTAAAAATTAATCTTTTTAGATAAAAAATTAATTATTTTTTTGAAAATTCCTATATTTTGTTAAAAATTCGTTTTTATTCGTAGAAAATGAATCATCTTGGTTGAAAATTCATGTTTTTGGTTTAAAATAACATTATTTCGTCGAAAATGCAATTATTTTTTTTAAAAATCATGCATTTTGTTGAAAATGCAACTATTTGTTTAAAAAATCATGTATTTTGTTGAAAACTCATATTTTTTGGTAGAAAATTCTTCTCGGTGCTAAAAACTACTCTTCTTTGTTTAAAATTCAAATATACTTGGTTTTAAGTCGTAGTACTTTATTAAAAATTAATTTTTTGAGCTAAATATTCCTCATTTCAGTTCAAAATTCATATTTTTGATTGAAAAATGAACTATTTTGTTCATGGTTTTTTATTGTATAAAATTAATATTTTTAACTAAAATTTTAACTATGTCATTTTCAATTGAAAATTGATATTTTTTTAGACTCGTCTTTTTTTTATTTAAAATATGAATTAATCACCATGTCAGTTAAAAATTTCTTCTCTGTGTTTGAAAAATTAGATGTTTTTTTGAAAATTATTTTTTGCTGTCTTCAAAATTATTACTTTTAACTAGAATTTTAACTATTCCACTCTTGGTTAACAATTTATCTTTCTTAGTTGCTAACAAAATTATTTGGTTGAAAATTCATCTTTTTAATCAAAAATTCAACTATACTTGGTTGACAGTTGAACTATTGAAAATTCGTTTTTTTTGTCGTTGAAAATTTATCATGTCAATTGAAAATTGAACTTTCTATTTGAAATATTAACTATTTTGTTGAAAATCATTATATTTATGTTTAAATTTTATATTTTCAATTCAAAATTTCATTATTTCACTTTTGATTCAAAATTCGTGTATTTTTTGGAAAATTCTTTAAATTTTACAATTTTAACTTCTTGGTTAACAGTTGATCTACTTTCTTAAAAGTTTATTTCTTTGGTTGAAGATTAATTAACTTTGAGTTGATAATTTATATTCTTAGGTTGAAAATTACACTGTTACAATTCGTTTTTTTTTTAATTAAAAAGTAATCCTCCACAACAAAAGCTGGACTAGCATCACATCCATTGTTCAAAACTGTTTAGTAAAAAATGTATGTGATTTGTTGAAAATTTGATTTTTTTTAAATTCAACCTTTTTCATTATTTTATTTTGTGGCTGGTCGTTATTAGTTAAGATAACGGACATATTATTTAAGTCAATTAGCGAAGAAGTTCAAAAATATTTCTTTAAAAAAGTACAGAAATAGTGACATTAAAGAAAATTTGTGAGAAAATAGAGTCTTTTGAGTCGTTTTTTCCCAAAATAGAAGCAAAACAGTGTCATCGCTTAAAAAAGGGTCAAATAGTGTCAATAGTCTTACGATTCTGACCTGAGGAGAAAGGTAAGTAGGTTTCTAACTCAAAAGTCCTATTTTACCAACATTCGAGACCATTCTACAGCTTTAATGGTTCGTGTCCGTGCTGAGTTCAAGTATGTTCTAGAAATTCAGCACGGACACGAACCACTTGAGCTGTAGAATGGTCTCGATGTCGGTAAGTTCGAATTCTTAAGTTTGAAATCACCTTACTCGTCTAGTGGCCTGTAATACTTGAATTAATAATGACTTCAGTTTAATCATTACTCATAATGAGTTACTCCCAACAATGCATCATAGTTTAATCAAATAAAAATCTGAATCCCACAAAGTTCAAAGTTCAGAAATCTTTTTTTTTTTTAATCTACAGCTCATAATAAAAGAGTGATGAAATGAAATTGCGATATCGATTATTTATTTCCACAATTAAGTCCAAGGTGGTGATTTTACCTGATTTCACTCTATAATTAAAGCAATAGAATAACATTGACGAGGATGAATAATTTGAAAATTTTCAATTCTGTTTTTCTCCTTTAAGAGAGGATTATAAGAAAGAGAAAATGTACAAGAAGAAGGTCGCTAACCTCTTCGCAAGAAGCCGCCCACTTACTTGTGTTGTTAATAATACTAAAGCTTTATAAAGGTATGTAAGTAACTAAGTGGATGGGTGAATCGTGAGAAAAATAAACAGGCAGTTGGTTAATAAGGACGGAAAAGCGAGTGAATAAAATTAGATCTCACTCAGTTGCTACACTTTGTACAATGTGGCAATTGGTAGCAATTTCAAGAAGTGTGCCATAAAAAGAATAAAACAATTACAAATTGCAAACAAATTTTTTTTAAATCAATTATTTATTTCAACGAAGAAAGATCACTTTTCTATAAAAAAGATGCATTTTCAATCCAACTTCGTCGAAGTTTTAACCTACCAAAAGATGAATTTGCAACAAAACCTTTGAATCTTTAACCAAAAAAGATTAAAATTAAACCAAAAACAGTTTCATTTTCTACGAAATAGTTCAATTTTTAGTTAAAAAAATTAATTTTCGACAACAAAAAATTAATTTTTAACTTAAGAGATGAATTTTCTGTAAGACAGTTAAATTTTCAATCAAAAAGTTGCATTTAAAAAAAAAAGAAGAAATTTCAACAAAATAGTTGAATTTATAACCCAGAGAAGAATTTTTAACTAAAATGACGATTTTTCAACAGATCAAGATTTTTCTGTCCAGAAAGAAAAAAATTGTTGAACTTTCAAACCAAAATGCGAAGTTTCTATAGAACAGTTGAATTTTTAACTAAGAAGATTAGTTCTCTTCCAAAGAAGATAAACTTTGAACTAAAAAATACCAATTTTCAACTAAAAATAGAAAAACGACATTTGAATTTGGAAAAATTAACTTTAAACAAAAAATTGAAAAAAAAAAACAATCATCAAAAAAATAGTTTAACTTTCAAGAAAAGTTAAACTGTTCTTTAAGAAAAAGAATTTTCAAAAACAAAAAATGAATTTTCAACCAAGAGATGGATTTGCAACTCGAAATTATGAATCTGCAAAAAAATGTATTTTTTTATCGAATTGGTTTAGCCTTTAACCAAGTACATCAATTTTTAAACAGTTGAATTTTCCACCCAATAATTTCATTTTTTATAAGTCAGGCAAATTTTTAATAAAATGCATTAATTTTCAACGAAATACATGAATTTTCAAAGAAACAGTTAAACTTTCAAACAAACAGTTGAATTTTCAACTAAAAAATAGAAATCTTCAACTGAAATGATGAATCTGCAACCAAAAACAATAATAATAAATAGTTACATTTTCAACAAAATAATTATATTTTAAGCAAAATATTTGAATTATTAATCAAACAGTTGAATTTCCGAACAAAGATGAATTTTAAAGAAAAAATGTAACACTTGGGAATTCAACTAAGAAAGATTAAATTTCTATCAATAGATATGAATAATTTTAAAACAAAAAGGCGAATTTTCTATAAAATATATGAATTTTTAAAAAAATAATTTAATTTTAACCAAAAATTTTAATAGTTGATATTCGAAAAACAACTAAACGAATTATCAACATAATCTTTAAAATTTCAATCAAAAAGTTACAACTTTAACCGAAGAAGATGAAATTTCTAACAAAAGGAATGAATTTTCAAGTAAAAAAAAAGATTTTTTTTTAATCGTGGAATTGTCAAGCAAGAAATATTTCAGTTGAATTTTCAACCCCAAAAGGACGATGAAAATTTTAAAAAATTTGTAACTAAAAATATAATCGCCCGGAGGAAACAACAGAAAGCCAAAGAAATGAAAAAACAAGGCTCTATTTAAAAATTCCCAAACCTTTTCCACAACAATTTCTTATTTTCCCTGACCTTTTATTCAAAACCCAGAGTCTTATCTTGTAACATTTTTAACATTGAATTTTTTACAAACAAAATAAAGCAACTTCTATTCAAAATATTTAAATTTTTAATTTATAACTTAATTTCTTTAAATAGAAAGAAATTTCTTTGAACCAAATAAACTTTTTTCTGGGTATATAGGCTTTTTCTATAAATGACTAAAAGTTTCTAGCACGCTAACTTTTCACCGGTTCGTTGAACCGAGACTTAATTTCTAAGTTTTGTATTACTGAAATCATTGAAGTAATTAAACTAGAGGAAGAGGACCTCTGGAAAATCGTTATTTTTCTTCGCAATTCAAGATTGGAATGTTCTTTCTCAATCCCGAAATAAAAATATCCTCATTCAAAATTCATCTTTCTTTAAAAGTTGATTTTTTTAATAGTGTTGGAAATAGAAGAGAACCAATGATTCAAAAAATAATAATAATTTTTATTCGATTAATTTAAGAAATAACATTGATTTTTGTTAAATTAAAATATTAAATTAAGATTTATGCCAATTAAATTAAGGTTCAGTCTCTACCCACCGTTGAAATGTGATATAATATTAATTACAAAATTTATAAAAATTTACAAAAAGTTACAAATTAATTGATAATATACAGTACAATAGAATTTAGGCCAATTAAATTCTAAAGTGTCTAAGGCAGGGCTTGACTCGAATTGGGTTACTAATGAGTTAAATAGATGAATTAAAAACAGAACAAAAAATACAAATTATAGACCCTGATGTCAATTAAAAAAATCTTCTTTATAATTTGGAAACCGCCAAGGAAGCAAGAAAATGTTGAGAGCCGTTATAGAAACTATGAACTCTGTCTTGAAAATCTTTTATCATGAGCCTCGAACCATGAAATTCATTCATGTTTTAAGAAAAATAATTTTTTACAATACTCCGAATGAATCATTGCCTGTAGAAAATATACAAATATATAGAATTAAAGATATACAGTAAGGCGGTTTAAAAATAAGAAAAATTGGAAGTAATAAACAGAAAAAAGAGCTACGGGAAATTATTAATTTTCCGCGTTTTACAAAAATCGCTAATAATAATTTTCTTTCGTAATTTAAACAAAATATCCAATCATAAAAAATGTTGTAAAATTTTTATATTTTTATATTTTCTAGGTCAAAGTCTCGTATTTATAAACCTTAGAAAAAGGCAAATAATTTTTAATAAGCTTTACAAGCTATCCTAATTTTATTGAGCTTGCAGAAACTTTTTCGAACTTCAGAAGAATTCAGAAATTAATTCAGAGTGAAATCCGAAAAATAAAATTCCCCTCACTTTAAAATTCTCGAAAAAGAAAATACTTGGAAAAAAAATTGACAAATCGGAAAATTCTTGATTGATAAAATCCCCGACAGTTTAAAATATTATCGAATATTAAACCTATAAAATTTACGAAATAGAAAATTTTCGAATCTAAGCAATTAAAAATTGGTTTAATAATAAATAATTATAATAATAAAAATAAAAATTTTCCACTTAGAAAAGTATTTGTTTGAAATTTAAGAAAGATTTTCTTTAATAACATTTTTTTATTTAACTGAAAATATCTTCAAAATGAAGAAAATAATTTTAAATAAAAGAAAAATATTAATTGAATTAACAAAAACCCATTTCTCTGAACCAAAGACATTTCTTTGTATGAGAGCTAATGAACATTTTTCTTTGAATACATGAATATTTTTTCTGAGTGTCGGAAATTTGCAAAGAAATTTACAATTTTTTAAAATTTAATTTTTGGGGATTTATTAATCGTCTCCTAACATTTTAATATTTTTTTAATTTAAATTTTGAGTGCGCTTAAGTTCATACATTCTTAAAAAAGATGTAAGGCTAGTTTAAGAATAGCTAACACCGATTTTCACAAAAGTGAGAATTACGAACTTTTTAAAACTGATCCAATTCAGGGTCCGAACATTTTGTTTGCTAAAATTGTTTTATTATTTTAAGTAAATGCTGAGGTTGATAAAGACCCGTCTGAAAAATGCCGAAAATTAAAATGCATGAATTGGAAAATTATCAAATAATAAAATTTTCGAATCTAACCAATAAAAAAATGTTTTATTAATAAAATAATAAATAAAATGAAATACTTTTATTTAATGGACATATTTTTTATTTTATTATTTATTTGATACTAAAAAATTTTTTAAATTGTTCATGATCGAGAATTGCGCAATTTTCTATTTCGAATATTTTCTTTCTTGGAATCTTACTTTTCGGGATTTTTTAGTGATAAAGTTTCAACATGATCAACAACATTTTTCGATAATTTGAAAAACTTTTGAAAATGATTTAGGTTTTGTAAGGTTTATAAAAATGAAATTTTCTACTAGGAAAACTGAAAATATTAAAATCTCACAAGATTTTCGAAAATTGGGCATATATTTAGATTACTCAAAAAAATTATTATAAGTCATCTTTGCAAAACTCTGAGAATTAGGAATTTTGCACTTCATTGTGCCCCACGATACCTCAGGCTATTGATCGATTTATTTGGAAACGGAGCAATTTTATTTACAATATTGATGTTTCTACTAAAAACTAGATTTTTTTAACCTCTGAAAATCGACTTCCGAAACTTTTAGAAATAGAAAATTGGATTTTTTTAAATTCTCTTAAAAGATATTCATAAAAATATGTTAATGAACCACTTCAAAAAAATCAAAAGTTGAGTTTGATCAAAAGGGGCCCAAGTGATTTTGTTCCTTTTGGGGCTCAAAATGATCGTGAGATATTCCAGAAGTTTCAGTAGAAAAAAACCGGCAAGTGTGAGCCATTTTGGGTTAAAGTGAGTCGAGGCCGACGGTGAGCAGAAAAGTAGAACTGGTTTTATACCATGAAATCTACCTTACCGACTCTGAGAACATTATGCAGATGAAGTGGTTCGTGTCCTTGCTAAGCTTGTAGAATTTTCTAGAAGTATCCCGATGACGTCACAACATGATAATGTGTGCAACATCAGCACCCTTAGAAAACATTCTAGAAACTTAACATTGACACGAACCACTTGAGCTGCAAAATGTTCTCAAAGTCGGTAAGGTAGGTTTCGCAGTCCAAAATCAGCCATGACTATCTATTACAGTGAATAGTGTCCTTCTTCTTTATTAATCTTCTATTTCCGTGAAGAGTTCACCAATTTGTTGGGCGAAACATCTAAAAAGATGTCACAAGCAATAAGTACTGCAATCACTCGTAAATATAATTGTGGAACTTACTACGAAGTATGTCAGCCATTACTAATAGTTAGAAAGTCGTCGATCTGCTTTTAGTTCTTCGATATTGCTTTATGATGCCTCAAAAATATGTTTATTCTCAAGGACAGAAGAAATAATTTTTAACAAAATGTAGGGAAAATTGTCAATTATAATTGATTAAAATGAAAATTGTCTAAAAATTGTATATACTTGGAACTTTTCAACGGGAAAATATCGTAAATCTCTTTAAATCCATTGATATCTAATTTGCTGCAAAACAGTTGAATTTTCAATACGAAAATTTGAATTTCCAACTCAAAAATATTAGTTTTCTACGAAAATAATTTAACTTTTGACCCAAAAAAGACGATTTTTCAACCAAATAGATAAATTTTTAACAAAAGAAGATAAATTTTCATGCAAACATGGAATAGTTACATTTTTAGTTAAAAAAAATAATTTTTGACTAAAAAAATGCCAACACAATAGTTACATTTTCAACCAAAGAAATGAACTTTTAATCAAAATGATGCATTTTTGTCAAAATACTTGAATCTTCACCTAAAGCAGATAATTTTTTAACTTAAAATATAAAAATTAATTTTGTAGTAAAAAATAATATTTAACTAAATAAAATAAATTTTCAAATAAAAAATTAAGTTTCTATCAAAAAAGATAATTTTTTGACAAAACCTGGAAGTTGAATTTCTAGTTGAACAAATTAATTTTCAATACAGAAACATATCATTTCCAACCAAAGAAACGAATTTTCAACCCAAAAGACTTATTTTCAAGAAAAAATATCACTTTTCAAAGAAGAAGTCTACTTTTCTACCACAAAAGATTAGTTTTTAACAAAATGCATTAATTTTCAACCAAATATTAGAATTTTTAAAGTGGTTTTCACTCCAAGAATTAAATTTCCAAAGAAAAAGATAAATCAGTCATCAAGAATATTAATATTTTACCACAAAAGCCACTGAAGATAAATTTTCAACCAAACATGAAACAGTTAAATTTTTAGTTACAAAAAATTACTACGATTTTCAATAAAAGAGTTAATAATTTATCAACTTAAAATAAAAGAATTAAATTTTTAGCAAACAAAGTAAGTTTTAAGTAAATCAAATAAATTTCTAATTTAGATGGTTAATTTTTCAACCAAATAGATGATTTTAAAAGCAAACAGATCAATTTTCAACCAAAAAGATGCAATTTCTATCAAAAATGATAAATTTTTGATAAGAAAAAAATTAATTTTCTACCAAAAAAGATTAATTTTTAACATAATACATTACTTTGCGACCAAATATTACAAAATGTTAAGAAATTTTTATTCGAATAGTTAAGTTTTCAACTAAAGAAATAAATTTTAAACCAAGTAGTTTAATTTTCAATAAAAAAATATATTTCCAACAAAGAAATATTTTTTAACAAAATAGTTAAATTCTCAACCAAAACAGATTGATTTTCAAAATAGTTGAATTTAGAAAATGGATTGCTGTCCCGAATTTTAAAATTCAAAATCATAAACAAGATAATAGATTTTTCCTAGTGCGGTCAGCATTTTTGCAACAAGTGAGCTGGGAACATAAAAAAATTAGAGGGCTTGAGGGGAAAAAATTTTGAATTTGTAAATATCCAACGTGGCATACAATGCAAAAATTTTAATTATAATATGGAGCAGAAAAACTAGGTTGGGGTTAAACGAAGCACTCGCAATTAAACTTTTACGTCACTAATTTGCAATTCAAAATAGTATTTTCTTATATAAATATTGAGATCATAATGATACCAGCCTACACTCTCCTGGGAAAATCCAAGATTCTCAAAGGCATTGAAATCATCGATACATACATATAATAAACTCAAGCCTTCGTCGAAACATTTAAATGAAAGTACCTATTTATTGTTACACGATTTTCGATTCTTTTGTTAAATGGTAGAAATCAAAAAATTACATGCCACACTTTATAAAATAATATTTTGATGTAACTGTGAATGCTTTTTATATATTTTTTGTAGTCATAAAAAGATTGAAATTACTTAATATGATTACTAATTAAAATTTACCAATTTAATACTTTTTTGTCAATATCATAAATAATACAAAACAATATTAATAATAATGCAATGTAAAAATTTCAAACAACTTTTTTTAAAGCTTTTAATAATTGAATATAATTTTTATAAGATTCTTGGAAAAATTAAAAAAGATTTTTGAATGTTTTAGCTGTGTCAAAAAAATCTAGACTATTTTGAAGAAAATTTGTTTACTTTATAGAATTTTACCAAATATTTCAAAAATTCGAGACTTTTCATAAGATATTTAGGAATTTTAGAAGTTTAAAAGAAACCAAAAAAATATTTGAGAAATTTTCGGAAATGTTTTTAAATCTTGGAACTTTTTTAAGTATTTGAAAACACTTTTTTTTTAACCTTTAAATGTCTGCATTTTTTAAAATCTTTACCAGTTTAAAATTCGTTTTGAATCTCTTCAAATTTTCTAAATATCTCTTGAGTTTCCTAGATTTTTTTAATTTTAGTAAATTGAAACATTTTACTTTAAAACCTTCTACACTCTTTTTCGAAATTTTAGGAAATCCTTGGAAATTTTTTGAAACCTTCTTTAGAAGTTCATTCTTCAAATTAGAAAATCATAAAAAATGTTCAGGCGAATCTTAAGACCATTTTTTTCAATCTTTTCAAAGTTTTCCTGATTTTTTTCAATATTGCAAAAGTTTCAAAAAATTTCTTCAAATTTTTCAGATTCTCCTTTGACAATTTTAGAAATATTTTTAAATCTTTTTAAATATTATCTTAAAATTAATTTATCAAAATAAAAAACCATTCTAATTTTCCCAAGGAACACATTTTTTTTCACTTCCGTGAAACCTAACAAAATTCATTAAAAATCTTTATTAGTTTTAATTAATATTGAATCATTCAAAAACATCTAAATATCTTTGAAACCTACTCCAGTTTTTTCTAAAATGACGTAATATGGCACAATTGCAAACTTTGACACTCTTCTTAAAGATTGTATAAATAATAACAAATGTTTTGCAACCTTTTTCAATTTTCTCTTAAAGTTAATTAAAAAATAATCATTTGAAATTTTATCATGAATCTTAATAACATTCATTTCATTCTCTCTATCTGTAATAATTATTAAAAGGCTTTTATTTTTTTTCGAATTCTTCAAAATGAGTTTATCTCTTTGAAAACGTATGACAATTTACAAATTATAGTGCGGTAGCGAAATGTTAAATAAATTTAATTGTTTGGTGAAGATATGACATGCAATTAACGCAATTAACAATGTTTACGCAGTCGGGTAACAAGCCCCCCCCCCCCCAATAGACCGTAAAGAAACGGGAACCCCCTCCCTTTTTAATATTAAGTAATATGTGAACGCTCCCATAGGAGAAATAAAAATGTTTTCAGACGATTAAAAAGGTACTAATATCATGCGATATTTTTATTGTAATACCTGTTCGGCACTTAGTTTTACAAACGTACAATTTTATTATTTCTTGAGGGTCTAAAATGTTGCGTACTCCAAGACACGTTGTGTAGTCAGAATTTAAAACTGTGCAGGAAATAAAAAGTTGTGCAATGGAAAATCAAATTTATTTTTTAAGCAAAACCTAATACTTTGAAAGTATTAACAACAAAATTTAGTATTTATTTAAAATTTTATTCTCAAGTTCAGAAATGATGAAAATTCCTATTTATTTATCCTAAACTTGAGCGTCCTTTCCCTTTTCTCATTTTTTTACTTAAATGCGGACTGAATGAATATAACCAATAAACAAATTAAACGTTTTTTGGTTGTAGGTTTAATATTTTCGGCTGAAAAGTCTACTAGTAAATTGTGGATCATGGATTTTTTATTGTTAAAAGTGGTATTATTCGATTGAAAGTTAAATTATTTTGTTGAAAAGTCACCTTTTTAGGTTGAAACATTAACTCCTTCATTGAAAGTTGAACTTCTTTCTCAAAAGTATACTTTTTTTATTGAAAATTCATCATTTATGTTGCAGATTAGGCTTTTTGAGTTAAAAATTAATTTTTAACTGAAAATTTATCTATTTTGTTGAAACTTCAACTTTTTGTAGATGATTGGTCTTTTATATAATTTAAAACTTTAACAAATTGGCGGGAAATTAAACTGTTCTGTAGAAACTATATTTAATTCAAAATTAATGTAAGCTGAAAATTCAACATTTTGGAGATGTATTTTTTATTGACCAAAAACCTGTCTTGGTTGAAAATTTTTCTTTTTGATTTAAAAATCCAACACTTTAGGTAGAAATTTGATCTTTTTTGGTTAAAACAATAACCGTTTGGTTAAAAATTAATTTGTTTTGGTAGATAATTCAATTATAAAAACCTTTCCTTTATTAAAATATCAACTATTAAATTTTTTGTAGAAAATCAATTTTTCGGATAAAAATGCAACTGCTTGGCTGAAAATTAATCTGCTTAGTATGGGATCAAGATTTTTTTTTGAAAATTCGTTTTTAAAATATCAACTATTAAATTTTTGGTTAAATTTCATATCTTTAAGTTGATAATTCAACTCCTTGGTTGAAATTTCCTTAATTAATAAATCGTTAAAAATCCATGGAAATTCTGCAGTTCCTTCAAATTCATTAAAATAAAATAAAAAGTATTTGAAATATTTTAACTTTTGGGATTCTGTAAAATTCCTTTAATTCTGTGAAATCCTCTGAGATTCCTTAAAATAATGTGGAAACCTATTTTAAATAAAGAAATAAATCATTCGTTTAGTGTTTCTCTGCTTTTTGCATCAAATCTTTCAATCTTGGTTGAGAATTCATCTGTTTTTGTTAAAAATTAAATATTTTTGTTCTAAATTTATACTTTTGGGTGAAAAATTAAGGGTTTTGTTGAAAATTCAGTTTCAATTTCTTGTTTGTTAAAAATGCAACTTTCTGGTTCAAAAGTAACCTGTTTATTTGGTAGAAAATTAATTAATTTAAGTTGAAATTCAAGTTTTTTTTAAATTCGTTTTTGTTGTTTAAATCCGTGTGTTTTTCATTTGAGATAAAAATATTTTTAGTTTATATATTAAACATTACATTTTTAATTGAAAATTCATCTTTTTAGGTTGAAAATTCAACGCCTTGGTTGAAAGTTGAACAATTTTTTTTTAATTTTATTTTTATTGTAGAAGAATCATAATTTTAGTTGAAAATTCATTTTTAGTTTTTAAAAACTTAATTTTTTTAACTGAAAATTTAACTATTCCTTGAAAATTAAACTAATTGTTTGTAAATTAACTTTTCAGTTAAAAATTAATATAGAGGGGTTGAAGATTCAACTGTTCTAGAGAAAATTCGTATTTTTGGCGTAAAAATTCAGCAAAATGGTTAAAACTCTATTTTTTGTAAATTCATCTTTTTTCCTAAACAAATTAATCATATTGATTGGAAGTTCGACGATTTTGATAAAAATTCAACAAATTGATACAAAATTAATCTGTCTAGTAAAAAATTAGTTTTTTTCTTATTAAACATTTATTTATTATTCAAAATGTAAATTCAACTACTCCCATTTTCTTCAAAAATTTATCTTTTTAGTTTAAAAATTCAAATATCAGATAAAATTTGGTAGAAACGAAAAAAATGTACACTAAAAATTAATAAAATAAAATTTAGCCTAACATCACAACTATTATTGAAACTATTTATTTGAAAATGTATGCATTTTGTTAAAAATTTGTAATTTTTTTCTAGAAAATTGAAATATTTGGTTACAAATTTATGTAATTTGTTGAAAATTGATCTTTTCTGGTAGAAAATTAATGTCCTTGGTTAAAACTGCAACTATTGGCAAATTTTTGAAGTTCTCTCAACCGTGGGAAGATGGCTGAGTCCTGATAATTTTTTCTATTTATTGACTAAGTATGTTTGCAGCAGCAGCAGCAGGAGATGAGAATTAAGAATCTTTAAGCTATTAGAATGAGTCAGCCAATAGAGTATGTACATTGTACAAGAAGCACGATTTTACTTGGTGGTACTGAAAAGTACAAGGTGTGTAAACTACAGCTAGTGTACCGTCCATGCTGAACAGGATCTGAAAGTGAACGAGTCGATTTTAGCTAGTGGTCGTCGCGAAATTTGATAGGCGAAGGGGATAAAGATTAAAGATCGTTCTTCTCTCAGAGAAATCCTATCTTCTCATAATCAGGGAACTTGAGCACTCGTCTCCAGCTATCGTCTCGAAAAGTTATCAAACTGCAAACGTCTCTTGTGGGTTGCGATGATGATTTTATAAACACTTTATTTATTATTACTTTTCACTAGAGTCCTTTTCAAAACCGGTTATAGCAGACTTCACATCCCGAAATACATCCTCTCAAAAGAGTAGAAATCCACCAAGGAGGATTAATTTTCAACCCAAAAAGACGAATTTTCAACAAAATAGAAGAGGTTTCTTGGGAAAAAGTCGAATTTTTTTTAATGAATTTGACTTTTAGGCCCGAAAAGATGCATTTTAAACGAAAATGTTTAATTTAAACCTAGAAAGATTCATTTTCCACCAAGCAGTGGTATTTACAAAACAACAGTTAAACACCCAAGCAAGGGACGCATTTTTAACAAAAAAATTTAATTTTCAACCAAACACAAATTTCTTCAAAGGAAAAAAAGTCGAATGTTTTCATTTACAGGCTAACAAGACGACTTTTCTAAAAAATAATTGATTCTTTAACCCAAAAATACGAATTTTCAAACCAAAATTTTTAATAAACAGTTAAATTTTCTACAAAATTGTTCCATTTTAAGCCCAAAAGGTCACCTTCCAACAAAAGAGTTGAGTTTTCGAACTGAAAGAGCAATTTTCTTAGGAAACATTTGGCTTCTTAATACAAAAAGATGAACTTTTTTAAAAAAGTTGAATTTTTAACCAAATAGTTAAATTTCTAACCCAAAATAGGCATTTTCAACAAAAATAATAATTTCTAACCAGAGTAGATTTTTAAAATAAACTGTTCAATTTAAAGCCCAAAAGACGAATTTTCAATAGAAGAGTTCAGTTTTCGAAATAAAAAGTCGATTATTTAAAAAAATATTTTACTTTTTAAACCGAAATAGATAAGTATAAAAACCGGTGCTTCAAATTAATAAGATGAATTTTCAACATAAAAGGATCAATTTTGAGTCAAAAATTTCAAATTTTCAGTAAGAGAGATAAATTTTCAATCAAGAAAGATTTTAATGCGAAGAAAGCAAAAAACTTCGACCAAATTGTTGAATTTTCAATCCAAAAAGATTAATTTTTCTCACAGAAGATTAGTTTTCTACCAAAAAAGATTAATTTTTAACAAAACTGTTAATTTTCAAATAAAAATATGAATTTTTTAAAACAAAAGAATTTTTAAATCAAATATTAAATTTTAAATCAAATAGCTCATTTTTGTACAAAATTGTTTAATTTTAAAAGCAACATAATGATTTTAAGCAAAAAAGTTGAATTTTAAAACTGAAAAGTCTTTTTTCAAGAAGATTTAACTTTTTATTCCGAAAGGATTAATTTTAAAAACTGTTAATTTATGGTCAAGAAAGATAAATTTTAAACGTAAAAATATGAATGTTCAAATAAAAAATACCAATTTTAAACAAAAGAGTAGAATTTTCAACCAAGAAAGATTTTACATTTAAGAAAGGATAAAAATACAACCAAATTTTTTAAATTTTTAACCCCAAACGATGTATTTTCAACTAAGAAGATTAATTTTCTACATAAAAGATTAATTTTCAATGATATAAATCAATATTCAACCAATTTTGAACAAAAAAGATGAATTTTTTACCAGTAATGGAAGTGAAATTTGCAACTGAGGAATGAATTTTCAACTAGAAAAAAAAACAACGAATTTGCAGTCAAAGAAATTAATCTTGATCTAAAGAAATAAATTTTTAATGAATCACCAATTAAGACAGTTTAATTTAAAATCAAACATTTACATTTTTAACCAAAAGAGATGATTTTTCAAGCAAAAAAAGGAATTTGCGACTAAGAAAAATTTGTGCATCAAAAATGAAGAAAAAAGTTCCACCAAATTGTGAAATTTTTCAGCCGAAAAGGCGAATCTTCTACGAAAAAGTGGAATTTTCAACAAAAAAGTTCATTTTCAATCAAATATTTAAATTCTGAATCAAAAAGATAAACCCTTAACCAAAAACATTAATTTTTAATAAATTAGTTGATTTTTCAATATCATAATTAAATTTTTAACGAAAAGTGATGAATTATGAACCAAAAATACAACTCGAAATATGAAAGTAGACTTCTTAATTAAAAAGAATTTAACTTCCAATTAAAAAGATTACTTTTCCATCATAAAAGGACTTTAAATTCAAAAGGAAGAATTTTCTAACTTAAAAACGAAAAATTGATTGAATTTTCAACAAAATAATAACATTTTCAACCAAACAATAAAAGTTGCAACCAAGTAACAAAATTTTTAAGCAAAAAAATAATAGTAGACTTTCCATTTAAAAAGAATGTGTTTGAAGTATATTATACAGTTAAATCCAATATTTATATATTGATATAAAAATTCAAATGGAAAGAAAGAAAAAAACTGGTGGAATCCGAACCATCAAAACGTTAATAATGGTACATGTTTTCCATTGGTGGCGGCTAAAGTCGTTTTCAAACCCGTTTATAGGGTTCAATTCAATATTTTCTTATTGCTTTTTCTCGGATATAAAAATTAAAATGGAAAGAAACAAGAAAACTGGTGGAATCCGAAGCATCAAAACGTCAGTAAAAGTACACGAAAAATCATTTTCAATTGGGGCCGGCTCAAAGTCTTATTTCTGGTTTCGATTTCCTTGCTCTGCTACGAAATAAAATGGAGAGTTTGGAAGCTTGAATGCGAAGTAGGTTAAATTGGTTGGAGAAGCTTCGAGGAGTGAATCGGCTCTCGAATCGCATTCTTACAAAACAGGTGGTTTCCAATTCCAACTTCCAATTCAAGTGTGATGTCAAAGATCGCATAATGTCTGAGGAATATTTCCGGGAATCGGCATGCGTGTTTCTTGGCTCACAATCAGTAAAACCAGAAGAAGACCGTGGAACGGGGAACTGAAGGCCCAAGAGTCGAATGGGATCGGAGAAGACTTTCACTTTGGTAAGGCCAGCCGACTCTTTTTAAATATTCACTTGTGAGACTGACTATAACGCTTCACTTTCATGCACACCACTCCTTCCTTCCTAAGGGATTGTTTTATTTGCTTTTATGGCTCGCTAGTCACGGATATCCTCCTCACATCAGTCCCAAGGCTCAAGAAATAACCTTGCCAAAGAAAAATGTTAAAATTTGATCAGAAAAAGTTTTTCAGTTTCGAAAAAATATAAGTGTCTGTTGAACATCTAACAAACTGGAATAGACTTGGCTGCGGATTGCAATCTAAAATGTAATCTTTGGTTTAACTCAAAAATGAAAATTAACTCCCGAGATATTGAGTTTCTGAAAGAGGGTAAAAAAGTTTTAATCTGAAGAAGTGAACCAATTCCCAGTAATTCCGAGTAAGGCCAGCCGACTGTTTTTAAATATTCCCTTGTGAGACTGCGTGAGGCTGATTATCACGCTTCACTTTCTAAGGGATCGTTTTATTTGCTTTTATTGCTTGGTAGTCACGGATATCCTCATTTTCAGCATATCACGCGCAAGGCCCAAGAAATAGCTTGCGAAAGTAAAAGAAAACTAATATTAAAATCCGAAAAAAATAGAAAACAACTGTGAAGTGAAGGGTGGCAGTACAGAGCTAAATAACCAAAAAAATAGCCATTTTTCAGGAAAGCAAAAAAGCATTCTATAAAAATGAAATCTCCATTTAAAGATCAACCAGAAGCCCACTTTCGAGATGTAGAAGTTAACAGTCTCAAAGTGAGGCTGTCCAAAAATGGGAACAGGTTCGAATGCGGATTGCGATACAAAATTTTATCTTCAGTTTTAATAAAAAATGAGAACTTACTCCCGATATATTGAGTTTCTGAAAGAGGGTTAAAAAGTTTTATCTATTTTTATCCATTTTTAACCAAATAGTTGAACCTTCAGCCAAAAAGATTAATTTTAAAACAAATAGTTGAGTTTTCAACTGAAAAAATGATTTTTCAATTAAAAATATTAATCTTCTACCAAAAAAGACGAACTTTCAAAATGTTTTCAACCAAAGAGACAAACCTTCTAGTAAAATGATGCATTTTTAAATAAACAAAAAAATAGTTCTACTTACATTTTTAAACAAAAAAGATGAAACTTCTTCCAAAGAGGGGAATGTCTAAATGAAAAACGCGAATTTTAAACAAAAAAGCAGAATTTTCAATCAAGAAAATTTGGTTTCAAGATTTTTTAGTAAAGAAAGAAAAAAAGTTCAACCCAAAAGTTTAATTTTTAAGTTAATAAACGCTTTTTGTCTAAAACAGTTGAATTTTCGACACAAAAATAGAAATTTTCAAAGCAGAAGATTCATTTTCCACCAAAAAGGAACATTTTTCAGAAAAATACAGCTTAATTTTCTATCAATGGTAATTTTCCACGAAAATATTAAATCTTCAATCAAAATAAAAAATGTTAACAAAATAATTAAAGTTTCAAACAAGCAGTTGAATTTTCAATCAAGAAAACTAATGTTCTACCAAAAAAGACAAATTTTCAACCAGATACGAATTTTCAACAAAATATATGAACTTTTAACCAAATAGTTGAAATTTTAACAAAAAATATTAATTGTCCGCCAAAAATTTAAAAATACCAAAAAAATAGTCCATTTTTCAACTAATGGAAAATAAATTTTTCAAACAAAAATATTCCAAGAAAAGAGTTTAATTTTCTATCAGTGGTAATTTTCCACGAAAATATTAAATCTTTATTCAAAATAAAAAATGTTAACAAAATAATTTAAGTTTCAATCAAACAGTTGAATTTTCAACCAAGAAAACTAAGTTTCTACCAAAAAAGACAAACTTTCAACGAAATATATGAATTTCCCTGCACATAGTTGAAACTAACAAGGATAAAAATTTAAAAGAAAAAAATAAGCTTTCGAGAAAATATCTGAATTTTCTACGAAACAGATGATTTTCATCTGAAATATATCTTCAATTAAAAAAAGAATTTATAATAAAGTAACTTAAATTTCAACCAAAAAGCTGCACTTTTAACTAAAAAATAGGAATTTAAAATGTCTTTTGTTATACATTTCTCTCTTATAAACAGTTGCAAGATTTTTGAGTTAGGAAAGAAAATTCCCACAAATTTCATTTGAACAAAAAATTTCAACAAAAAATCTTTTTTTTTAAATTAATTAATTTCTGCGAGAAAAGATGAAAAAATAGAAAAAAGGGCAATACGAAAAAGTCTTTGCAGCCTGTGATAATTAAATATGAATTTTGACAATTTATAGACTAAAAATTATATTTAAAATGAACAATTCAATCATTTTTTTCCCAGTTAATATTTTTCTGTCGAAGAGTTTTTAAAATCGGAAACTCTACTCATACTTGAATCTTTAAAAATGTTTGAAAGTTACAAATAAACTCGGAAATACCACATCTCTTAGC
This sequence comes from Belonocnema kinseyi, assembly GCF_010883055.1. NCBI lineage: Eukaryota > Metazoa > Arthropoda > Insecta > Hymenoptera > Cynipidae > Belonocnema > Belonocnema kinseyi. The sequence goes on along the minus strand of NC_046659.1, from coordinate 117,235,240 downwards.
AATCTGAATCTCGTGATTTTAATTGCACTGCAATTTTGAGTAATGAACATTTTGCATGTAAAATTATCTGGAATCTGATACCACTAATGTTGCACAACAACGAATTCATCTTCAACATAATTGTAGCAAGTCTTACATAATAATAATAATAATAATTTATGTTTGTAAAAGATAAATGTTACAACTTCACTACTAGAAATGCCCATTTCTCTTCCCTTCAAATGTTACATGTTGCTTGCTAATAAATATTTAAAATATTAGTATTTTTTCTGAAAATTAACATTGAAAGTTTCAAAATCTCAATCAGTTTTACACTCAGAAAAAAAATATCTTGAAACAAAAAACCTGTTTTCTTGGATATAAATAAAAACTTGGAAGAATTAGATAAATTTTGGTTGATTCAACCAAATATTTGATTGACCCAACCCAATTTTTTGTTGTTGAATTAACCGAATATTCCATCTGCCAACATATTTGGTTAAAAGAAACAAATGCAATTGGGTCAACTAAATATTTTATTATTTATATAATAATAATATTCTACGGTTGAACCCAGTGTTTGGTAAGTTAATTTTTTTGAGTAAGTAGTTACAGTTACGTTACGTAGCGAAAAAAGGTAACTAGTTATAATTAATTAAAAATCTTCAACAAAATAATGCTCAATTTTTAACAATTTAGTTCAACTTTCAACCTAGTGAGGTAAACCTTCATCCATAAAACACGAATTATCCAAAAAATATTTGAACTCTCTACAGAAGTTTTTTTTTTATAAAAAGATATGCATTTTCAAATGAAATACAATACTTTTAACAGAAGATATAAATTTTAAACCCACAAAACATGGTTTGTAAAAAAGTGTTAAATTTCTAGCAAAAAAGTTAATTTTGAACCAAAAATTTGGACTTTCTATCAGAATATTCAAGTTTTCTACAAAAAAAAAACGAATTTCAAACAAAACAGTTAAGTTTTCAACCAAACAGATTAACTTTTAACCAAAATTATAAATCTCCAACTGCATTTTTAATAATGTTAACTTTCAACCAATTAAGTCACATTTTTAACCATAAAACACGAATTTTCAAAAAAAAATATAAACCTTTAAAGAAGTATTTTATATCAAAAGATATGAATTTTCAAAACAATTACAACACTTTTCAATAAAAGAGATGAATTTTCAAAACCGAAAAAAAAAATTTTCGTTTATTTGGAATCCAATTAGTGACATTGTTGTTGAAGCCCTAAATAGTTGCAATACTGCCTGAAATTAATACAGATAACGAACTTTGCACTAAATCTATTTTGTAAATAAAAACTTCCAAGTGAGTCATTTCAATTCATGATGAAATTTATTTCTAAATGCTTCTAAATATTATTGATAAAAGAGCAAAGTTTATTTGTAAATGACTTTTAATATTGGAAAATAATTCTGCTCTTAACATTTTGCTACCACACTATAATTTTTTACAAAAATTAGCACTTTCAAAGAAATAAGAAAATTGACATTATGGATAAAAACTGAGAATTTTCTGTTACTGTTGCTACCGGTTAAAAAAACTTGCCTGTACTGAACATACGATTTCTGGGAAAATTTTTAACGACTTCGTGTTTTAAAGATTCATTCTTAGTTTTAAAGGTTTTATAATAAGCCGAAAAAGATTCAGGAAGATTTTAAGATAATTAGTTCAAAAGATATTTAGAAGTTTTGAAGACTCAAAAATAATTTAAATCTTGAGAAGATTAAAAAATTGTTAAAATATATATTTCTGAAGATTTACAAAATAATACCCTTTTTGAGAATTTTGAAAGGTTTAAAAAGATTCGAAAGAAAATCATTAAGCTTCCTGTGAACATTTCAAATGTTTTATTTGAGAAATGAATTTGAAGAATATATTTAAAAATAATTCAGAATATTGCAAATAATTTACTAAAATTACGGAAAAGAATGTCGAAAATTTCAAAGCAAAAGTTTTTAACTGTGCAAGATTCGAAGTTAAAAAAATAATTTAAATGTTAGGCAAATTTATACTAATTTCAAACAAAACGCAGATGTTTTAATATTTCAAACCAAAGATGGTATAAGCTTCTAAGAATTCTGAATTACTTCAAGAGAATACATTTTTTATGATTTCTAAGAAAATAATTTTTTCATTCTAAAAAATTAATTTTAGTTGAATATTTGAGAATATTTTTAAAAATGTCAAAAGATTTCCCCTAAAATTATCAAAAAAGAATATGAAAGATTTTTAAGCAATTTTTTTACTTTTGCAGGATTTAAAAGTATTGTTGAGAAATATTCAAATCATTTTAAAAGATATTTACAAGTTTTGAAAAAACCTCAAAAATAATTTAAAATTCAAAACAAATTTAATTCAAAATTTAGATTTTAAATCACATTCAAATAAAATTTTAAAACGTTGAAAAGATCATACAAATTCAGTTTGAAGATTCCTAGGGAAATAAAAAATGATCTTAAATCTTGAAAAAATGTTTTAAAGGGAGTATGGAAAAAGATTCCCGAAATTTTCAGAAAAGAAATTTGGAAAATTCTAAATTCTAAGTTTTAATTTTGCAACAAAAAAATTAGGAAAAGTTCAAACAATTTTCAAAGATATTTAGAAAATTTCCAACAACAATTTTAAAAGCTTTTCAAAAATTTTGAATTTTTAGTTTTTAGGATTTTACAATTTTCTAGGAAAACTGAATTTTCTAAAAAGATCTTAGAAGTATTGAAAAGACTCACAAAATAACTTCAATTTATTTAATTTTGAATCTTAAAATCTTTCCAAAGTTTTTAAAAAAGAAGCCGGAAGATTTTGAGGCAATTCTTTAAAGATTACAAAGCAAAACTAAACATCAAGTGAGATGAAGATATATTTATACATTTTGAAAAGATTGTAAAATAATTTAAATTTTGATAAGGTTTAAAAAAATTAAAAATAATATGTAGATTTTTAAAGATTTCAAAAAAATAAGTTTTTTAAAAGAATTTTGAAAGATTTCAAGATAACAAGATTTTTGTTAAAATGCATGGGAAAATTTGTACTAATTTTTTATTTAAAAAATGAATTGTAAGCAAAAATTTAAACAGATTTCAAAACATTTTAAATAAAACTATTAAGGTTTTAATTTTTTTAATCTTTAAAAATAAATTTTCAAAAGATTTCCAAAGGTGTCAAAAGAACCTTAAAGATTTTAAAGCATTTTTAAATAATTTTACAGATTTAAAAAAAAAAGTTTTAAAATAATTTATATAAAATAACTTTCTTCATCAATCACATGGTAACTATAATTTTTCACTTTTTAAACTTAAACTCTTAAATATTTATAATTTTACTTCTAACTACTACTTATATAATAATCTGGAATATTTTAAAGCAATTTTTTGAATTTCGATTACCATTTCTCTTCACTTGAAATTTTACTTCAAGGATTTTCTTTTTGAAAAATTAATTTTAAGAGAATATTTAATAAGATTTCCGAAATTGTCAAAAAAGAATCTGGAAGATTTTTTTAATTTTTCAGAACTTGAAAAGAATTTCGAAGAATTTAAAAAAATTTTTAAACGCTTTTTTAAAAATTTAGAACAAAATATAGATTTTGGCAGATTTTGAAACAAAATTGAAAGGCCTTTTACAAAATTGTATATGTTTCAAGGGAATAAAAAAATTTTCTTATGTAACGTAGAAAATTTTCAGATGATTTTTTATTTTAATGATTAACGTTTAATGAAAAGTTACAAAATTTTTTTAACATTTCAGAAGATTTATGAATCTAAATGAGAAACTTTTGCCTGAAGGAATTCAATAATTTATAGCAAATTCGGTTTTCGTGTAATTATACTGGAGTAGGAATAGTAGATAAGAGTACGTTAAAAATTAATAATCGCTTTACGATTGATTCTTTGACGTCAGAATAGCCATAGGTAGCAAGTGCGAGGATCACCTTTGTTTAGCTGCTCTCGCGTCAAAACCAGTGTAGTTATTACTTGGTCTCTAAATTAAAAATTTAAATTAGTAAAATCGACGATATTCATATTCTTTTATCTTCAGGTTTTAAAGCCAGGAACCTTTCTCTATTGCTAAATTCGAGACCCCTCAATTCTTTTGATTGCATTTTGCTCAATAAAAACCTCTTAATTGTTTGATAAAAAGCATCTGAAAGCTTGAAGTCTTCCGAATTCAACGAAATGTTCACTTTTATCTTAAACTTTTTTTACCAATATTTTCTGGGTACAAAAATTCCGAAAAACATGGGTTTTCGGCCTCCTCTTAGGCAGGAAATATTTTCAATATTTGTAAACTTAATCAGACTTGGCGCTTTAAATTCAGAAATATTGAAAATGATATTTCTTGCGAAAATGCTATTTTATCATTAATTTCATTACGGAACTGAACTCGCATCAGAAAACTGCATACGTATATTTATTTTTTGTCAAACTAAAGTATTTGTAAAGAAATCCCTGTAAAAAATAATTTATTGAATATTTCACAATTTTGAAAAATGAAAAAAACCTGTTTTTTGTGATGTTTTGCCCTTTTTTTATTGGCAAAATTTTTGGCCCCGACTTTAGTTCACAAAGTAATGAGCTCTAATGGGACTAAAAAAAGGCATACAAATATCTTTCTATGGATAATGATTTTCTATCGGATTTTACAAAATAGAGTCTAATTGAGTTTTTAGTGACAAATACAGCCCAAAATTATTTTAAAACAGGAGAAAAAGAATGATTTTTCACGAAAATAAGGCGAAAAATTCTTTTAAATAAAATTAATATAGGAAAAGACTGAATTTTCAACAAAATAGTTAAATTTTCAACAAAAAATTATTTGTTATCAAAAGAGATGAACCTTGGATTTTCAATCAAGAAAAGTTTCAATTCCAACAAAAAAAATTCGTTTTTAATCAAGGGAGATGAATTTTCTGGAAAAATTATGAAATTTCAAGAAGAAGAAGAATACATTCGCAACGAAAAATATAATAGTTGATATTTCAACCCAAAATGATTTTAATTTTAAATAAAAAACAGTTTAATTCAACCGAAAACCACGAATATTCTCAACGAAATAATTGAATTCTCAAACAAAAGAGATTAATTTTTGTTTACTCAAACACTTGCATTTTCAGTAAAGAAATAGGAAATATTAAAACAAAAGAGATAAATTTTCAATCCAAAAAGGATGAATTCTCAACCGAGAGTATAATAGTTGACAATTAATAAAAAATATTTTGATCTCAAATAGGAAAACAGTTTAATTTAACGAACAAAAAAAAACTTGCAAAAAATACAACAACTTTCAAATTTTTAACCAAAAAATAAATTAAATTATCAACAAAAAATATAATAAATAATTGATATTTTAAACAGAAAAGAGATCAATTTTTAACCAAGAGATTAATTTTTAAAAAATTTTAATCAAATAATTAAATTTTCAATCAAAGAAATGAATCTCTAACTAAAAAATTAAGTTCTACCAAAGTGGTTCAAGTTTCACCCAGATAGTCGAAATTTCAACAAAAAAGGTGAATTTTAAAAAAGACGTAATAGATGCTATTTCAACAACAAAAAATTTTAATTCTAAATCAAAACCACTTGAATTCAACCAAAAAAGAAAATTTCGTAACAAGATAGTTTAATTTTCAGTTGAAAAAATTAGTGTTCAACCAAAAAATATTTTCTACGAAAAGAAATGCATTTTTAACCAAATTTGAGTTGAACTGTGAAGCAAAACAGATGAATTTTCGACAAAATTTTTTCAAGTTTTTACTCTAACAGTTGAATTCTCAAGCAAAAAGACCAATTTAATTGGGGTTTCAAGTTAAAACGCCGAATGTTTTAAAAACTCTTTTTTTGAAGACCAAGCCTTAGAAACCCAAAAAAAAATTAATTTTCAGCCAAAATTAATTAATTTTCAAAAAAAAAAAATTGGACTTGCAAGAAAAAGAGACAAATGCTCAACAAAATAGTTAAATTTTTAACCAAATGCTCGAATTTTAATAACAAACATATTAAACTTCAACCAAAATCCAAAGGTAGTTGAATTGTCAAAAAAATAATTAAATTTTCAACCAAATAGTAGAATTTTTTAACAAAAGAGATAAATTCTGAACCAAAAATAATTAACTTTAAAACATAAATAGTTTGCTTCTCTTTCTGGGTTCTATTAATTCAATTCACATAAATTATATTAATATGAATTTTAGTAATCAATGTTATTTTTTGTTATTAAACTTTTTTTTAATGTCAAGAAAAAAAGGGAAGTTTTTTGAAAATTGGGAAAAATAGGAAATCTTTAACGTATTGGGATTCTAAAAAAGGTCATTTGGAATCTAAAGATATGCAGTTTATCAGCGCTCGAAAACAATGTGTACAAAATTTCTGAGTTTATAAATTCCCGAAGGCTTTAATTTTTTTACATATCGGGAAATCAAAAAGGTGCTCCCAATTTGTTGTGGATTTGAAAAAATAATTTTCTAAGGAATAATTCTTATGTAATTCACCCCTGTTTTCGGAAAAATTTTTAACGTCTGTGTGAATATTAGAATTTTTTCAGAAATAAATTTAGAAAAAAATTGGCAACACCTGCGAATCAAAATTGGAAATAAAGCGAAATTTTAATTTCCAGTTTCGATTTCTGGGTCTAGGCGATTTTTTCACTTAAATGTTTTCAAGTACGCGAATTATTTCCGAAAACAGGGGTGAATTATATAGGAATTATTTAATTAATTATTTAAATAACAATTATTTCTTCGAAAATGTTATTAAAATATGGTCAAAATCGAGAAGACCTTTTTGTAGACAAAAAATGTATACAAAAATGGAACTCCAAGGAAATGTTTCAACTCTGTAAACAAGGAATTTTTTAAACATTTTTTTCGATGGTCAACAGCTAAGCTGCATATCTATCGAATCGAAATTAATTATACTTTTTAGGGAATTTTTTTTCGGCCCAACCCAATATAAATTCTACCATCAGATGCTTTTAAAAACCGGCTACCAAACAGGATAAAGACCACGGATATTCTGAGAATGCATTCTCACGGAAAAAGTCTGAAGTTATTCTTTGGATGATCTTCTAGAATTCTATTCCAGGCGACAAAAACGATTTAATCAATCCTCTGTACACAGAGAGTAAATATAATTTAACGGTACTTGGCTTTTATTCTATGGATTAATGAGACAGAAGACAAGTTTATATAAGGCCAGACAAGTTTTTTATGATGGCTTGTTGTAACCTCTCTCATCTGAGCTAAACAGAATTTATTCCATCCATTTTTTTTTTCATGATCTTAGATCTGTCTGTTATTCTAGGTTGATTTTTCATTGTTAAATTAATTGTACCGAGAAACAACTGTAGATTTTTTCATAAATTTAAGAAAATCTGATTTTCATCATTCATGTTCCTGGGGGTCTTATTCTTTTTATCGAAAAAGGAACTGTGTAAAATTTGATTCCGGTACAGAAAAATGTTCTCAGGAATTCTGCCAAAACTGCCCCGTAAATACAAAAAACATGCATTGTGTATGTATTTACTTTCAATTAAAATGATAAGTCTCCAACCAAAGAAATTAGTTTTTATCACGAGTTTAAATTTCAACCAAATAATTAAATTTTCAACCAAAAAGATGAATTTCAACCATCAAGATAAATTTTCAACTGAATGATGAATCTTGAACTAAAATAATTGTATATTCTTTCAAAAATATGAATTTTAAACCAACAAGATTAATTTCTATCAAAAAGACGAATTTTCAATTAATGAGGATAAATTTTCAAAAAAAAAATGTAAATTTTCACACACAAAAAAATTGGAAATTCATATTTTTTGTTAAGATTCATCACTTTAATTAAAAATTCATTTATTTGGTTGAAGATTAATTTTTGTAACTAAAAATTGAACTATTCAGTTTTATTTTGAAAATTCATATATTTTATACGTGAATAAATGAATTATTCATATATTTTTGAAAACTGAACTATTCCATTTTTTATCGAAAATTTATCTTTTTTGGTAAACATTTAATCTTTTGGGCATAAAATAAAATAAATTATTGCAAATACCCTGAACGTCATCCAGAATATTCCAGTGTAATCCGATAAATGTGATAAATATGTCCAAAAAGCATATATAATATTTAAATTTATTTCAGGATTGTTAAACATTAAAAAAAATGAAAAGTACGGTCTCGCATAATTCGACATGCGGCGAAAGACATTCTGTAAATAAGAAAAATAAATTTCTAATTTTAAAGAAATATAAATATATGGAAAAAATGGTGTTATTCATATTGAATTTACCGAAATTTTCTCGCTGCAATAAATATTTGGAGAATGAATCGAGTTTTTTTCTAAAAGAAAGCTAAATTAGTGCGTATTCTAGTATTTTATCAATTCAATTGGTAAATTTCCTGAAATATGTCAAATAAATTCACTGTTATTTCTCGGTTTAAACAAATTATTTGGGTAGCGGCCCTGATGAGACCAGCAAAGCAAGTGTTAAAAAACAAACAAAAAAATAAACTCACCGGTAACGATGAGCAGACACATCAAGAAAATCCATCTGAAGAACATCGCTCCACATTTGTTGAAAAATGGGCAGCAATCTTCACTCCTCTTGATCCAAATTTTCAAAAAAAAAAAAAAAACTTTGCACAAATCACAGATTTTCGTACGGCAGCACCATTTGCTTTCAATATGGTATCCGCCGCAAATCTATCGAATTTTTCATCCAACTTCGACAACCATCATCCAGTCTTCTCATCACCTTCGCAGTTGGAAGCCAAAATTAATTATTAATTTTAAATTATTAATATTTCCGAATTCAAGCTTGCCCAAAACTTGCGCTCAATTTTTATAATTTCGCAACGTTTCAAATAATTATAAGAGTCACGTTAAACATGGGGGGGGGGGGGGGGGGGGGGGGGGGGGGGGGGATGAAGAACTGAGCAACGGAAACACTTGTTTTCTCGTGATAAAATCAAGTCCGAAGATTCAACGTCATCTCGCGATCTCGTGCCACTTTAAGATCGACACGATTTTCCCATTTTACAGTTCTTCGCGTCGAGGCGATAAAATTCCTGACTCCTGCTTTTCTTCACTTTTTTGATGATTAATTAGATAGATCATTCGATTTTAGATTCCTCTAGAATATGATCATAGATTATTCAACGCTGAAAAAAAAGGAGAGAAACCTTTCTTGATTACGAAATATTCCCAGTGAATGAAAAATAATTCAAAAGAATTCAAAAGTAATAGGGCGAGCTAGAATTTTAATCCGGAATTACATTAAATTACTAATAAAACTAAAACACTACATATGATAAGGAATTTTTATTTGAAAAATCATCTTTTTTGGTTGAAAATTGAACTAATTTCTTAAAAAACCAAATTCTTAAACCAAATTATAAAAAATCATGTTATTCTTGAGAATTAAGAGATTAATTTTCAAGAATAGTTAAAAATTTATTTCTTTAGTCGAAATTTGAAATATTTTTTTTGTTAAACAACTTTTGGTGTTGTTGAAGGTCATCTGTTTGATTACAAATTTAATTATTTTGCTAAATATTAGTTTTTTTTTTGGTTTTTAATTTCCTATATTTTTGGATAAAAATACAACTGTTTGGTTAAAAATAAACTTTTCTGTTAAAAAATAATATTTTCGCGGGAGAAATTCAAATGCTTACAGAAAAATTCTTTTAAATAAAATTAATGTATTGGTACCATATTTAACTCAATATGAATCGCATAAAATTTCAATAAAGGAGCTTAGTTTTCTACCAAAAACTAAATACAAATTGTCAACTATAAAATACAAATTTTAAACCAAACATGGAATAGTTAAATTTTCGGCTAAAAAGATTAACTTTCAATCAAAATAAAAACATTTTTTTCAAACAATTAAATTTTCAAACAAAGGGATGAATTTTCAACTAAACTTATGAATCTGTTAAAAATGAATTTTTACCAAAATAGTTCAATTCCCAACCAAAAAAATTATATTTTAACCAAGAAGATTATTTTTCTACCAAAAAAGACGAATTATCGAATAAAAAAGATAACTTTTCAACCAGAAATGCTATAATTAGATTTTCTTTTAAAAAAATCAATTTGCAACCAAAAATAGAACAAACTTTCAACAAAATAAATACATTTTGAAAACAATTAAATGAATTTTGAAATAAAAGGACGAATCTTAAATCAAAAAGATTAGTTTCCAACCAAAAAAGATAAATTTTCAACCACAAATATTAATTTTCTACTAAAATGAAAAACGAAGTTTCAAAAAAATACATGCATCTTTAACCAAATTTTTAAATTAACAATTAATAAAGATACGTTTTCAGCAACAAATTAATAGTTAAATTTTCTATTCATCAATGCCATTTTAAACTAAACAAAAAATTTTTCAGTTAAATAGCTAAATTTTTAATAGAAGAAATGGACTTTTGACCAAATATTTGAATATTAAACAATAAAGATGAAATTTTAAATTAGAAGATAATTTTCTACTTAAACTAAAAGAATAAAAAAAACTAAAAATAAAGAATTTTTAACCAAATAGTTGAATTTTCAAGCAAAATTATAAATATTTAAAAAAACATGAATTTTTAACAAATCAGTTCAACTTTCAACCTATCTTTAACCAAAAAGTGTGGATTTTCTACCAAAACAGACGAATTTTCAAATAAAAAAAGATAACTTTTCAACCAGAAATACTACAAGTAAATTTTCTTTAAAAAAAATCAATTAGCAACCAAAAATAAAACAAAATTTTAACAAAATAGTTACATTTTCAAAACAATTAAATGAATTTTGAACTAAAAGGACGAATCTTAAATCAAAAAGATTAGTTTTTAAATAAAAAAGATAAATTTTCAGCAAAAAATTTAATAGTTAAATTTTCTGTTAACAAATATAATTTCCAACTAAAAAAATAAATTTTTAGTAAAATAGTTCAATTTTTAACAGGAGAAATGGACTTTTAACCAAATATTTGAATTTTAAACCATAAAGGTGAAATTTTAAACTAAAAGATTACTTTTTTACAAAAAAAAAAAAACGAATTGTCCACCAAATAGTTGAATTTTGAAGTAAAAATATAAATATTAAAAAAACATGAATTGTTAAAAAAATAGTTCAACTTTCAACATATCTTTAACTAAAAAGTGTGGATTTTGTACTAAAAATGTCGAATTTTCAAATAAAAAATAGAACTTTTCATCCAGAAATAGTATAATTAAATTTCAGTTTAAAAAAATCAATTTGCAACCAAAAATAAAACAAAATTTTAACAAAATAGTTACATTTTCAAAACAATTAAATGAATTTTAAACTAAAAGGACGAATCTTAAATCAAAAAGATTAGATTTCAACCAAAAAAGATCATTTTTCGACCACAAATATTAATTTTTTACTAAAATGGAAAATGAATTTTCAAAAAAATACATGCATCATTAACCAAATATTTGAAGTAGCAATTAAAAAAGATACGTTTTCAGCAACAAATTAATAGTCCAGTTTTCTGTTAACAAATTTAATTTTCAATTTAAAAAAAAATTCCTGTAAAATAGTTAAATTTTTAGCAGAAGAAATAGACCTTTAACCAAATATTTGAATATTAAATAATAAAGATGAAATTTTAAACTAGAAGATATTTTTCTACTAAAAACAAAAGAATAAAGAAAAACTAAAAAAAAAAAAGAATTTTTAACCAAATAGTTGAATTTCAAGTAAAATTATAAATATCTTTAAAAAAACATTAATTTTTAACAAATTAGTTCAACTTTCAACCTATCTTTTACCAAAAAGTGTGGATTTTTTACAATAAAAGACGAATTTTCAAATAAAAAAGATAAATTTTCAACCAGAAATAGTATAGTTAAATTTTAGTTTTAAAAAAGTCAATTTGCTACCAAAATTAAAACAAGCTTTTAATGAAAAAAGATAATTTTTAGCAACAAATTTAATAGTTACATTTTCTGTTGACAAATTTAATTTTCAACTGCAAAAAAAATTTCCGGTACAATAGTTCAATTTTTAACAGAAGAAATGGACTTTTAACAAAATATTTTATTATTAAATAATAAAGATGAAATTTTAAATTAGAAGATTAATTTTCTACTAAAAATAAAAGAATAAAGAAAAAGTAAAGAATTTTTAACCAAATAGTTGAATTTTCAAGTAAAATTATAAATATTTAAAAAAAAACATGAATTGTTAATAAATTAGTTCAACTTTCAGCCTATCTTTTACCAAAAAGTGTGGATTTTGTACAATAAAAGACGAATTTTCAAATAAAAAAGATAACTTTTCAAACAGAAATAGTATAATTAAATTTTAGTTTAAAAAAAAAATCAATTTGTAACAAAAATAAAAGCAAATTTTAGCAAAATAGTTACATTTTCAAAACAATTAAATGAATTTTGAACTAAAAGGACGAATCCTAAATCAAAAAGATTAGTTTTCAAACAAGAAAGATCAATTTTTAGCCACAAATATTAATTTTCTACTAAAATAAAAAAGGAACTTTAAAAAAGTACTGAATTACCAATTAAAAATGATAAATTTTCAGCAACAAATTTAATAGCTCCATTTTCTGTTGATAAATTTAATTTTCAACTAAAAAAAAATTTCCGGTAAAATAGTTAAATTTTTAACAGAAGAAATGAACTTTTAACCAAATATTTGAATATTAAATAATAAAGATGAAATTTTAAATTAGAAGATTAATTTTCTACTAAAGATAAAAGAATAAAGAAACAGTAAAGAATTTTTAACCAAACAGTTGTATTTTCAAGTCAAATTATAAATATTTAAAAAAACATGAATTGTTAACAAATTAGTTCAACTTTCAACCTATCCTTTACCAAAAAAAAAACTTTCACAAAATGGTTAAATTTTCAAAACAATGAAATGAATTTTGAACCACAAAATTTTCAACCACAAATATTAATTTTCTACTAAAAAAAAATTTTGAGTAAAATAGTTTAATTTTTAATAGAAGAAATGGACTTTTAACCAAATATTTGAATTTTAAACCATAAAGGTGAAATTTTAAACTAGAAGATTACTTTTTTACAAAAAAAAAAAAAAACGAATTTTCTACCAAATAGTTGAATTTTGAAGTAAAATTATAAATATTTAAAAAAACATGAATTGTTAACAAAGTAGTTCAACTTTCAATAAATGTTTAACCAAAAAGGGTAAATTTTCTACTAACAAATACAAATTTTACACTAAAATGATACATTTTTAACAAACAAAATAAATGAATTTAGTAGTTAATAGTATAGTTAAAAAATATTTTAATTTAAAATAAAAAATAAAGTTAGTTCATCCAAAAAGTCGACTTTTCATCAAAATAATTTATTTTTTAACAATTGTAGAATTTTTACTCCAAAGAGGCGAATTTTCAACTAAAATTATGAATTTTGAATCAAAAGAGTGAATTTCCAACGAGAAGATTAGTTTGCTACAAGAAAAAAGATAATTGATCGTTTTCAGCTATAACTTTAATTGTTTGATTGAAAATTCATGTGTTTTGTTGCAAGTTTGTCTTTTTTAATAAAAAAATTAATCTTCAACTGTTTTGTAGAAAATTCGTAATTTTGACGTGAAAATTCTATTATTTGGGTAGAAAATTTAATTACTTGGTTGCAAAGTCATATTTTTCGATTGCATATTCAACTGTTTAATTTTTTTATCAAAAAATTAATACTTTTTAGTTTACAATTCATGCATTTTGTTTAAAAGTCGTATTTTTTATAACAAATTAACATTTTTTTATTCAAAAACTCAACTGTTTTATAGAAAGTTTATTTTTTACCTTGAAAATTCAAGAATTTGATTGCAAAACAAACTGTTTGTCTGAAAATCGCCTTTTGTAAGGATTCACCGGTTTTTTTTTTATTTTAAAGTAAAACCTTTTTTTCTTATAATATCAACTATTAATTTTTTCGTTAAAAACTCAGTTTTTTAGTTGAAGATTCATAATTTAAGTTGAAAAATCGTGATTTTTGGTAGAAAATTATTCTCTTGATTGAGAATTCAAAATTCATCAATTCAGTTGAAAATTCACTTATTTGTTTGGAAATGTACTTATTTAGTTGAAAATTCAACTAATGTTTTGATTAAACATTCAATTTTTAGGTTGAAAATTAAATTTTTTGTTACAAATTCATACTTAATGTTCGGAAATTGGCCTTTTTTTAACAAGAAAAAAACAAACAATTTTCTACTCAAATTTTAAATCTTCAACCGAAAAGTAAATTTTTTAACAAAGTTCAATTTTTAACGATGAAAATTCTTTTTTTTTTTTTTATTTAATCGTTTTTGTAAGAAATTTCCTTTTTGATAAAAAATTAAACATTTTAGTTAATAAATCGTTTTATTGATTAAAAAATGACCGATTTTGTAAGAAATTCGTGTTTTTTGTTTAAAAATTAAAAGAATTGGTGAAAAATTCATTCTTTTGGTTAAATTTTCGTCTTTTTGGTTGAAAACTCAACTATTTTGATAAAAAATTAAAATATATGCTTGAAAATAAACTTTTTTTAAAAATGTAACTGTTTTATAAGAAATTAGTCCCTTTGTTTTGAAAATTCAACTACTTAAAAATTATACTTAATTAAACACTCCTTTTTAAATCAAAGATTCATAATTTTAGATGAAAATTCGCCCTTTTGTTTAAAAATGCATTATTTTTTAGTTGAAAAATTAAAAATTTGCTTGAGAAAATAATATATTTCTAAAAGAACACATTGATATCTTTCTTTTATAATTTAATTATTAAACTTGTTTCACCCAATTACTTCTGAATTTTTTCTAATCTTTTTGCTGCTGCCTAAACTAGCAAAATCAGTAATATAACAATAATTTTGAGGTTAGAACCCTATTTTTTCTAAATTAACAACTGGAAGTTTCACAATTGTATCAAATTTAGAAGAAAATGCAACAGAATTCAAAAAGAGAATTTTTTGAGTTCAATTTTCTGCACACTTAAAAAAAAACTCAAATCACCTGATTTTTTATCGATTGTTCGTCGCTTTTTTTTTGCAAATGTCAGTAGCACAAGTCGGGAATCGGATAGATCTGGAAGAACCAGACGTAACAGACCGGCTATATGCTATTTCTTCGATGAGACAATCCGACACGCATCGAGCTCTCTAAAAGCGGTAGATTGTTGTAAAAGCTAAATTGTTGCAACAATCTGAATTTGAGGTTCAGGGCCTTTTGTGAAAAAAAAAAACAGAAACTGTCGATTCCGGACCGATTTTCGAAAATTATCACATTTTTAAAGGCACACGCGATAAAAGAGAATGGAACAGACACCTAGAAACGTCTGCGACGATAGTCTGACATCAACTGATTTGTCCATCATGGCCACCTTCCACCTGACAACCTGACCACCTGGAGAACGATCACTTTCCGCTTTCTGGTATCCTTGTTTTTATCCTTTGTTCTCTATTTTTTGGATTGAGCATTATTTTATTTTGCAGTTAAAAATAAATCGAATTAAATAATATCGCGGAATTTAAAGAATAGGGACCAAAAGCAATTAAATAAATTAAATAATGACAATATGGTTTATTTTTAAATACGCAGAAGTGGTAGCAGACGCTACCGTAATTTGGGTTGTCTGTAATCAGGGGCTTTTCAAGTGTCGGTAACAGTCGGTATCCGGTATTCACTTTAATAATTTAATATTTTTATTTTAATATTATTTAGAAATTTGCACATTTTTATTTTTTTATTGGAAACGATAATATTTTTAATATTAAAAAGTTGACACCTGACTTTTTTAAATAGAATTTTTAATCAATTCTCAATGCGCCATAACTTAAAAAAATTCTTTTTAATAATTTTGAAATCGGTTAATATTTGCTTTGACCTTTTTGGATTTTTTTTTCATTCGAAATTTGGATAATTTCAAGAAAGTTTCCTATTAGCTTATCAATCATGACGAATTTTTTGTTTGTAGAGTTTTGTCTAGTGAACAATACTAGAAAATTTATAAATTATTCAAACAACAAATGTTTGCCTAATTTAGAATTTTTTTAAAAGTTGTAAAAAATAAATTATTACGTCCCAAAATTTCAAGAGATCCAAGATTTCTAAAGCACGATAAGAATTTTTTTCGGAAAAAGCAAAATGGACCATTTTTGGAAAAAGTTATAAATATGTCGAACTTGAAATTTCTTCAACTTAAACCAAAGAAATTTTTTAAAAAGAAAAAAATTTTTTCCGTGGTGTTTAAAACAATCAAAAGTTTAAAAAAATATGATAAATTCAATAATTTTCTAAATCAAGAATTTTTTCTGAAGAAGCAGAATGACATGTTTCTTTAGCTGAAAATGTTTTTTGGCAGATTTAGAATTTTTGAAAATGATCGAAAAACATTTAATTTTGTAATGTTGTTAAATGCAAATTTTTTCTTGGAAAAAGTTTAATACGTAGAAGCTGAAATTTCTTTAGCTTGAACCGCAAAAAAACATGATTTTTTCAACAAAAACATTTTATTCATGGAGTTAAAAACGTTCAAAAATAAACAAATTCTAGCACCTCATAATTTTCTAAATCAATAAAAAAATTTTTGCTGAAAATACAAAAATGACAACATGTTTCTTTAGTGCAGAACATGTTTTTTCCGGATTAAGAATTTTTGAAAATGGTCGAAAGACATCTTATTTTTTTATTTTGTTAAATGTACACTTTTGTTCGAAAAAGTTTAGTATGTGGTGTGTAAAACGTTTCAAAATAAAAAAATCCACAACCTCACAATTTCTGAAATGAAGAAAACAATTTTTTCTGTAAAAGCCACATGACATGTTTCTTTGGTCAGAACATGTTTTTGCCAGATTTGGATTTTTGTTAAATGGTCGAAAAATATTTAATTTTTTTATTTTGTTACATGCACATTTTATGATAGAAAAAGTTTATTATGCAGAAGATGAAATTTCTTTAGCTTGAACCGCAAAAAACATTACATTTTTTTTAACAAATCCATTTTTTTCATGGAGTTTAAATCCCTGGAAAATAAAAAATTCTAGCACCTCATAATTTCCTAAATCAAGGAAACATTTTTTTCTGAGAAAGCAAAATAGCATGTTTCTTTGGCTCCAAACATGTTTTTGGCGGATTTAGAATTTTTGAAAATGGTCAAACAATATATATTTTTTAAATTGAATTAAATTTAAACTTTTTTAGAAAAAGGTAAATATGTCAAACCTGAAAATTGATTCACCCTGGATCAAATAAACATTTTATTATTTTTTCTAATGGAACCAAATTTTATGTGTCTCGTTTAAAAGGTTCCACAATCTTAAAAATATTCAAAATGCCATGATTTCCTAAATCAAGAAAACAATTCCCCATGAAGAAAAATTACAGTATGTTTCTTTGGTACAGAACATGTTTTTGTCGTACTTAGAATTTCTAAAAATAGCGTAAATAAAATATATTTTTTTAATCGAGTTAAATGGATACTTTACAACAAACAATTTTACTCTACAATACCTGAGATTTCTTTAGCTTGAAAATCTCTCTTTCAAATTTTTTAAAATCGCGTTAATTCTTTGAAAAAATTGAAGTAAGGTACCTTTAAAGTCCCTTAAATCTTGTGAAATTCTTTTAAATCTCTTAAAATATTTTTGGAAATGCTATACAAATTATTTGATATTTCTTAAATTTCTTAAATCTTTAGACATTCTTCGCAATCTTTTTAAAAAGCTTAAAACTTCAAAATCTGTTAAAAATGCCGTAAATTCTTCAAAATAATTGGAGGTTCTATAAGGTCTCTCAAATCTTGTGAAATTCTTAAAAATTCCTTAAAATCTTCAGAATTCCTACAAAGTTCGTTGGAGTTTCCTAAAAAAATTGTAAAAATATTTTTACAATTTTGAAGAAAAAGATCAATTAAAAAAATTAAAAAAAGGTATTCCAAAAATTCGATTTTTGGTGTTCGACGCCTACCCCCCCAAAAGTGTTCGTTTCTCGGAAAAAGAAAATCCGTAATTTTTTTTCTTTTTTTTTCAACGTTGATCCATGCCCCGGGCTCTTGAAATTAACATGGGGCTTTAAAGGGGGAAAGGTCGTTTTTAGAAAAAATGGAAAAAAGTACTTATTACAAAACTTTTTGTGAAATACAATATAGTCACCTCTTCACAAGGGTTTAAGAAATAATTAAATACCGATAACTGTTAATTTTATCCCCACCGAAAACCTGTGCTCTGAAAATGCCTCGAAAAATGTAAAATAGCAGTTTTTGATCAAATTCATGCTAAAGACAGTATTTTTTAGAATTTTTCAGCATGAATTAATAAATAAAGGGTTCCCATATATTTTGCTATTATTTTGAATTGTTTAAACAATTATTAGTTCTTTAAAAAATCTCCCCCCCCCCCTGTAATTCGCGAAAAGTTATTATATTTCTGGATAAATAATATAAAGTTGAGGAATGTCAAGATTCGTACTTCTTGATTAACATATTTGGTAATTATTTAAACCATTTTGAATTGTTTAAACAAATTTGTTCTCATTATAATCGTAAAAAGTTATTATTTTCTGACATTGATGACACAATTAACGAAATTTGAAAGTAATATATATTTTTTAAGGATATTTTTCAATAATTTAAACAATTTTTATTTAATTAAAAACTTTTTCCACGGAAAAATTGTTTAAACGAATAAAAATTGTTAAAAAATTGTTAAATATCGTTAGGAAAATAATGTTACGCATAACATCTTTTAATTGTGGCATTAATTCCAGAAAATAACTATTCACGCTTTACAGGAGAAGCACTTGCTTAAACAAATGTAAATTGTTCAAATAATTAGTAATGTCTTTTAAAAATAAATTAATCTCAAAATTCGTTAATTGTGTCATTAATTCCAGAAAATAATAACTTTTTAGGATTTCAAGCAGAAAAAATAGTTCAAGCAAATGGAAATTGTTTAAACAATTGCAAAATATATGAAGAAAGAAGCACTACTTTTGATAATAATTGTTTAAACAATTTTAAATTATTTAAATGAATAGGTTGAAACTTTTCACTTATCGATCAAAAATAATTTAATTTGAGTTTTTTTAAATTACCGTCTTTAGCTTGAATTTCATAGAAAAGTCTTATTTTGCATTTTTTGCGGCATTTTCTGGTCACAATAAAAGGGTATTGGAGGGAGGGGGTCAAAATGAAATTTTATTGGGTCGGTCACCAAAAATCTAAGGCTGGTTTTCTACAGATATGGACCACCCTAGTGGGGAAGAATATAATTGATTTTTTTTCAATTAGTAACACGAAAAAAAGTGTTTTATTTTGATTAATTTCCCTCGAAATATTCCCTAGCATAATTCACGAAAAATGATAAAAAATTAATTGTAAAATTAATTATTTTCTGTAAATATCCTAAAGTCCCCATTGTGAAATGGAGAAGATCATCAATACACCACATCCACCAGAGGCATCAGGGGATTTCTCGTTTAATTTATCTCGAAACCAGAAAAAAGATTCTGTAATTCAGAAAGGAAGTTACAGAAAGAGGACTGGTCATAAAAAATTGAATAAAAGCCGTACCCATCCGTTAATGAGTCTTTCGAATTGTACTATTCCCAGTAATTACGTAGCCTTGATTGGCATGGAAAATGATGTAACTCCTTGTCGCACAGATTACTGTGGATTTCCATATTACAGGTTTTATTTTGCTTGTCTATGCTAACGTCTAATTAAAATAAAAATAATAAATCATTTTCTGTATAGGCACACCCTGAAAAAAATTTTAAGGCCATGTAATACATACCCAATTCCTAATTTACTGGCTTGAGTGAAAAACACTAAGGAACTATGTTGGTTTATTTCTAAAAATGTAGCACTATACAAGCATTCCTTAGTGACTCTTAATTAAATTTTCAAATTTTGAACTCGACATCTTAATTCATTTGAACGTGATTTTTAGCTGAAAATTCCTGTACAGGTACCTTGGAGCAAGACCGTAGCCAGGGGGTGGGGGTATTATTGGGGTTTGACCCCGTCACCCCAAAATTCTCGAAACATTGATATAATATACATATAGACTCCTGTGTGCCGCTGCATACCCCCCCCCCCTCCCCAGAAATTTTTTTCTGGCTACAGCCTTGCCTTGGAGGTTCCTGCACATGTTTCTATACACAAACCTGCACGAACCTGCATGACGAAGCTGCACGGTTCCTCTGCAAGAATTTAGCGAAAGAAACTTTACATGATCCTGGAAAGGAACCTATACCGATAAAGGAAACTTTCAATGATCCTGTGCAGGTTTTTTTGTCAAGTGTTTTCACAGGAACCGTCAAGGTTACCTGTACAGGTTCATGGGCAGTTCGTGTATGGAAACACGGTAAACCCCAGGAATAAATGTTATCTTTCAAAAAGATAAAAACGTTGCATCACGTTTATGTAACGAAAGATAAAATTTATCTGAAAAAAAGATAAAATTTATCTAAAAAAAAGATAAAGTTTATCTGACGTAAATGTTTTTTTGCAGGGTGGACACGCTGGGGCTTACATACACGGCGAGTTGAATGCTACCCGAGTTGCAAAATAGCAGAGGAGAAGCCATTATACAGGGGTATTTTCATATTTCGCGCCTTCAAAGTTTCATTCGGATTCGCCATTCGGTCAAGTCCGTGCATCTGCGGATCAAGTTTATAATAGTTTCCATGGTTGCGTTCGAAACTTCAAACGGATGCAAGTGTCAAAACAATATAGGTTATGTTATATAGTAATTAAAAGTAATGAGTGTTTAATTAATAATGAAGTGAGACATGTGAACTGAGAAGTAACGTCATTTTTTTCTGTGCCAATAACATTATAGAATAGTTGCTAAGTGACAAATACTATAAAATAGTAATAATATTCTGTGCTTCCTGTGGGTAAAGAGTGAATGGTGTTTAACGCTTATTTTTACTGCATAAAAAAGGTATGTTATGAATAGACAGAATATGTTTCAAATAAAGTGAATGAAATATTACATGCGTAAACTTTA
The DNA here is from genome assembly GCF_010883055.1 of Belonocnema kinseyi. Taxonomy (NCBI): domain Eukaryota; kingdom Metazoa; phylum Arthropoda; class Insecta; order Hymenoptera; family Cynipidae; genus Belonocnema; species Belonocnema kinseyi. The sequence continues at coordinate 117,214,225 of NC_046659.1, read as the reverse complement.
AATTAACATGGCCTACATTTACTGACAACGATTAGGGAAAACAGGTGAATCTGAACATAACCGTTTGAAGTTTCGAACGCAACCATGGAAACTATCATAAACTTGATCCGAAGATGCACGGACTTGGCAGAATGGGCGAACCAAAGCAACTTTAAAGGCGCGAAATATGAAAATACCCCTGTATAATGGCTTCTCCCCTGCTGCTGTACAATTCGGATAGCATTCAACTCGCCATGTATGTAAGCCCCAGCGTGTCCACCCTGTATGTCAGACGGCTGCGTCAATTTTCACAGAAAAAATGTGCTTCATAAATTTCAAAATCCTCGCGGTATTCAATTTTAAATATTCTCACTTTATTTCACTAATTTTAAATCCAAAAATCACTCACCTACACTTACTGAATACACAGTTTGCACTTTGGTTAGTTTATATCCAATCGTGTTTTTTGACAATTTTTGAAGTCTACATCAGAGTCGATAGAAAACTGAAGATTTATTCAAAAAAAAGTAAGGGACTGAAGTTGGCTGAGGGTTCTTACTCAGACATCTTCAGTCCCTTACTTTTGTCTGACATATAACCTATGTCAAAAAAACATTTACGTCAGATAAACTTTATCTTTTTTTTAGATAAATTTTATCTTTTTTCAGATAAATTTTTTCTTTTGTTAGATAAACGTGATGCAACGTTTTTATTTTTTTGAAAGATAAAATTTGTTCCTGGGGTCCTGTGAACATGTACAGGATTCTACGAGGAACATGTGCAGGACAGTAAAGTACACTTTATCGACCTAGACCTATAAAGTACCCCACCACCAACAATTAACTATTTTCCAAGTCCAAACCATGCCCAGAAATCGAGGAAAACTTTATTTTGAGTTTTAGTTTTTGCTTTCTGTTTAGGGAAAAGTTATAACTGTTATTTAATCCTAATGAGCAAGGCCTCATTTAATTTCTTTCAAGAATTCTCTACAATACTATTTAGGTCGGTTTTATTAAAAAAATTAACATAGAATTCATACAATGATTATTTTTATAAACAATGATAGTTTAAATTTTAATAAACACGATCCAAATACAATTGTAGAGAATCATTCAAAGAATGGAATGAGGCCTTGATTATTTTGATTAAATAAGAATCGTAGCTTTATTCTAAAGGCAAATAAAAAACTATAACTCTGAGTAACGACTTTTGAGATTGATTGTATAATGTACATCCTTAATTTCATGTTTAGGGTTTCGTAGCCCCGGGAAAAAAACCCGTATAATTTTTCTTAGGTGTCCGTCCGTTCATCCGTTGTACTTTTCCCCGAGGAGAGAGTGAGTGGAATATTGATGGGAAATGATGGAAGGGGAAATAAGTGGTGTGAAAGTAGGGGAAGTGAGAGGAAATTAGAGAGGGAAAATAAGGAGAGTGAGGGAAATCAGGGAAGTGTAAGTAGGGGAAGTGAGGGAAAATTAAGTGAGGTAAAGTAGGGTAATTCACTTGTAATCTAGAATCATTTAGAATAATTAACTTGTAATTTATAATAATGCAGATAGTTCGGAGTAATTTACATAGGCAACACAAATAGTATCCGACTGATTTGGTAAAAAATTAATCTAATTTGTAAAAAATTAAACTATATTGTTGAGAACTACTTTTTTTTAACTAAATTTTTTTAGTGAAAGGAAGAGTGTCGATTTGGGTGGTTTTTGGCTTAATTTATTTTCCAGTCAAAAAATTTGACAAAAAATTTTAGCAACTACTAACAATAATAAGCTAATTCCACCCTGAATGGAACACCCTCACCCTCGTACTTTCCCCCTGCCTCCTCTAAATTACTAAAAATTCTATCACTTGCGAACAGCATTTTTGGAGAGATTCAGCGCTGTCAAACTTGTATTTACTTAATAAAATATACACTATCAACTTCCTATTAACTACCTCTACATTTATTTATCATTTTTTGTCTTTTTATTATCCTTTTTTGGGGTTAAGGGTGTGGTTTTACTATTTATTCGTGTGCGGGGTACAGTCGAGCCTCTCAATAGGGCGCCTCTCTGGACTGTAGGGGACATTTTTCTCGGAAACGCGCTACTACCACCAACGTCCTCCGCACCTCGAGACTTTTGCATGCTCTGCCTCGAAATAAGGCGCTCTTTTTTCATATAATATATGTGATAGAGTGCGAGCCATGTACATCAGGGTGATCCCAAAATATATTACATTGCAACATTTTTTTCATTTTAGAGGACAAGCCTGTCCCAAAAAAGGTTCCATTTGTATTTAATTAACATGGGGAGATTTTGGATTTTCAAAAAATTGAACTCATACTTCGAGGTTTGCTCGAAACATATCAAATTTTGCAGGGATTGAAGAGAAGTTTCTATGAAATAAACCCATACTAATAACATTTTTTAACCCCACGTCACCCCCCACAGCACCCCAAATATGACCCAAGAATTAAAAAACTACATTTTTACGTATTATTGTTAACTTTCAGCAATTCTGTCGTATTTTTTCATACAAATAATTACTCATGTACAATTTGAATATCTCCTATGACTTTTTAAACTATTTTTAATTGTTTAAATTAGTTTAACTTATTGGAACCAATATTTACTCTCAATTTTTTTTTAATAATCGTATTTTCTGAATGAAATATAATAGTTGGTCATTGTTTGGAGTAGTAAATTTGGTTAAAAATATAATGTCATTATGTAAACAATTAATAATGGTTTATTTTCGAAATTTATAAAAATTTAGTCGGACATGTCCCCTTTTTTCTCAAATTGGTATCCTACGCTACTTTTGGTAAACAATTTCCTGTTTTTTGTAAATTTCTTCTAATGTTCAAGAAATATAAATTTGTTGAAATAATTTTTATTTCCTCAAGCATCTTTCGATCGAAAACTTACAAAACAATCACATAAAATAGAATTTATACAATTATTTTTCAGACTATGTAGTGTAGAAATAATATGTTAAACATTTTTCAATCTTTTTAGCAGTTATAATTTTTTTAAACAATTCAATTTTTTTTAATATTTAAAAATCGTATTTTATGAATTAAACATTCATTTTCAATTTGAAGGATATTCGAGACAAAAACAATAATTCATTATTTAAACAATGAGCAGAATTTAGTACTCAAAATCAGTTATTATTATTCTTAATTCATAAAATACGATTTTTTAAATATTAAAAAAAATTGTTTAAACAATTGAGAAATGGTTAATATATTTTTTTTTAAGTTTTTGTACGAAAGCTCCCTGAGCAAGTAAAAATTTTGTAAACAAATATAAATTTGTAATTCATCAGAAGAAATGTATGAGAATGATGTAATTATTCAACAAAAGGTAGCATAGGATACCAACTTGAAAAAAGTGGACATCTCTGGCTTAATTTTTACATATTTTGAAAATAAACAATAATTAATTATTTATATGTTTCATATTGTTTTTGAAACACGCCATACTCCAAACAATGACTAATTTTTACATTTTATTAGAGATAAGATTTTTTTACATTTTCCGGGCAAAACAATTGTTTAAATAAGTTACCGTTGTTTAATCAATAACACGAAAGAATTTTCTGAAAATGAACAATAATACGTAAAAATGTAAGGTAAGGCTGGGTTGAAAATAAAACTGATTAGTATGGTTTTATTTTGTAGACACTCCTTTTCAATCCCTTGATATTTGAATTTCAAAAAAAAATTACAGGTTTTCTTTCTTCGGAAATGATAAAATGTGGGGGTAGCGTTCGAGCGCAGTTAAGGAGAAGGCGCCCTATCGAGAGGCGCCTTACTGAGAGGTTCGACTGTTTATGAATACAAAATATCTAAGCTTGATTAGTAGACTTGACCAGAGTATCCTAGAGTTTTTGTGATCGCTGATTTCGTAACCGAGATCTGTTTACCTCTATCACATCAGTTTCAAGGTCATTTAAAGGTCAAATTGAAAAAAACTGATAAAGTAATCCAGAAAAATAGATATATATGTGTTTTTGGGGTTTCTAAATACGCTTTCAGGGTTTTTAACCTTTTAATATCCATTAGAGGTAATTTCAAGATAAAATCATTATTACTTCAGGTTTAATTTGAAAAAATGCCATGTAATTATTTTTTATCACTGTTTATATAGGTTTTTGGGGTCGCTGAATCCAAATCAGGGGATCTTTTCGTCAGCTTTTTTTAATTTGAGCATCAACTGGACTTGAACCTGATGTGATAGAGGTTAACGGACCTCGGATTCGAAATTAGCGACCCCAAAAACTATATACCCCGCACACGAATAAATAGTAAAATGGCCCCCTCTATCCCCAAAAATGGAGGTAAAAGGCCAAATAAAGGTAAATAAGTGTAGAGGTCATCTCTTATTTAGTTAAAAATTTAACTATTTTTTTAGTGAAAACTTAACTTTTTTAATTAAAAATATAACTATTCCATTTTTTTTGTTAGAAATGCATCTTTTTTAGTTCAAAATTCAACTTAATTACACTTTTTAAATTTTAAATTAAAGTTCTTAATGGTTGAAATATTAACTATTAAATTTTTGTTGAGAGTTCATCTTGTTTGTTTGAAATTCGTTATTTTGGGGTTGGAAATTGATGGTTTAACTTAAAATTTAACTGTTCTATTTTTGTTGAAAAATGTATCTGTTTTAAGTTCAATCTTCAACTATTTCGTCAAATATTTATCTTTCTCAGTTGAAAATGTATCTCCTTTGAAGGAGAACAATTTTTGAACAATTTTATTAAAAAGTAATCCTTTTCGGTTTAAAATTCGCGGGATTCTATAGTTTAAGTGGGGACGCCGCCATCATTGTATCTAATCCAGAGTAATCCAAGGCGGTTCAAAGTAATCTTAGGTAATCCGCCGTATTTCCGTATATAGAGGTAATCTGGTATAACCTGGAGTAATCTACCTCCGCTGGATCGCATTTTTATGAGTTCTTTTCCCCAACTGGCAGTCGGGTGTCCGTTCGTCCTTCATATTTTTCTCGAGAGAGGAAGTAGGGGAGTGATGGGGGATTTGGGTGAAGAAGTTTCAGGGAGGGGAGTAGGAAAGGTAGAGAAATAATATGAGAAGAAGTTTGTTGGCTAGAAGTAGTAGGGGAAGTGAGGGGAAGTAAGAAGTGAGTGGTCGTGTCGTATGGGAGTGAGTAGAGAGGAGAATTAAGGATAGGGATTAATGGAAGTGAAGTGGAGGAATAAGGGAGTGGCGTTAATAGGTGATGGGAGGAGGAGTATGAGTGGGAAAGTAGGAGTATGAAGGTGGCAAAGTGCGAAGAGTGGTTAGAGTAGTAGGAACAGAGGTTTATGAAGGTCATTATGGAAGCGAGAGTAGAGAATAATAAGTAAGGACAGTGGAGGGGTTAGCAGAAGAGCAGAAGTAAAGGAATTGATGGTAGAGGGATGTGAATAAGATGGGAAAAGTTGGTGAAGATTGAGGCATGAGTGGAGTGGTGTTTATGGGATTATAAGATATGATCGAATAGAACAGAATAGTATAGAAGAGATCAGAGCAGGGGAGTGTTTGAGAGGGGGGAGGGAGATTTGAAAGACCTAATAAATAGCGAATACGCTACGAAATCCTTTTTCGTACCTACTTGGAGTAATTCTAGTATTATATTTATTTTTATAAAATTTGTTTTCAGAAGTTTCAAAGGCAGTAATTCTTCTTACGACTGTGTTTTGATGAAAGACGCTTCTGTTTCTTGTACTTTATTAGAACCAAAATCAAATCAAGATTATCTGACATTATCGGCTATAGAGGGTTATTTTCTAAAGCAAATTAAAACTGAGTATCAAGATTTTTCAGAAATGACGAAAAAAATAAGCAGTTATACAAAATGTAAATTGCAAAATTTATCAAAAAAGTACAAGAAGAGGAAACTAGACCTTGTAAACGTAAGAAGCAACTTAAGGCCATGTAATACTTATCCGATCCCTGCTTAACCGACATTTTTTTACGCAACTAATAGCGTTTACACGAATTTAGGTATCGATTTGATCATTTAGAAAATTAATTATAAGGCCCTAAGGAACGTTTTTGTAGTCATAAATTTCTAGAACTTGAAAAACAAATTAATTTTTAAAAATTTCGGAATCCCCCCCCCCCCCCCTTCCCAGAAAAGAAACAAACAGTCGTTCCTTAAATATTATATTTTTGTAAAGCAAAAAAGATTGAACTCGGTTAATATTTTCTGCTATTTTTTGCTAGTGAAAAATATTTAAAAATTAAAAAATAATCTTCTGCCTAATTTAGATTTGCTTGTAAATGTGAATATACATATTTTCTTTTTTATTTATGATTCATAATTAATGATCTTTGGTTCAAACAAAAGAAATTTCAGGTTCGATATCGACATATTAAATTTTTTCCATAAAAGTGTGCTTTTAACTCAATTTCGAAAAAAATGTTTTTTGCGCGTTTTTAAGAAATTCTCAAATAGACAAACAAATTTTTTGTATACCTAAATTTTTCATTGTTAGCTAACAAAAACTGTACACATAAAAATTCGCTATAGTTCATGAAATTTATAACAGAAATATTTTTTTTTAAATTACAAAATTTTTAATATTCAATGAAAAAAAATAACAGAAGATATTAACCGGTTACAAAAAAGTTAATTTTTTCGGATGTCCATCCACAAACTGTTTCCTGGCAGCTCAAATGATTTGACTAACTTTAGCATTTTTCCTCTGCCCTATTATTTAATATTAATTTTTTATAATTTAAAAAATTAAAAATGTTAGAATTCAAAAAAGCGACCAATGGCTACCGAATACATAGACAAAAATGGGATCGTGGTTCTAAAACTACGATGGGCAGATATTGATGAGACCGAAAAAAAAGAAAGCACTGTCAAAAATATACTTTCTGCTTTCGTTAATTCCTGGAATATTCTGTCTTCGGCAACAGGTAAGGCCCTCGGCCAAAAAATACTGTTTATAAAAATTGGAATTTATGGGATAATACAAAAATCTCAAAAAAAGAACTCCCGACACTGGAAAATTTCCAAAAAATAAAATTGCCAAAATTAAAAAATTGCCTAAGAAGGAAGTTCCCAAACAGTTTATTATATAACAAACTAAGAAATTCCCGACCATCGAAATTCCCAACAGAAAATAGTCGAATTACGAAAACAATAAAAAAAATGTTTGAGTAATTATTATTCATTTATCATAAATACAATAACAAATATTATTATAAAAGATTTTTTTAAATCTTAACATTTTTTAAATATTGCCTGAGTTTAAAACAACAATAACTGTAAAAATATATTTCTGGATGAAACATTTAATCTAAAAATCTGCATAGTATAAAACAAAAATACAACAAACGTTTTCAAAAACAAAATTCTTAATTAAAAAAAATATGGAAAAGTAATAACGAGAAAAATCAATGCTGAATTGAATTATCTAAAGTTTGTTTGTTTGCTTAGGGACAACTTTTTTTCGTTCGAAGCACCCATGTGTTTAAATTTGGACAATGATCAAAATTAAATTCTCAATTTAATACAATTTTTCATCCAGAAATATATTTTTTCAATTACTATTATTTTTAATTTAAACGATAAAATTTTTTAACTTGTGAAATTAAAAAAAGTTTCTTTGATACTTAGTTTTTTATTATTTTATTTGTAATAAATAAACAATATTTATTATAAAATTTATTTTCTTCTAATTGCTAATATTCTGGAATTCTCTATCGAGAATTTTCTTTTTCAAAAATTCTGCAGTGATGAAAACTTTATTTTTCGGGATATTTCAGTCGCTCCAAAATATAGAAATCCCGACATCAATGAATATTCTGATTAATCACGTTTTTTAATGCTAAATGTTAAATTTTAATTTATTGTTTAAATTTAAAATACCTATAATTAAAAAATATTTCTCGCAAAAGAAGAAAAATACAAGAACAAGATTTGTATTTAAATAGCAATAATAAAAAACTATTATGCAAAAAAACTACTATTTTTAAAAGATAAATAATATTTGTTAGAAAACAATATTTTCTAATTATTCGAAATCTGGAATTCTTTAGTGCCAGGAATTTAATAGAGGAATTTGGAATTTGATATTTTGGAAATTTTCAAATTCGGTAATATTATAAAATATTCAGGAATTTTATTACTCGGGAGTTTTTGTCTAAAATTTAAAAATTCCCGAATCTAAATAAGAAATAAGAAATAAAATAAAATACTTTTACTTTATGCGCGAATTGTGTAATTTTTTATCAATTATTAATAGTTAAACTCAGTTTTTATTTGTTTAGACACTTACATTTTAAATTGTCGGAAATTTTAGAATTTTCATAATTTTCTATCTCAAACATTTTTTCCGCGAATTTATCAGTGTCTGGGATTTTGTTTTTCGGGAATTTCAAGTTGTCACAATAATATTTTGTATATATATTTATTTTTCCAGACGAAGCAAAAATGGTATCCGAATCTACTCGAGGAAATTGTTCTTGCATTTATAAGAAGATTTTAAGAACCAATAAAGCAGAAATTACACCAGAAATTGATAGAAGATCACTTATTTTTTGGCGAGAGCGTAAAAAAGATTTGTCCAAAAAATGTATTACACGAAAATATTGTTCTTATCACAGTAGAAAGATAAATTCTGATTTTGGAACTGATAAGAAAATGAGACCACTTATAAGTAAGTATATTTATTTTTATCGTCGAAGTTATTAAAATAATATATAATTATATTTATATTTTAATTCATATTATTATTTTTAGGATATTTTAATTAAAAGAGATAAGTCACAAAAAAAATATAAAGCCTATTAAAATAGAAGAGTGTGTTACAACAATTTCAAATACATATACGCTCCCAATAAAAAAATCAAAACTATTGATATCCGAGTTATCGAACATCATCGAAAAAATTCATAATCATTTTATGTGCAGACATTTTTTTATTAATTTATATTAAATATTATTTGTTGAAAATCTATTTGTTTATCTTTTTAAGTTAACTAGCGTATACAAAGCGCGCTACGCGTGCGTGTAGTTTCTCTATTTGAGAAAATTAATTTTTAAGCAAATAAAAAATTTGAATAATTATTTATTTTTCGAGTTTATTTTTTATCTATCTTTACATCCTTATATGAATACAACTTCTTTTAAGATTCTTGAGAAAATTCAAGAATATTTTTGAAGATTCAAATGTCAAATCAAAATTAAAAAAAGAAAGAGTACATTTTCAACAAAATAGTTGAATCCTCAAACAAAAAGATATTTTTTCAACGAGTTCCATTTTTAACTAGAAAAAAAAACTAAATTCTTACAAAAGGAGACGAATGATCTACAAAATTGTTTATTTTGAACTAATAGTTTAATTTTCAACAAAATAGATGAACTTTCTATCCAAAAATATAAATTCTTAACAAAAAATGTAATACATAATTGTTATTTAACAAACGGACAAATCAATTAAAAATAAAAACAGTTGAATTCGTTCTCAAAAAATAGAATTTTGACACATTAGTTTAATTCTCAACCTAAAAAATTCATTTTCAACAAGGTGTGATACATAATTGGTATTTGAACCAAAAAATATTTAAATTCTAAATAAAAAAAAACAGTTGAATTCATCTTCAAAAAGAAAAATTTTGAACAAAATAGTGGAATCCTCAACCAAAAAGATTAATTTTCAACAACTTCCATTTTTATCCAGAAAAAAATTAAATTTTTACTAAAGGAGACTAATTTTCTACGAAATAGTTTATTTTTTCAGTTAAATAGTATAATTTTTTTAAATAAAAAAAGATAAATTCTTTAAAAAAATCTTATAGGTACATGATTGATATTTGAACCCAAAATATTTTATTTTTGATTAAAAAATAGTTAGATTTAACCAACAAAGACGAATTTTCAACAAAATAGTTGAATCCTCAACCCAAATGAATAATTTTCAACAAATTGCATTTTTAATCAAAAAAAGTTTAAATGTTCACCGAAGAAGACGGATACTCTACAAAATAGTTTACTTTTAACTGAATACATAAATTTTCAATAAAATACTTACATTTTTCAATAAAAAAATAAGTTCTTAACAAAATTGTATTGTAAAACATTTGTGATGTTCTTAAATTTCCTTTTAAAATTAATTTTTCGGAATAAAAAATTATTTTAAATTTCCCCAGGAATCTTAAGAAAAATATTTTATTTTATTTTATTTGAAATTTTGAAAAAATGTACGTTCTGTTAAAATTTAAAAATTGTTTAAATTATTATTTTTTAAATTCTTTTTACAAATTTTTTTAAATCTTCTCAAGATTAGAATTATTTTGGAATCTCTAAAACTTATAATTATTCACAATTTTACTATAAGTTTTTCTAAAACTTCGTATCATTGCAAAAATGAAAAATTTTCCTTTAAAACCATCTACGTTCTTTCTGGAAATTTTGGGAAATCATTTAAAATGTTCTTCAATTTTCTCTTAAAACTCATTTTTCAAAATAAAAAATGATTTTAAATTTCCCGGGGAATCTTAAAAAAAATATATTTTTAATATCCTGAAATCATTGAAAATCCTTTAAAAGCTTCAAAAGTTTATATTTAGAAATCTTCGGAAATTTACATTATGCGTAATTTTAGAAAAAATTGTTAATTAAAGTTATTTGTAATCCTTTCGAACGTTTCTAGGAAATCCTCTGTAATATTTTTTTTTTCTTTAAATTAATTTTTCAAAATAAAAATCATTTTAATTTTTCCCAGAAATCTTAAGAAAAATATTTCGAATATTCTGAAATCATTTAAAATCCTTAAAAAGTTTCAAAATTATATTCAGAAATCTTAAAAAAAATACTTGCTGTTTAAAATAAAAAAAAAACTTTAATTAAAGTTTTTAAAATTTTGTTTGAAAGTTTTTAAAATTTTCTCAAGATTAAAATTATTTTTCAATATATTTAAAAACTATAAAACTTATAAATATTTTTTCCAAATAATTTGTTCTCATAAAATTTTTTAATCTTTAGAAATCTACATTTTTAAAATAACTTTTTGAAATCTTTCCAAGATCTCAATAATTTTTAAGTCTTTTTAGAAATTATAATTTGTCACTATCTTACTGGAATTTCATTTTAAATTTTGAATCCTTGCAAAATTGAAAAATTTCGCTTTAAAGTCTTTTAGATTCTTATTTGAAATTTTGAGAAATCATTTAAAATGTTCTTCAATTTTCTTTCAAGTTTCATTTCATTTCATTTTCGTTTAAAATCCTTAAAAAGCTTCAAAGTTTTATTTATTTTCAAATAATTCAGTTTGCCTACAAAATTTTAATCTTCAGAAATCTAAGTTTTCTAACTAATTTTTTTTTAATCTTTCCAAGATCTGAATATATTTTGGATTTTTTTAAAACTTATATTATGTCATAATCTTATTAGATTTTTTTCTAAAATTTTTGACTATTTCAAAATTGCATATTTTTGCTTTAAAATATTTAAGAATCTCATTTGAAATTTTATGAAATAATTTAAAATTTTCTTCAATTTTCTCTTAATTTTATTTTTCAAACTGAAAAATCATTCTAAATTTTATCAGGAATCTTGAGAAATTTTTTTTTTATTATCCAAAAGTCGTTTAAAATAAAACCCTTAAAAAGCTTTAAAGTTTTATTTAGAAATCTTGCAAAAATTACGTTCAGTTTAAAAGGAAAAAAAACTCAATTAAATTTCTTTAATCTCGTTTAAATTTTTTTAAATCTTCTCAAGATTAAAATTATTTTTGAATAAATTTGAAAACTATAAAACTTATAAATATTTTTTTCAAATGATTCAGTTTTCCTAAAAAATTTTAATCTTCAGAAATCAACATTTTCCAACTAATTTTTAGAAATCTTTCCAAGATCTGAACATTTTTTAAAATCTTTTTAAAACTTATATTATGTCATAATCTTATTGGAATTTTTTCTAAAATTGTTCATTTTTGCAAAATTCAAAATTTTTGCTTTAAAATATTTAGTTTCTTATTTTAAATTTTATGTAATCATGTAAAGTTTTCTTCAATTTTCTCTGAAGTTTCGTTTTTCAAACTGAAAAATCATTTAAAATTTTCCCAGGAATCTTGAGATATTTTTTTTATTCTCCGAAAGTCGTTTACAATCCTTAAAAAGCTTCCAAGTTTTATTTAGGAATCTTGCAAAAATTACGTTCAGTTTGAAAGGAAAAAAAAGTTCAATTAAATTTCTTTAATTTTTTTCAAAAGTTTTCTAAATCTTTTCAAGATTAAAATTATTTTTGAACATATCTAAAAACTTATAAGTTATTTTATAAGGAATTTTACGAAATAATTTAAAATGTTTTTCAGTTTTCTCTTAAGTTTCATTTTTCAAAATCAAAAATCATAAAAAATATTCCCAGGAATCTTGAGACATTTTTTTATTATTATCTGAAAGCCGATTAAAACCCTTAAAAATCTTCAAAGTTTTATTTTTGAATCTTGAAAAAATTACGTTCTGTTTAAAATACCAACAAAATTAAGTTAAATTTTTTGTAATGTTTTCAAAAATTCTAAATATTTTTTAAAATAATTCAAATTCTTCCTGAAATGTATTTAAAATTCTGTGAAATTTTTTAAATACCTTGAAATCTTCTATCACAAATTCTTTTTTGATAATTTTAGATTTTAAAGTAATATCATTAAATTAATAATTATTATCAAATCTTTTTAAAACTTCTAAATATTTTTGGTTATAATTCAATTTTCCTAAATAAATTTTTAATTCTGCAAAATTAAAAAAAATGTCTTATCTGGTTACTAAAATAAATTTAAGGTTTGAGAATAATTTTTTTTCAGTGTCACCAACGTCCTAAAAAATATATCAAGATATTTATCATCGACTTTCGATAAACAATTATTCAAAAAATAAATGCATAAAAAAGAGATTTTTTCATTTAATTCTCATAAAATTGGGGGATGAAACTGTTTTAATTGTAAGGTTGGCAAGACTGAATGATACCAGTATTCATTGCCTGCCTGTCAGTCAGTATTCGGCAGTTTCACTTCTGTTTATCCGGGTTATTTACGTTTATATTTACGTTGTGCATCTTTCTGTTGTGTTTATGGTCCCTTTATTTAATTTTATAATGGGATTAAACTGTATTTTCTAACTATAAAATAGTAACCATTTAAATTTATTCATAAAAAGATTTTAACTTTTGTCAACCTGTAAGTTATCACCGCCACTTTACAAAATATTTAATTCATTACATTTTTATAGTCAAATTACTATTTTTATCTATATTGTATATAATTTTAATTAAATTTATATTCCGCAAACTTTAGAAACTTGACAAGGATTCTATTTCATTGTATAAAAGTAGTATAAAGTTCCATTTTGGTAACCTAACCTATAACTGTGATCGATCAAATTTGACATTTCATATAATACACTCAATACGGTGTCATATACCATAAATTAATTAATTATTTATCATATAAATCACATAAAGTTACAAAAAAAAATGAATGATAAGTTGGATCAGTTTTACGCAATTTCGGAGTCATAACTTTATTTTCGATTTTTTCCTAACTGGATGACTTTTTAAAAAATTTCTTTTTAGTTGAATTCGGCCATTTAATAACCACAATTGAAATTTTTTATTATCTGCGAATTGACTTCACAATTAATGTTTAAAGTCTATTCGGGCATGAAACCTAACCTCGAAATGTCAACAGTTTCATTTATTTTCTCGAAACTGGACAGTTTTTTGTAACCAAGATTTTCTTACATCGGTAGAACATGAAAATATTTTGAAAGTACTTTCTTTCTTTTTTTCTAATGGTTCAGCCGAATTAAAAACAAGTTTTTAGTATCTCTTAAAAACCTGAAAAGGACTTTTAATTCTTAGGCATAGTCCAAAACTACGTTACAAATTTAAAAATTCTATTATTTGTTTAAAAAATTAATTATTTTGTTGAAAATTAACCATTTTCTTAGAAAGTCATCTTTTTAATTGAAGATTCATCAATTTGATTGAAAATGTAAATATTTCATTGAAAATTCGTTGCTATTTTAGTTGAAAATAAACTTTTTCAAACTTCAAATTTAACAATTCAAATTTGATCTTTTTTAGTTGAAAATTAAGTTATTTGGTTAAAAAATGTTCCTTTTTAGTCGAAGAATTGCGTGGTAGAAAGTCGAACTACTTTGTTAAAAATCATTTCTTGTTGATGTGAAGATTTATAATTTAGGTTGAAAATGTATCTTTAGTGTGGAAGATTAAACCATGAATTATTTGCAATTAAAAATATCAGTATTTTTAAACTGATTATTTAGCTATTCCATTTATGGTTGAAAACTCATATTTTTTAGTTAAAATTTAAATTATTTGGTTAAAAATTCAACTAGTAGGTTAAAAAGTAAACTATTTATTTAAAAAATTAGCTACTTGGTAGAAAATTAACTTTTTTGTTGAAAATTCATACTGTCGGTTTAAAAATTCAATTTTTTTAAACTGAAAATGTATGTTTACATTATACGTTAAAAAGTCATATTTTTAAGTTGAAAATTCAACTATTTGATTAAAAATTAATTGTTCTTAATTTTATATCACATTCTTGTTGAAAATTCGTAGGTTTAAAATGTAACTATTTTTTATGTCACCTTTTTGGTAGAAAACTTATATTTCTTGTTTGAAAATCCATGTCACTTTCTTTTTTATTTGAATAATTAATAATATAATAATACAATAATAAATAATTAAATAATTTTTTGTGTGTATGAATTGGAATATAGCCGGTTAAAAAATCAACTATTTTGTTGAAAATGTTATTATTTTGTATTAAGTAATGTAGCCTAAAATTCTCTCAAAACAGGTGAAATGTATTGCATTTACAACCAAATAAATCAACTTTCAAACCAAAAAGGTGAATTTTTTTGAAGACATTTGAATACTTAACAAAAAAAGTTTAAATTTAACCAAGAAAAAAAATTTTTTAACCACGAGGGGTGATTTTTCTGCCATAAAAGATGAATTTTCAATCTAAGAGGACGAATTTTCGACCAAAAACTAATTAATGTTTTAACAAAATAGCTGAATTTTTAATCAAATAATTGAATTTTTAACCAACAATATATATGCATTTTCCACCAAATGGTCCAATTTTCAAACGATAAATATTCAAATTCGACCAAAAAGAGTTGCATTTTCAACCCAATTTTTAAAGAAATGGTTAAAGTCTAACCTGAAAGATGAATTTTTCACCATTAAAGATGCATTTTTCAATCCAAATTAAATCCAAAAAAAGATGGGTTTTAACCAAAATTGGAATCGTCAAATTTTCAATTTAGAAAATTAATTTTCAGCCCCAAAAACGAATTTTCAAAAAAATAAATGAACTTTCAACAAAGTTGTTAAATTATTAAGTCAAAAAGACAAATTATTTGCATTTAAGTTGAATTTTCATCCCAAAAGTATGATTTTTCAACAAAAGTGTTAATTTTCTACCAAATAGTTAAACTTTCAAATAAATAGTTCAATTTTTATCAAACTTAGTATTGAATTTTTTACCAAAGTATTTTGGTTGCCAACAAAAAATATGATTTTTTAACAAACAACAAAATATTTGAATTTGCAACTAAACTGATGAATCTTCAACCAAAAAATGCATTTTTTATAAAGTTGTTCTACGTTAAGCCAAGGAATTGATTCTTCAAGCAAAAAAGAAAATTCTCAAGAAGACATGTTATAATTGATATTTCGACCAAAAAATATTTGAATTTTAAATAAGAAAACAGTTAAATTCAACCAATAAAGACAAATTTTTATCAAAATTGTTAAATCCTTAATTTAAACGGATTATTTTTCGACCAAACAATTGTATTTTTAAACAAAAAAGGTGAATTTTCTACCAAAAAGATTGCATTTTTACCGAAAAAATTAGTTTCAACAAAACGTAAACATTTTTAACCATATTGTTGATTTTTTAATTAGAAAAGATTAATTTTCTACAAAAAACGGAATAATTGAATTTCCAGTTAAACAAATCAATTTTCAACAACAACAAATTTTGAACCAGAAATGAAATAGTTGAATTTTCAGTTTAAAAAATTAATTTTCAACCAAAAATAAAACTAATCTGCAACAAACTAGTTAACTTTTTAATCAAAGAGATGAACCTTCAACTACAAAAATTACTTATTTAACAATATAGTTTAATTTGCAAAAAAGAAGTGAATTTTCGACTAAAAAAGAAAAAAATTTTAATCAAAAATGGAATAGTAAAATTTTCTGTTTAAAAAATTAGTTTTCAACCAAAAAGCGAATTATTCAATCGAATAGTTCAATTTTTAGCCATAGTGATGAGTTTTCAACCAAAAAATTACTTTTCAACAAAATAGTATAACTTTGACTAAAAAATCTTTATTTTAAATTTTAATTAATTTTGATTTTTAAAAAAACTACAACATTTTTAACGAAAAATTAAATAGTTGATTTCCCAACCAAAGAATATTTTAATATTGAATTAAAAACAATTAAATTTAAACAAAAAAGACGAATTTTAAATGAAATACTAGTTCTCAAATTCACAAAATAATTTTCGAACAAAAAATGGCATTAAAACAGTTAATTTTTTTTATCGAAGGAAATGAATTTGCAACTAAAGAAAATTTGGTAACCAAAAATGAAATAGTTTAATTTTTAAGTTTAAACAAATAATTTTCAACCAAGAAAAGAGAGGTTTGTACGTGATACTTTAATTTTCATCAAAAAATAATTGATTTTCCAAGAGTTGAATTTTCAAACAGGAAGATTAATTTTCTATTAAAAAGTTGCGTTTTTTACTACAAAATTAATTTTCAACAAAAATTAATTTTACAACAATACAGTTAAATTTGCAACAAAGTTAGTGAATTTGCAACTAAAAACAAAATTTTAATCAAAAATGGAATAGTTCAATTTTCCGTTTAAAACATTAATTTTCTACACTAAAAAAAGCGAATTATTCAATCCAATAGTTGAATTTTTAGTCATAGAGATGAATTTTTACCCCAAAAAATTACTTTTCAATAAAATAGTATAACTTCGACTTAAAAATAATGAATTTTTAAGAAAAAATTGAATAGCTGATATTTCAACAAAAAAATATTTAAATATTTAATTAAAAGCAATTGAATTTCAAAAAACACACACAAATTTGCAATAAAATAGTTGAATTTTAATCAAACGAAATAAATTTGCACCTAAAAAAAATGTAAAAAAATGAAATAGTTCACTTTTAAGTCAAAAACAATTTTTGAACCAGGAAAAAAGCGTTTTGAACGAGATACTTAAATTTTTATTAAAAAATAATGCATTTTTAACCAAAACTATGAATTTTCAAATCACCAGAAAGTCGTGTTTTTAACTAAAAAATTAATTTTTAACAACAGCAAAATATTGGCAGCAAACGAATTAAATATCTAACCAAAATAAATTAATTTGCAAACAAGAAGAATAATTTCCAATTAAAAAGATTAATTCTGAAGAAAATAAAAGTACATTTTTCAAAGGCATTTTAAAGAGTTTTTAATTTGAAAAATTTGGCGATTTTAAAAATATTCTAAGGAATTATTAATATAATTATTTGAAGGAATTATTCTTGGAATTCTTTTGAATTTTTGTAATTCAATTGCTAAAATTATTAAAGGATTTGAAATATTTTAAGTTTTTTTTAAATTCCAAGGCACTTTCAAGAGCTTTAAAAAATTGCAAGGCGTTTTAAAAGATTTTGAAGGATTTTATATATTTTAGGACATTTTAAAAGATTGCCAGACATTTTTTTATACATTCCAATAGTTTGAAGGGATTTTAAAAACTTTGAAATATTTTAGGGTATTTCAACATTAAGAGTGTTTTATTTTTAATGTATCCTGAATTACAATTTCAAGGGATTTTCAAGGGTTTTAACACTTTAAAGGGATTTTTCAAATTTTTTGGAATTTTTTTGTAGTCATTAGTCACTTTTCTGGTTAGAAATGAGTAGGGCTTCAAAAATTTGAACAGATTTACAAATATTTTTTGCACTTAATTTGGAATCCGCCCTGAATTCGTATTATTTATCCTAAATTATTTTCAATTCTTTTAAAATACTCAATTCCACTCAATACAATGGATTTAAAAAAAGTTTTGTTTAATTCATATTAATGTCTTTAAAACTCACTTCAATTTTTTTGGCATTTCATCACATTCTTTTGAATTCTATTTAGTTTTTCTAATCTCATTTCAAACTTACTACATTTAATGAACTTTTTCATATTTTTTGTTTCCAATTCACTTGATTGATTTTTAAATTTAGCTTGATTTTTTATGAATTTCATGGAATTCTTTTATTTCCCTTAAATTCCTCTAAATTTACTCAAATTTCACTGAACTCAATGAATGTTAAAAAGTATTTCCAATTATTTTACATTCTTTGAAATTATCGTAAATTTTTCAAATTCATTTTTCTATTTAATTGATTTCGAAGTCTTAACTTTACCTTAAATTCTTAGCCATTTCATACAATTCTTTTAAATTACCTTGAATTTTTATAAGCTTATTTCAGATTTTCTTAATTCAATTAAGTTTTTTTTTCATATTTTTAAATGGACTTCAATTCATATGAATTTTTATAAATTGCATCGAATTATTCTCTTTTACTTAAATTCATCTAAATTTATTACAATTTTACGAAAATCAATGTAATTTTTTTATCTTAAACATTTTTTCCAAATTGATTTTAATTATTTTGAAATTTACTTTGATTTTTTTGAAGTCTTGTGAATTTATCCTGAATTTTTAACTCTTTGAGCGCGAAAAAAGTATCCTTTTGAGCGTGACATTTTTAGAGACCATTTGAGGATGTCTACATGGAAAAAAATAAATGTCAATAACCAAGAGTGCACAATACTGGCACAAAAGACGAATAATCTTTGGAAAGTATGCTTAACAAATCTTGTTCAGCTTTGGTTTGAAGACCTCCAAAGTGAAACAATTATTGAAAGATGCAAGGTATTTTTTAACAATTAATATGTTATTTAGATTAATTTTATTTGAAACAATTTATTTCCCTACTTACGTGAAAATTTTCTTTATTTCCTTAACTGCTGTTCATCATAAATTATTTTTCGATTTACCGGGAAAATCTTTGATGACCGGGAATTTTTTGTGACCGGGAAGTGCCGGCTAATTTATTTTTTGATCGGGAATTTTAACAAATTTTTAAAGCGAATATCTGCCCGAGTTCGATTACAACTTTTTTTAAATAATTGGTTAACTCTTTTACATTAAAAATTTTCCATTTGAGATTTTTATTTTTAAGTGTACATTTTTAATAAAAAATTTTTTTAAATGCATTCTTGAAGTCCTAAAGAAGTTTAAATTAAAAGCGCTTACAGTTTAAAATTTTGGATAAAAATCATGTTTATTTTATCAACAGTAAATATAAATAAATTATTTTTTAAATCCGTATTTTAAGTATTAAAAAGTGAAGAATAATTTATTTGACAGAAGGATTATAAATCTATTCAAAATGGAAGAATTTCCAAAAAACTTATACTGTTTTAATTCGAAAGACTTAGTCATTAAACAAATATAAACGCCCGATTGAAACTTTATAAACTATTTGGAACTTCAAAATAGCTTCATAATAATATATTCGTAAATTGAAATTTTTTATTTAATATTTAGCTATATTTTACTGTTTATTTAAGACCAGTAAATTCAATCCAAATATGTAAATTTGAACGTTACAATTTTAATTGTTCTATTTAAAAAATGTTTCATTTGTGATTGAAATTGTTGAATTTTGATTTATAAATAAAAATTGAACACTTGTTATTTGCCGACAAAATATGAAATGATTTTAAATAATTTAAACGAAGTGTGAATGACTGCAAAGGAATAAAAAAATTGTCTTAGGATTCCTAAGAAAATTGAAAATGATTTTTCATTTTTAATTATTATTTTCAGAGAATATTTAAAAAGATTTAAAAATATATCGAAAATGGTCAAAAAAGAATCTGGAATATTTTAAGGAAATTTGTTTAAATTTACAGTATTTTCTAAAAACTGTAGGAAAAATGTGATAAATATCTTTTAAAATTGATTGAATTTTTCCTACCATTTTTAGAAAATCCTGAGACCAAATTTCTTTAGAATCTTTTAGATTCTTTTTTGACAATTATGAAAATCTTTCAGAATCTTTAAAAATATTCTTGTCTACAAATAATAAGCAGGATTTTTTTTTAATTGTAGGAAAAATTCGATTCATTTTTAATAGATATTTAGAAGATCTGAAAACATTTTTAAAATAATTTTAAATTTGAAAAAATTTGAAACAACTTCGAGATTTTGAAAAAAATTTTGAAGCTTTTCAAGAATGTTTAAACTATTTCAAATGAAAATAATTTAATTGCTAACTTAAGAAGTATTCAGATAAAAAATTTAATTTTTCAATTTTGAATGTTTCCAGATTGAAATTGCTTAAAATAATATAATTTTATAAATTGTAAAGGTCATTGATTGATTGTTTAATTTATAACAGTGAAAATGATAACATGGATTTATATTTTTGAAACTGAATTTGAATATTTGAACTCTATAATTTATAAAAGTAAAAAATTCTCAATTTTGCTGTTTATCTACATTTTATTTAAAATTGTTCAATTGAAAAGTGTTTGAACAAAAGATTTTTTAATTTAAAAATTAAAAATTTTATATAATTTAACATTCAAGAGATTCACTTTGTGTGCTTTGATTTGTAATTTATTTTTTATTACATCAAATGGAAAAATTTTGAGACTTAGAGTTGAAATTTTTTATTTTAATGACCTCGGAAAATGGTTGTGAACCGGGAATTTATTTCTTCGATTAAAACGGCCACCCTTATTTTATTAGAACACTCATTAGAATAATAGAATATCATTTAATAAATTCTTTTTCCAATTTCAGAGATTAAATCCACTTTTAAAAATACAGGCTTTGAATTTAAACGAAATAATGGAAGAAATTCTTACAGACATTCCGAATCATGCTGTCGAAGCGACATTAAATTCGATAACATTGAACAAAAATATTCAAGGAGGAATCTTCAAATTTAGGATAGATTTAAGCAGAGGAAGCGAAGAAGATTTTTTCACAGTGGTCACAAAATCGCTCTGCTTTTCATCAGGGGAATTATTCAGAAGATATTCCCTTTTACTGGAACTTATTAAGAAGAAAGAT
The DNA here is from genome assembly GCF_010883055.1 of Belonocnema kinseyi. Lineage (NCBI taxonomy): Eukaryota > Metazoa > Arthropoda > Insecta > Hymenoptera > Cynipidae > Belonocnema > Belonocnema kinseyi. The sequence goes on along the minus strand of NC_046659.1, from coordinate 117,193,034 downwards.
GAAGAAATTGTCGAGTATAAAGCAGTAGGAGCAAAACTAATTCGAAGTTGGTATTTTTTTTTCTTTTTTCAAGAAGAAATAATCTAGAAACAAACCGATTTTATTTTACAGGCCTCAGATTTTAATTTTAAAAAGCTGAGATATAAAAAAGTGATTTTTTCTTTATTTAAAGCAGCGGAGCATTTTTTTTTGAAAGAATTATAATTCCTATTTAGAAAAAAGATGTTTAAAAAATACCTTTATCGAGTCAGAATTCGTCACAATTTAAAAGTTCTCTCTTCCAAAATAAAAAAATAGAAAGTACTTGGTTTTTTTAGATTTTTTTAAAAATTAGAATAGAACATTTTGTTACATTATTCATTGCAAATGTATATTTTTTAGTTAAAAATTCAACTACTTGCGGATAAAAGTTAAACTCTTTTGTTAGAAATTAATTTTTTCATTTGAAGAATTGTCATTTTAATTGAAATTTCTTTTTTTTTTAAATTTAACTACTTTGCAGAAAATCCGTTTTATTAAATTAAGAATTAGATTTGGAACGGAAAATACAACTATTTTATTTTTGTTTAAAAATGTATCATTTTCGGATGAAAATTCGACTATTTGGATGAAAATTGGTATTTTGTGTTTAAAAATTAAAATATTTGTTTTAAAATTTATGTGCTGTGTGAAAAATTCGTCTTTATTTTTATAAAATTAATTAAAAATTCATCTTTTTGTTAGGTATAAGATTTACCTATGCAAGTTAATTTAGAATTTTAGTTGAAAATTCAACAATTGGGTCGATAATTTTTCTTTTTTAACTGAAAATTTAACTATTTCGTAGAAAATTAAAGTATTTTGTTAAAAATCGATTTTCTGGTAGAAAGTATCTTTATGTTTGAAATTAAATCTTGATTAAAAATTATTTTTTTCAATCAAAAATTACAATATTCCAGTTAAATATTTATTATTTTATTTTGAAAAATCATCTTTTAGGTTGGAAATAAAATTACTTGGTGGAAAGTTAAAATTTTTGAAAAAAATTAATTTTTTTGGTTGAAGATTCGTAATTTTAATAAAAAATTCTTCCCTTTTTGAAAATGTAACTACTTTGTTGGAAATAATTCTTATCTCAACTAAAAATTTAACTATTCTAGTGGAAAATGTAACTGCTTTGTCGAAAATACGTTTAAAAAAATTAAGAATTAGATTTCCAACGGAAAATACAACTATTTCGTTTTTGGTTGAAAATGGATCTTTTCTAGTTGAAAATTCAACATTTGGGTCGATAATTTTTCTTTTTTAACTAAAAATACAATTATTTCATAGAAAATTCAAGTATTTTCTTAAAAAGCTTCTTTCAAAATTGTTTTTCCGGTTAAAAATTCAAGTATTACAGTTAAATATTTATTATTTTAGTTGAAAAATCACCTTTTAGATTGGAATTAAAATTACCATTTTTGAAAATGTATCTTTTCTAGCTGAAACTTCAACAATTGGGTCGATAATTTTTCTGAATAAAAATTAAACTATTTGGCTGAAAATTATTATTTTGTATTTAAAAATTAAACTATTTGTTTGAAAATTTATGTACTGTGTGAAAGATTTGTCTTTATTTTTATAAAATTAATCTTTATTATTAAAAATTCAGTTTGGTTGAAAATTAATTTCTCCAACTCAAAATTTAACTATCACATATTTAGTTGAAAATGTATCTTTTCTAGTTGAAAATTCAACAATTGGATCGACAATTTGTTTCGTTTTTTCATTGAAAATTCAACTATTTCGTAGAATATTCACTATTTGGTTAAAAAATCGGTTTTTTTGAAAAAATATTTTTTTCTTTAAAAGTTTATTCCTTGTTTAAAAATTCTTCTTTTCAGTTAAAAATTCAAGTATTCTGGTTAAATATATATCATTTTAGT
>NC_046659.1:117156134-117191027 GCF_010883055.1 Belonocnema kinseyi | reverse complement strand
GAATTGAACTACTTTGCCGAAAATACGTTTTTTAAATTAGGAATTATTTATTTTCTTTTTGTTTGCAAATTTATCTGTTTTGGTTAAAAATTAAACTATTTGCTTGAAAATTAATGTTTTGTATTTAAAAATTAGACTGCTTGTTTGTGAAAAATTCGTCTTTATTTCTAGAAAATTTAAATCTTTATTATTAAAAATTTATCTTTTTGTTAGGTACAAAATCCACCTATTCCAGTTGAAGACTCATCATTTTAGTTTAAAATTCATCACTTTGGCTCGAAATTAATTTCTCCAAATTGAAATTTAACTGTCATTTTTTTGGTTTGAGAATTTATCTTTTCTAGTTCAAAATTTAACAATTTTGCCGACAATTTGTCTTTTTTAATTGGAAGTAAAATGATTATCATTCTATTTTGAAAAACTATGCTTTAAGTTAGAAATAAAATTACTTGGTTGAAAGTTAAACTCTTTAGGGAAAATTTAATTTTTTTGGTTGAAGATGAATCACTTTAATTAAAAATTTAACTATTCCAGTAGGAAATTTAACTGCTTTTCCGAAAGTATGTTTTTTAAATTAACAATAAGATTTGCGACGGAAAATACAACTATTTAATTTTTGTTGAAAAATGTATCTTTTTGTATGAAAATTCGACTATTTGTTTGAAAATTAATGTATTGTGTTTAAAAATTAAAATATTTATTAAAAAATTTATGTACTTTGTGAAAAATTCGTCTTTATTTATAGAAAATTAGCCCTTATTATTAAAAATTTATATTTTTCTTACGGATGACATTCACCTATTCCAGTTAATTCAGAATTTTAGTTGACAATTCATCAGTTTGGCTGAAAATTAATTTTTCAAGCTCATTTTTTGTTGAAAATGTATCTTTTCTAGTTAAACATTTAACAATTTGAGGATAATTTATCTTTTTGAACTGAAAATTGAACTATTTCGTAGAAAATTCACGTATTTTGTTAAAAAATCGATCTTTTTGAAAAAATATCTTTTTTTAAAAATTAATATCGTTATTTAAAAATTCTTCTTTTCAATCAAAAATTCCAGTATTCCAGTTAAATATTTATTATTTTAGTTGAAAAATCATCTTTTAGTTTGGAAATAAAATTACTTGGTTGAAAGTTAAACATTTTTGCGAAAAATTATTTTTTTTCGGTTGAATGTTCATCTCTTTTTGATAATTTAACTACTTTGTTGAAAACAATTTTTGTTTTAACTCAACACTTAACCATTACAGTAGACAATTTAACTAAACACGTTTCCGTCTCCAACGGAAAATACAATTATTTTATTTTTGTTTGAAAATTTAACTTTTTTGGATGAAAATTCCACTATTCAGCTGAAAATTGATATTTTATATTTAAAAATTAAACTATTTGTTTAAAAGTGTATGTACTTTGTAAAAAATTCGTCTTTATTTCACATTTTTGGTTTGAAAATTTATCTTTTCTAGTTCAAAATTCAACAATTTGGCCGATAATTTGTCTTTTTTAACTGAAAATTCAACTATTTCGTAGAAAATTCGCATATTTTGTTTAAAAAAAATTGATCTTTTTATAGAAAATATCTTTTTCTTTTAAAGTTAATCTTCTTGCTTAAAAATTCCCCTCTTCAGTTAAATATTTATCTAAATAATTATTTATTTATCTAAATATTTATCTAAATATTTGTAAATATTTATTTAGCTAAATATTTATCATTTTAGTTGAAAATCATTTTTTTTAACTAAAAATTTAACTATTCCAGTAGAAAATGTAATTAATTTGCCGAAAATATGTTTTCTTTTTATTAAGAAATTGATTTGCAACGGAAAATACAATTATTTTATTTTTGGTTAAAATATCATCTTTTTCGGGTGAAAATTCAACTATTTGGTTAAAAAATTGATATTTTTTATTTAAAAATTAAACCATTTGTTAGGTATAAGATTCACGTATTCCAGTTAATTCATAATTTTACTTGAAAATTCATCAGTTTGGCTGAAAACGAATTTATCCAACTGAAAATTTAACTGTCACTTGTTTGGTTTGAAAATTTATCTTTTCTTTCAAAATTCAACAATTTGTCCGGCAGTTTGTATTTTGAAATTGAAAATTCACGTATTTTATTCAAAATCGATTTTTTTTGGTATAAAATATCGTTTTCTTTGTAAGCTAATATCCTTGTTTAAAAATTCCTTTTTTTGGTAAAAAATTAAAGTTATCCAGTTAAATTATTATCATTTTATTTTTAAAAATTATTTTTTAGGTTGGAAATCAAATTAGTTGGTTGAAAGTTAAACCATTTTATTAACAAATTAAATTTTTTTTTAACATTTATCATTTTAATTTAAAATGTATGTAATTTGTGGAAAAGTCGTCTTTATTTCATCATTTCAGTTGAAAATTCATCAGCTGGGCTGGAAATAAGTTTCTCCAACTGAAAATGTATCGTTTCTAGTTCAAAATTCAAATATTTTATTTTTGGTTGAAAATGTATCTTTTTTTGGATGAAAATTGATATTTTGTGTTTAAAAATTAAAATATTCGTTTGAAAATTTATGTGCTGTGTGAAAAATTCGTCTTTATTTGTTTAAAATTAATCTTTATTATTAAAAATTCATCTTTTTGTTAGATATAAAATCCGCCTATTCCAGTTTTTTTTTTAATTCTTCCTTTCAGTTAAAAATTCAAGTATTCTAGTGAAATATTTATCGTTTTAGTTGAAAAATCATCTTTTAGTTAGGATATAAAACTATTTGATTTTAAGTTAATATATTTTATTTTATTTGTGGAAAATTAGTCTTTATTTTAAAAAATTCAAATATTTCGTAGAAAATACGCGTATTTTGTTAAAAAATCTATCTTTTTATAGAAAATATCTGTTTCGTTAAAAATTAATCTCCTTGTTGGAAAATTCTCCTTTTCAATTAAATTTAACTACTTTGTTGAAAATCATTTATTAAACTAAAAATTTAAACATTCCAGTATAAAATTTATCTGATTTGCTGAAAATACGTTTTATTTTTATAAAGAATTTGATTTGCAAAGGAAAATACAACTATTTTGTTTTTGGTTGAAAATTTATCTTTCTTGGGTGAAAATTGAACTATTTGGTTGAAACTTGATATTTTGTATTTAAAAGTAAACTATTTGTTTAAAAATGTATGTACTTTGTAAAAAATTCATCTTTTTTGTAGAAAATTAATTTTTATTATTAAAAATTCATCTTTTTGTTAGATATAAAATCCATCTATTCCAGTTGAAAATTCGTAAGTTTGGTTAAAAATTAATTTCTCCAACTAAAAATATGACTGTCACATTTTTGGTTTAAAAATTAATCTTTCCTAGTTCAAAATTAAACAATTTGGCTTTTAGATTGTCTTTTTTAACTAAAAATTCCACTATTTCGTAGAAAATTCAAGTATTTTGTTAAAAATCGATTTTTTTGTAGAAAATATCTTTATCTTTGAAATTTAACCTCCTTATTTAAAAATTTGTCTTTTCAATCAAAAATTCCGGTATTCCAGTTAAAAATTTATTATTTTATTTTGAAAAATTATCTTTTAGGTTGGAAATAAAATTACTTAGTTAGAAGTTAAACTTTTGTGTGAAAAAATAATATTTTTGGTTGAAGATTCATCAGTTTAATAAAAAATTCATCTCTTTTTGATAATGTAACTATTTTGTTGAAAATAATTTTTTTTTAACTAAAAATTTAACTATTCCGGTAGGAAATTTAACTGCTTTGCACTTAATTTATGTATTGTATGAAAAATTCGTCTTTATTTGTAGAAAATTAATCTTTATTATTAAAAATTCATCTTTTTGTTAGGTACAAGATTCACCTATTCCAGGTAATTCATAATTTTAGCTAAAAATTCATCAGTTTGGTTGAAAATTAATTTTTCCAACTGAAAATTTAACTGTCACATTTTTGGTTGAAAAATTATCTTTTCTAGTTCAAAATTTAACCATTTGGCCGATAATTTGTCTATTTTAACTGAAAATTAAACTATTTTGTTGAAAATTTAACAATTTCGTGGAAAATTCAAGTTTTTTGTTAAAAAACGATTTTTTGGTACAAAATATCTTTTTATTTGAAATTTAATCTGTTTGTTTAAAAATTCTTTTGAAAAATCACCTTTTAGGTTGGAAATAAAACTACTTGGTGGAAAGTTAAACTTTTTTGTAAAAAAATAATTTTTTTGGTTGAAGATTCATAATTTTAATTAAAAATTCTTCTCTTTTTGAAAATGTAACTACTTTGTTGAAAATCGATTTTTTTGGTAAAAAATACCTTTTTATTTGAAATTGAATCTGCTTCTTTAAAAATTCTTCTTTCCGGTTAAAAATTCAAATATTCCAGTAGAATATTTATTATTTTAGTTGAAAAATCATCTTTTGGGTTGGAAATAAAATTACTTGGTTGAAAGTTAAACTCTTTAGTGAAAATCCAATTTTTGTTTGTTGAAGATGAATCATTTTAATAAAAAAATTAATCTCTTTTTAAACATGTGATTACTTTGTTGAAAATCATTTTTTAAACTAAAAATGTAACTATTCCAGTATAAAATTTAACTGATTTGCTAAAAATACGTTTTCTTTTTATTAAGAGTTAGACTGGCAACGGAAAATACAACTATTTTATTTTTGGTTAAAAATGTATCTTTTTTTTTAATGAAAATTCAACTATTTGGTTGAAAATTTATATTTTGTATTTAAAAATAAACTATTTGTTTAAAAATGTATGTACTTTGTAAAAAATTCGTCTTTATTTGTAGAAAATTAGTCTTTATTATTAAAAATTCATCTTTTTGTTAGATATAAAATTCACCATTGAAAATTTATCAGTTTGGCTGAAAATTTGACTTAACATTTTTGGTTGAAAATTTATCTTTTCTAGTTAAAAATTCAACAATTTGGCGTTAATTTTGTTTTGTTTTATTAAAAATTCAACTATTTCGTAGAATATTCACGTATTTTGTTAAAAAATCGATTTTTTAAAAACAAAATATATTTTTCTTTGAAAGTTAATCTCCTTGTTTAAAAATCCTTTGTTTCAGTAAAAAATTTAAGTAATCTATTTAAATGATTAATATTTTATTTTAAAAAATTATCTTTTAGGTTGGAAATAAAATAACTTAGTTGAAAGTAAAACACTTTTATTAAAAATTAAATTTTTTGTTTGAACATTTATCATTTTGATTTAAAATTTATGTACTTCGTGGAAAATTCGTCTTTATTTGTAGAAAATTAATCTTTATTATTAAAAATACATCTTTTTGTTAGGTATAAAATTCTATTCCAGTAGAAGATTCATCATTTTAGTTCAAAATTCATCAGTTTGGCTGAAAATTAATTTTTCCAATTGAAAATTTTTATCTTTTTTTGATGAAAATTATTTTTTTTTTACTGAAAATGTAAGCATTATTTCAGTCGAATATTCCATGATTTTAGTTAAAAATTTATCTTTTTTGTTGAACATTCATTTTTTGACTAAAAATGTCATTTTGACTGGAAAATGATTTTTTTATTTGAAAATTCGTCTGTTTTTGTTTGTTTAAAATTTATTTTTTTAACTTAAAACTTAATTATTTCAGTTTTGGTTGAAAAATTATCAAAATTATTTTTGTTCAAAATTAATCTATTTCAGTTTAGGATTCATTGTTTCAGTTGAAAACTCATTTTTTTCGTTTAAAATGCGACTATTCCAGTTTAAGATTAATCATTTTCGTTGTAATTTATAAATTTATTTTATACTTGATATTTTAAACAAGAAAATATTATAATTTAAAATAAAAAACGCAGGAGAATTGAATCATAAAGGACGAATTTGTAGCTTATATTTGACCAAAAAGATGAGCTTTCTTCAAAAAAGTTAAATTTTCAACACAGAATCATTCAACGGATTGATTGAAAATTAACCTTTTTGTTGAAAATCCAACAATTTTGTTAAAGTCATATTTGGTTGTAAAATCAACTGTTATGTTGAAAATTCGTCTTTTTGGCTTGCAAATTTAATAATTCGATTGGCATTTTTCTCTTTTTTGACTAGAAATTTTTTTTCACATTTCAAATATTTTGAACAATGTTAATCTTTTTTGGTTAAAAATTCACATCTTTTTGTTGAAATTTCACCTTTTTCGATTAAAAATGGAAGTTTATGATAAAACATTAATTTGTTTCAACTGAAAATGAATTTTTTAGTTAAAAACTCAACAATTTGATAGATAATAGAACTTTTCGGTTTAAAAATTTATGTATTTTGTTTATAATTCAAGTCTTCTGATGAAAAATTAGTTTTTGTTAGTTAAGTTTAACAATTTTTTTATTTAAAAATAAAATCTATTTTTCTTGAAATATCTACTATCACAACAATTATTGCTTATTTCTTTAAAGTTGGAAATTCGTCTTTTTGGCTTGGAAATTCGCACGATTTTTTGTAGAGTTTTTGATAGATTTTTTCATTTTTTTTTGTAGAAAATACAATTATTTAGGTTAAGATTAAACCAATTTATTAAAATACAATTTTGTTTTTGCAAATTCATCATATCAGTTAAAAATTTATCATTTCTATTTGAAAATTTACCTCGTTGGTTAAAAATTTAACTACGCCATTGAAAACTGATTTTTTAAATTAAAATAGTAAAAAAAATTGATCTAAAAATGTACCTTTTATTTTTGGCTGAAAAAATTCGCTTTTTTCTTTATTTTAAATTAATTTTTTATCGGAAAATGTAACTTTTCCATTTTGGTTGTTGCAAATTCATCATTCTAGTTAAAAATTCATATTTTTAGTTAAAAATTCTTTTTTTTTTAATTAATCTTAATTTCTGTTGAAATTTTACCTAATTTGTTAAAAGTATAACTACTCCGTTGAAAATTGTTTTTTTTTATTAAAAAATTAATTTTTTAAACTAAAAATGTAAATTCGATTGTCGAAAACTGATTTTTTTATTGAAAATTCAACTACTTGGGCACTTTGTTACAAATTTATTTTTTATTTTGCGATTCATCACTTGGGTTCTTGAACTATTTTATTGAAAATTCGTCTTAATTAGTAAATAAAATTAATATTTTTGATTATAATTCATATTTTCGGGTTGAAAAATAAAACTGTGTAAAAAAAAATTTGTCTTTTGACTTGAAAGTTTAACAGTTTTGATAAAATTTTAATTCTGTCTTTACTCAAACTACTTTTATACAAAAATTTTGTTTTAAGTTTTATCATTTTAATTGATAATTCATTTTTTTGGTTGAAAATTTACCTTTTTCTTTGCTAAAAATTTGCCAACTTTCTTAAAATTCATTCTTTGAAGTTAAAAATTCAACTAATTCTTTAAAAATTAAATTATTTTATTGGAAATTAAATTTAAATGAGCTGAAACTGAGATAACACAATTTAATTTAAACCAATTCCAATTTTAAAAATTATTGTAAAGTTAAAAATATAAGAAAGTTTAAATATTTTTCGTTGCAGCGCCGTGATAAAAAAAAGGAATCACAAAAAAATGGCATTTTAACCATAAATCAGATTTTTGAGGCATGTTTCGTAAAAAGTATTTTTTTACTGTAAAAAAAGGTACCTTGAATTAATTAATTTTTTTTGTCCTGGAATTCTTTTTTTTTCAAAAAGTACAAAATTTCGACAGAAAGATATACATTTTTAAACGAAAAAGATTAATTTCAACAAAATATGTTAATTTTCAACAAAAAATCCTAGGAATGAAAGAAAAAGAAAGTGAATTAAATGGTTGAATTTTTAACAAAATAATTCAATTGTGGACCCAATAATAACATTTTGGGTCTATGAATTTTCGAATTTGTGACATTTACCCTATTTTTTTATGTCTGAAGTGAGTCCTAGACCTGATTGTAATTTTTTTTTACAGAACACATCGAAACCAAAAAATTCACGGAAGAATTATTTAATAGTGAAAAAGGAAAGGAAATTAATTATTTAAATGGATTTAACTCAGTCGCTAGCTTATATAAGGAACCTGAGAGGCCTGATTTGAAAAAAGAAGTGTCCTGCTCTGAAAATTTAAAGAGGTAATTAATATTTAAAAAAATTCTATCTTATAAAATTGGTAGAACGAATTTTTTGAAAATCTAGCACTTGTTGATTTTTCTGGAATTTTGCATATCGCAATTTTTAAATGTGGAATTGTATTTGTAAACATTTTTTTCTAAAAGAGAAAATTTAAATTGCAAAATATTCTTTAATAATGGAGTTAACGATTTTTAAATTTGTTAAACATTCTTGAAAAAGAGAATAATTTATTTGTTCTTTTTTCTTTTTTATGTTGGGAAATAATTCGTGTTTTAGCGAAAATTTAAATTAATTTTTTATTTTACTGAAATAATTGTCAGAAGATATTTTAAAATATTTTAAAACATCTCAAAGTATTTCCTAAAATTTCGGAAAAGCAAAATTGTTGCATTTTGCAACATTAAAAAAATTTTTAGAAAAATTCCAAATAAATTTAAGATATATTTAGAAGTTTTTAAAAGTTGCAAAAATAATTTTAAACTTCACAGAATTTCAACAAATTAAAAATCAAATGTAGATTTTTGAAGACTTCAAATAAAAAGTTGAGATATTTTTTAAGAATTTTGAAAGTTTTCGAGAAAAAAAATTCTCAAGATTTCTGGGAAAATTTTTTGTGATTTTTAATTTACAAAATATAGTTGAAGAGAATATTTAAAAATATTTTCAAACGTTCAAAAGTATTTCCAAAGTCGTTAAAAAGAATGTGGAATTTTGTTAATTTTGCAGAATTTCTATAAGTAATTAGAAAAAAGTGTATTTTAAAAAGTAGATAGAAGTTTTAAAAAATTTAATTATTAATTTTTGAAAAGATTTTTAAAAACACAAAACGAAACTTGTCTTTTCGAAGATTTCGAAGTAAAATCTAAACGTTTTTTAAAGATTTTGAAAAGTGTCAGGATTGAAAAATTAATTTCAAGAGAATATTTCAAAATATTTTGAAACGTTACATAAGATTTCTAAAATTGTGAATTTCTTGCAAATTTTCTAGAAACTTTTTAGACATATCTGATAATTTTAAAAACTTGAAACGAAATGTAGATTTTTGAAGATTTTAAAATAAAAGCGTCTTATGAAATTCGAAAGACATCAAGAAAATAAAAAAAAATCCTGAAGATTTCCGAGAAAATTGAAACAGATTTTTGAGCTTGAAAAATTAATATTAAGGGGATATTTTAAAACAATTCCAAAATTATCAAAACGTAATGTGCGATTTTCTATGAGATTTTCGTTTGAAAATTTTTATGGGAAATTCCGAAATACTAGTTTGTGTCTAAAAAATAATTTGAAATTTGAAAAATCTCAAAAAATTTAAAACCAAATGTAAATTTAAAAAATTTGAATGGCTACAAGAAAATAAAAAACTTTTCTCAAGATTTTTGCGAAAATTTGTATAATTTTATTTTAAAAGAATGTTAAAAAGATAGTTAAATTAGACCAAAAAAATACGAAATTGAAATTTAAAAGATGAACTCCCAAGCAGAAATGGAATACTTACGTTTTCAATTTTTTCTAAATTAATTTTTAGCTAAAAAATTAGTTTTCAACAAAATTGGAAAATTGGCAAAAAAGGCAAATTTCCAACTAAAAATATAAATTTCCAAGCAAAAATGGAATACTTACATTTTGAGTTTAAAAAAATAATTTTCCTACAAAAAAATTTAACCAAAGAAATACATTTTTAAGCAACAACATATCAATTCAATTTTTAGTAAAAAATTCATCATCAACCAAATAAGATAATTTTTCATTGAAATAGTTTAATTTTCAAAAAAGAATTAAATTTCTATTTAAAAAAAAAAATTTCCAAAAGAAAAATGAAATATTTGAATTTTCGGCCAAAAAAATATCCATGAAACAAATAATTGAATGTTTAATCCAAAAAATTAATTTTCTAGCGAAGAAGACGAATTTTCCACAAAATAGTTGAATTAAAAAAAATCAATAAATAAAAAACTGATAAATTGTAAACCAAACATAGAAGAGTTTAATTTGTAGTTGAAAAAAAATTTCAAAAAAATAAATAATATATTTCAGCAAAATAGTTTAACCGAAATGATGAATCATCGACAAAATTAATGAATTTTCAACTAAAAATAAAATATTTAAATTTCCAGCTATAAAAATGAATTTTCAATTAAAAAAAAAACAATACTCAACCAAAAAAGTAAATTTCTAAACAAAAATAGAAGAGAATAGTTAAATTTTCAGATATAAGAATGAGTTTTTAACTAAAACGATGAATATTCATAAAAAAATTCAACAAAATAGAATCACTTTCACTTAAGATGTTGAATTTTTAACAAAATTAATTTTTGATGGTAAATTTAATAGCTGATATTTCGACTAAAAAATATTTTCATTTTGAATCAAAAACATTTGAATTCTACTAAAAAACACGAATTTTCACCCAAAAAAGATCAATTTTTAACCAAACCTGGAACAGATTAGTTTTCAGGTTGATAAAATAATTTTAAATGGAAAAAAAAATAATTTTCAACAAAACAGTTCAGTTTTGAACAAAAAAAGTTTTTTTTTCTAAATAAAATGATGAATCTTCAATAAAATTCATGAATTTTGAACTAAAAATAGAATGTTTAGAATTCCAGTTATAAAAATCAATTTAAAAAAAATCAACCAAAGAAATAAATCTTTAACCATAAATAGAACAGTTCAATTTTCAGTGAAAAAAGGCATTTTCAAACAATTAAGATAAATGGGCAACGAAATAGTTTAATTATCAACTAAACAGATCAATTTTTAACCAAGAAGAATTAATTTTTTAAAAAGAAAGATCAATTTTCCACCAAAAATGAAATAGCTATATTTTTAGATAAAGGAATGTATTTTTAACTAAAATTATGAACTTTCAAACAAAAAATTTAACCAAATAGTTGCATTTTCAACCCAAAAAATTAATTTTCTACGAAAAAAAGATGAACTTTCAACAAAGTAGTAAAATTTTCATTTAAAACAGATAAAATCTCAACCAATTATGGAACAGTTTAATTTTCACTTAAAAAAAAATTCAATGAAAAAAGTATAATTTTCTTCAAAATAATTGAATTTTGAAGAAAAAAAAAGTTTTTTTAACTAAAAATAGAATAGAATAATTATAGAATGAATTTCTAACTAAAAAAGTTTCAATTTCATTTAATATGTTGAATTTTTAAGATGACACAACATTTTTAGTGACAAATATAAAAGTTGATATTTAGACTAAAAAATATTTCAAAAGTTTTTTGAGAAAATGTTGAAAAAATCTGTAATATTACCGAGAAATTTTTAAACATTTTTCAAAATCTTAGCAATATTTCGAGTCAGTTTAAAAGATATATAAGAATTTAGTAAATTGAAAAAAGTTAGACATTTTTTGAAAATTCATATTTACGGAATGAAAAACCAACTTTTTCATACAAAATTTGCCCTTTTGGCTTGAAAATTGAACAATTTGGTTAAAATTTTCTTCTCTCTTGACTAAAAATACCTTTTTGGCTAAAAGTAAAACTATTTTTTTTTATAAATTAGTTTTTTTAATTTTTAAATTCAACTATTTTCACATAAAATTCTACTATTTAGTTAAGAGTTTGTATCAAAATTAATTTTCTATCAAAAATCTTTTTTGGTTGAAAATTCGACAATTTTGTGGCAAATTAATCTTTAAAGATTAAACTAATTGATTAGAAATTAATTTTTTCATTGAAGATTTATCATTTCAGTTCAAAATAGATCTATTTGGTTGAAGAATTTTTAATGAAAATGTAACTTTTTTTTAATCCATGCATTTGAATAAAAATTCGCTTGTTCTGCTAGAAAATTCATTAAAATTTTTTGACTAAAAATACAACTGGTAAAAATTAATATTTTTATTATAAATTTAAAAAAATATATAATTTAGAAAGAAATACATATTGTTAAATATGTACAACAAAAAGTTGATTGTAAGTTTAAATAAAAATTACAATAAAATTTGTTTACTGTATCAACATACCTAAGGGAAAAATTAATTTTAGAAATTATTTCGCATTTAAATTTCTATATTTCTATTCAAATATTCTGTAATCATTTATTTTCTTTTAGTCCTGTCGAGTCTGGCAATTTGAATATGGAAGCGGATGAAAATATAAATGTTTCTGAATCGAGCGAAACATTAATTTCAAATATTTCTGGAATCAAATCATCTGCATCGAGTAAATCAAGCGAGATTTTAAAACGCAAACAGGAAGAAAAACGGAAGAAGGCGAAAAAAGCAAAAAGTACAATCAGCGCCTCATTTATGAAACCTGCAATTAAGAAAGAAAATCGGGTAAAAATTTTATAGCTTGATGATTATGTCAATAAAAATCTATTAATGACAGGATTTTTTTACGATTTTGTATTTTGTAATTATTTATATTTATATTTAATAATAATTTTTTAATTTAACCGAAAAAATCAAAATCTGATATGATTTAGAGGCCCCCAATTTGATTTTTGTCTTTTTTTTTATTCTTTTTATTTTCTGAATGCCTTGATTTATTTTTAAGGAATATAATTATTATTTCTTTTTTCACATTTTTCTTTAATGAGTAACTTTCTTTTTTAATTTAGTTATTTTATTTTATAATTAAAATACCTCATATAAAATTTTTATAGAAAAATATGATTCAAGTAAGATAAAATTATTATTTTTCTTGAAAATGAGTTTAAAAAATGTCATTAAATTGTGTGCAATTATGGTAATTTAAAACGGGAATTTTGTTGGTCAGGAAAAGTTAGTGAATTTTTTTTTCGAGGGTGTTTAGATTTTAAAACATTGTAATATTAAATTAAAAAACGATGTTTTTTGTAAAAGTGAATTTTTTAAACTGGATTTATACTTATTTAAATCGAGCTTCTTTTTAATATTTTGACTAATTTTAGGACGATATATTTTATTGGAAATATTATGACGTTAAATATGAACTGATTTTTAGGTACCTATGAAATTATTAAAAAAATGGTTTAATTTTTCAACAAATTCTCAAACTATAGCAAAAATTTATTTATTTTGATTTCAGTGTTGTGAATTACTTTCATTTTGTGTATAATTAAGAAAATTATAAAAATTAAGGAACATCGTTTTTTGATTTTATCAAAACAAATTCAAAATCCACTCGCGTAATAGATTTATATTTATTAAGGTTGTCTGAAAAAATCTATTTAGTCGATTAAATTCGTTCCCTTACAAATTGTTCCGTTTGCTACAGGTCAGGGAATTTAGTTGAAAAATCAATAATTTAGCACAAAAAAATCTTCCTTTTTGGTTGAAAATTCAACGTTTTTTTTTTCAAATCGTCTTTTTTAATTGAAGATTCATATATTTTGGTAGAAATTTTATCTTTTTTGGTGAAAAATCACTAATATTTGGTTAAATATTAATTTTTTTTTAGTTAAGTGTTCAACTAGTTTTGCTTTTAGTCAATATTTTTGGCTGAATTCATATGTTTTTGGTTTATAATTAAAGTATTTATTAATTCGAAATCTCAGCTGTCATATTTTTCGTTAAAAATTATTATTCTTTTTTGTTAAAATTAAATTACTTAAATGAAAGTGGAACTATTTTGTTAAAAATTATTATTTTTTGGTTGAAGGTTCATCGTTTTAGTTAAAAATTCATTCCTGTACCTGAAAATTTAATGAATATTGAACTATTCTTTTTTTGTTTAAAAATTTATTTCTTTTGTTGAATATTGTTTGTTTAAAATATTGAAATTTGATGTTTATAACTGTAAAATCAACTATTCTATTTTTAGTCAAAAATTCATGCATTTTTTTTGCAATATTCATCATTTTATTTAAAGAAAACTTTTTTTTGTTCAAAATTTAACTATTTTGTTGAATATTATTTTTTTAAATTGAAAATTATTTCTTCAATCTGCAAATTAAATTGTTCCTTGTTTGGCTGAAAATTTATCTTTTTTAGGTGAAAATTTGTCTTTTTTAGTACAATTACAATATTTTTTAGTCCAAATATCAACTATTATATTTGTCATTAAAAATTAATTTTGTTTATCTTAAAAATGCAGCATCCTAAATGAAAGTGAAACTTTTTTGTTTAAAATCCTTTCTTTGAAGGTTTGTCGTTTTAAATTCATGATGGGGTCGTTTTAGTTAGAAATTCACTCTTTAATCATTCTATTCTATTTTT
Source organism: Belonocnema kinseyi (assembly GCF_010883055.1). Lineage (NCBI taxonomy): Eukaryota > Metazoa > Arthropoda > Insecta > Hymenoptera > Cynipidae > Belonocnema > Belonocnema kinseyi. The sequence goes on along the minus strand of NC_046659.1, from coordinate 117,176,810 downwards.
AGTAGAAAAAAAAATGTTTTCTTCAAAATTCAACCATTTTGAAGAAAATTATACTTTTTTCGTCGAATTTTTTTCTTAACTGAAAATTAAACTTTTGGGTTGAAAATGCAACTGTTTGGTTAAAAATTTATTTTTTTGGTTAAAAGTTCATAATTTTAGTTAAAATACATTCCTTCATCTAAAAATTTAGCTATTTGATTTTTTGAGGAAAATTGAACTTTTTTTGTAGAAATTAATTCTTCTAGGTTAAAAATTGATCTGTTTAGTTTATAATTAAACTATTTCGTTGCTCATTTATCTTAATTGTTTGAAAATTCCTTTTTTCACTGAAAATTGAACTGTTCTATTTTTTGTTAAAAATTTCGTTCTTTGGTTGATTTTTTTTTCATTGATTTTTATAACTGGACTTTTAAACATTCTATTTTTACGTAAAAATTCATGAATTTTGTTGAAGATACATCATTTTATTTTTAAAACAATTTTTTTCTTCAAAATTAAACTGTTTTGTTGAAAATTATTATTTTTTTATTTAAAATTGTTTTTTCGACCTGAAAACTAAATTGGTCCATGTTTGGTTGAAAATTTATTTTTTTTTATGTGAAAAATCGTCTTCTTTTTTAGTAGAATTCAAAATTTTTTGATTTAAAATAAAAATATTTTTTAGTCGAAATATCAGCTATTAAATTTTTGTTAATTTTTTTAAAAGATTCATTGTTTAAGTTAAAAACTCATTCTTTTATTTGAAAATTTAACTGTTTTTTTTGGCAGAAAATTTCTCTTTTTGGATAGAAATTTAATCTTCTTGGGTGAAAATAGAACGCTTCAATTTTTTATTAAAAATGTACTCCTTTGTTTAAATATTGTTTTTTTTTTTTTAATTGATTTTTATAACTGGAAATTGAAATATTCTATTTTTAGTTGAAAATTCATTAATTTTGTCGATGATTCATCATTTCGGTTGAACTATTTTGCCGAATTGTATTATTATTATTTTAAAAAAAAATTTCAACTGCAAATTAAACTATTCGATGTTTGATTTACAATTTATCAGTTTTTTATTTCATTTTTTTTAAATTCAACTATTTTGTTGAAACTTCGTATTTTTGTTAGAAAATTAAAATTTTTAATTGAACATTCCACTAAATTTGTTTCATAATTATTTTTTTGGATGAAAATTCAAATATTTCATTCTTCTTTTGGAAAATAGGTTTTTTTAAATAGAAATTTATTTTTTGAAAATTAAAATATTTCGTTGAAAAATTATCTTATTTGTTTTTGCTTAAAAATATATTCCTTTGGTTTCATTTTTTTTTTTGGAGATAAATTATTTTTTTCAACTAAAAATGTAAGTATTTCATTTTTGCTTGGAAATTTATCTTTTTAGTTGGAAATTTTCCTTTTTTCCAATTTGCCAATTGTGTTGAAAACTAGTTTTTTAGCTAAAAATTAATTTTTTTAAAATTGATAACGTAAGTATTTCATTTCTGCTTAGGAGTTCATCTTTTTAAATTGAAATTTCGCATTTTTTAAGTTTAATTTAACTATCTTTTTAAACATTCTTTCAAAATAAAATTTTACAAATTTTCGCAGAAATCTTGAGAAAAGTTTTTTATTTTCTTATAGCCATTCAAATTTAGAAAATGTACATTTGGTTTTAAATTTTTTGAGATCTTTCAAATTTCAAATTATTTCTTACACACAAACTAGTATTATGGAATTTCCCATAAAAAGTTGTAAAAGGAATTAATCTCATAGAAAATCGTACATTATGTTTTGATAATTTTGGAAATCTTATAAAATCTTTTTAAAAATCCCCTTAATATTAATTTTTCAAAATTAAAGTCAGTTTAAATTTTCTCGGAAATCTTCAGGAATTTTATTTTTTTATTTTCTTAATGTCTTACAAAATTCCAAATTCTTTTTGACGACTTTGGAAATACTTTTAAATGTTCTTAAAATATTTTTAAATATTCTCTTCAATTATATTTTGTAAATAAAAAATCATAAAAAAGTTCCCTAGAAATCTTGAGAATTTTTTTTCTCGAAAGCTTTAAAAATTCTTGAAAAATATCCCAACGTTTTATTTGAAGTCTTCAAAAATCTAGATTTTGTTTTTAATTGGTTGAAAATTGTGTAAAGTTTAAAATTATTTTTACACCTTTTAAAAACTTCTAAATATATCTTAAACTTCTTTGGAATTTTTCTAAAAAATTTTTAATGTTGCAAAATGCAACAATTTCGCTTTTCCAGAATTTTCGGAAATACTTTCAGATGTTTTAAAATATTGTAAAAAATCTTCTGACAATTATTTTAGTAAAATAAAAAATTAATTTAAATTTTCTGTGGAATCGTAACCAAAAAAAAAGCGTCATCATCTTAAAACCTTTCAAATTTTTTGATTGAACGTTCAACTAAATTTGTTTCGTAATTATTTTTTTTGACTAAAAATTCAAATATTTCATTTTTCTTTTGAAAAATTGATCTTTTTCTCATAGAAATTTATTTTTTGTTTTTAAAATTAAACTATTTCGTTGAAAAATTATCTTATTTGGTTGATAATTAATTTTTTTACTGAAAATTAAACTCTTTGGTTCAATTTTTTTGGAGGAAAATTATTTTTTTTTTAACTGAAAATTTAAATTTCCCATTTTTGATTAGAAATTCATCTTTTTAGTTGGAAATTTGTCTTTTTTGCTAGAAAATTAATTTTTCGGATTTAACATTCAACTATTTGTTTCATAATTATTTTTTTTTGCAAAAAATTCAAATATTTCATTTTTCTTTTGGAAAATTGGTTTTTAAAATAAAAATTTAATTCTTTTTTGAAAATTAAACTATTTCGTTGAAAAATTATCTTATTTGGATGATAATTAATTCTTTTTACTGAAAATTGAACTGTTCTGTTTTTGCTTAAAAATGTATTTCTTTGGTTAAATTTTTTTTTGAGAAAAATTATTTTTTTAAACTGAAAATATAAATATCCCATTTTTGTTCAGAAATTTATCTTTTTAGTTGAAAATTTGTCTTTTTTGGAGAATGTTCATCTTTCGGTTAAAAAATTCGATTATTTATCTACAAATTAATTTTTTGTATAAACATTCAACATTTTATTCAGAAATTCATATCTGTGGTTAAAATTTAGCCAATTTTGTTTAAAACTAGTTTTTTAGCTAAAAATTAATTTTTTTAAAACTGAAAATGTAATTATTCCATTGTTTCTTAGGAATTCATCTTTTTAAATTGAAATTTCATATTTTTTAGTATAATTTAACTGTTTTTGATTGAAATTTCTGGTTGCGCATACATAGATTTTTAATGACCTTATTTCATTTTTGAATAAAAAAGGATAAAATGCATGCATACAGAAGTAAAATATTCCGTTGACGGCAGTAATTAAAAAAAAATTGGTTTGCAAAAATAGGCTAAATTTTTGGAATAATAACAACAAAATTTCTAAAAATGTTTAAAAATAGAGGCCAAAAGAAACCATTTTAGGGGAGCCAGTTTAGAAAAAAATGAAGCCTTTATTTGGAGCACCCTTTATTTTTTTACAAACATGCGACACTTAATGATTGAATGTCTCCGTTTTAAGAAAAATTATACTATTTATTCTAAATTAAAAAAAAAAAGATTTAAAGTTCGCGAAAATATTTTTTGCACCGATGTTGATTTCATTAAATTTTTTTTACTTCTAATTATAATAAATAAATATTACTTTTCTTTAGCTGACACTACTTCAATTATTTTTATTTATTATCACGAGTGGAAAAATTCAAAAGTTTATTTTAGCGATTTTTGGACAAAAAAAATTCGTCGCAACCTCTACATCTTTTTAAAAAAATCTAAAAAAAGAGGTTTATATTTATCAAATAAATTAATATATTAAATAAATAATATTTATATTAATATATATTTATAATAATATTTTTATTAATATTAATACAAATCGAGTAAAAACTGTGCATCTTTATTGACTAAAGTATATGAAATTGTACAATAATTTTTCTATAAAGTTAAAAACTAATATCACGCCGCGAATTCAGCGTATTTTAATTATAATAATTAATACTGCAATTGTGCTTCAGTGTAGAAACTCTCGAACAAAAATACGATTAACATCGAGAAAGAATGTTCAAAAAACATGGTGATGTTCTCTCAAAATAAAAACATGAGAAACAAATCTGTAGCTTAGAAATTTAGAAAAAAATAAAAGCTCAACCAAAGTCCAGCTCTGATTTTTTTACTTTATTTTTGTTCAAAATCAGCGAACCCGCGTTGATTTGAAAAATAAAAATAGTAGAGAAGGAATTATTGTACTTTAACCCAATAACCAATTTTCAATTTCATGTGGAACCTTCGTTTTTGGGAAATTCAAAGTTTTTGTACAGATTCGCTAATTTAATATTTGCTGCGTAAATTATTTCAACAATTAGAAATAATTATTATTTCATAAATATAAATTAAAGATATTGCTAAATATCTTTGAACCAATTTTCTATTAAACATTCACCAAAAATTATCCAACACTACTTTGGATATTAATTCTCTAAAACAAAAACAATGAGTGCTTTCTTCCACATTTTTGGATCAGGCATACCTAAAAAATTTTTGCCATCATTAAAATGTACGATTAAATATAGAAAGCAGCTTCAAGCCATGTAATACTAAACCAATTTTTTTTTGTTAGTGACATTTATTCCCAAATCACGTTTACAGATTGATATATCGAGTTGAAAATTTGGGATATTGAATAAAAGACACTAAAAACCGTTTCCAAAATCCTACATTTTTGGAAATATAACAACAAAATTTCTAATATTTTTTCAAAAATAGATTTTGTTTGTAATTCCAAAATTTAGACCATAGAAACGTTTTTTATAAATTATAAATTTGAACTTTAAGCTAAACATTTTTACATTTAAAGTAAAAAAAATAAAAATTAGCTACAAATCAAAGCACTCAAAAGTGGAACTCTTATTTTTTTTTTTAATTATTTAAAATTGAAGTTTAAAAGTTTTTAAATTAAAAAATGTTATATTGAAATGCTCAATAATTTACACGTATAAAGTGAAAGTTAGGTACTCACACATTTCAATTGAACATTTTTTTAATAAAATGTAAACAATCATCAAAATTTAGAATTTTTGTGAATTATAGAGGTCATAGATTTAAATACAGTACCAAAAATATAAGTCCACGTTATCATTTTCAATGTTCTAAATTAAAAAATTAATTAATGAACTTTAAAATCTTCAAAATTGTATTATTTTAAACAATTTTAAGCTAAAAACTTTAAAAACTAAAAATTTTTTAACTGAACATTTCTGAGATTGGAAGTTAAATTATTTTCATTCTAAATATTTTAAACATGCTTGAAAAAGCTTGAAGATTTTATTTCAATATCTAGAGATTTTTTCAAATTTAAAATTATTTTTGATATTTTTAAAAGAAATTCTAAATATCTTTTAAAATTAATCGAATTTTTCTAAAAACCTTAGAACATCCTGTCTATCGCGTATAGAAAAAAATTGGAGGCATTTTAATTTTCGAATAGAATAAAATTTAATTTAATTTAAAATTTAAAAAGCTTCAACATTTTTTTTTCAAAATCTAGATATTTTTTCAAACTCAAAATTATTTTTTATATTTTTTAAGAAATTCTGAATATCTTTTGAAATTAATCGTATTTTTCGACAATTTTTAGAGAATCCTCTTTATCGCGTATAGAAAAAAATTGGAGGCATTTTAATTTTTTAATAGAATAAAATTTAATTTAATTAAATTTAAAATTTGTGATAATAGTAAAAAATAAAAATCTACAGATTTTTGCAGATTTCATATAAAAAATTCAGAATTCGTAGGAAAATTGAAAATAATTTTTCATGTTGAATAATTATTTTAAGAGAATATTTTAAAAGATTTCCAAAATTGACAAAAAGATCTGAAAGAATCTAAGGAAATTTGTTTAAATTGTAGGATTTTCTAAAAATGGTAGGGACAATTCGATTTATTTTAAAAGATATAAATCGAATATTTCCTTCAATTTTTAGAAAATGCTGAAAATTACAAAATACTTCTTTAAAATATTCCAGATTCTCTTTTGATAATTTTGAAAAACTTTAAAAATCTTTTGAAGTATTCTCTTAAAATAAGAATTCAAAATGAGATTTGACTTACTTTAAATTTTCCTAGAAATCCCAAGAGAATATTTTTTAATTCTTTTGAAGTCTTTCAACAATTTAAACTTAGAAAATAAACATTTTTCAAGCAGAACAATTAAAATTGTAACATTCGAAATTTAAAAGCTCTTCGAAATTTTAACGATTCAAGGCTTTCCAGGTCAAATTTAAAATCATTTTTGAAATTTTTTAAGAAATTCTAAATATATTTTAAAATGAATCAAATTTTTTTACAATATTTAGAAAATCCTGCTTATTATGTGTTTTAAAACAAAATGTAGGTTTGTTTCAGATTTTAAATAAAAAATCTAGAAGCTTTTTAAAAATTGCGAAAGGCTTTAAAAGATTAAAAACACTTTCTTAAGATTCCTAGGAAAATTGAAAATAATTTGGCATGTTGAAAAATTATTTTAAGAGAATATTTTAAAATTTCCAAAATTGACAAAACAGCATCTGGAAGAATCTAATGATATTTTTAAAAATTGCAAGATTTTCTCTAAATAGTAGGAACAATTTCATTAATTTTAAAAGATATTTCTTACAATTTTTAGAAAATCCTGTAAATTTAAAAATATTTATTTAAAATATTCCAGATTTTCTTTCGAAAATTTTGAAAATGTTTTTAAATCTTTTTAAATATTATATTAAAATAATTATTCAAAATAAAGCATCACTTTCAGTGATCATTGTTGATAAAATTAAAATGTTTTTATCCAAAATTTTCAACTTTAAAGCCTTTTAATTTTCAATTGTTCAAGTTTTCAAGACTGCATTTTGAAATTTCTTAAATTAAAAATGCATAAGCTTAAAAATGAAAATCGAAAATGGAACATTTTTGAAGTAAATGATTTTAAAATTACGAATTTTAAACTGAATGATATGATAATTGAAGAAGACAACAATTCAACTAATTGTTTTTAAAACAGTTAAAATCGAACTTGGGCCGATTTTTCTTCTAAGATTTTTTAAATTCCCGGTTTTTCCCGATCTCAAAAAATCTCCAGGTCATTTCCCGGTTTTATTTTTAGTGCATTTTATTTAGTTTTCCAAATTTTCGAGTCGATATATCAATTTTTTTGGACGTAAGTTATTCCAAAAAAGATGTCGGTAAAGCAGGAATCTGGTAAAAGTATAACATGGCCTTAATATATATATTTTTTACATTCGTTTATAGGCACAATAAAGGCGTTGTGTTTCTGCCAGCATAAACGAATATTTTTACTGAGAGAACAACAATTCTACGTACATGTATGCCTACGAAATTACGTTTGTGCGATTGTGCCATTTTTGCACGCCCTTTTCCTAAGCAATAAGAATACTTTTTGGATTAAAAAATTCCAGATTAGCACATTTTTCAATATCTTGTGGCTTCTGCGCAAGAATATTCGCGGCTTCTTCCTTTATTGAAATGAAAAAATTTCATTAAAATTTTGGTTAAGGCCATGTAACGCTTATCCGATTCCTAATTTACCGACCACACCGAGTTGTGTGAAAAAATGCCGGTAAGGTAGGATTTGAGTAAGTATTACATGGCCTTTAGAGGTCCTCTAAATAAAGTAGAGACACAAACTCACACAAATTTGTCACTGAACAAAACTTATTTGACCAAAAGATAAGAATTTTCAATAAAAAAAAACCTAAATTTTCAACTAAAATAGGTAACTTTCAAACAAAAAATCCATCACTTAAATTTGTGGTTAAAAGAATCAATATTTTAAACCAAAACGTAAATTAGTAAACACATTAGATTTAGATAAGTTTTCAAGATAAAATCTGGACTTTAAATTAAAATGGTGATTCTTTAATAAAAATTACTTTTAACCAAATAGGTGAGTTTTTAACCAAGAACAATATATTTTTACTAAAAAATACGATTTTTCAACAAATTACATGAATTTATAACTAAAAAAGTTAAATTTTCAATAAAAATGGAATATTTATATTTTCATTTAAGAAAATTAATTTTCAATGAAAAAAATTAATTTTCTACTAAAATGATGAATTTTTCCATGAAAATGTTCAATTTCAAACCTAAAAATATAGATAAAAAATTTTTTTTACTTCATATTCAGGAAAAAAGGTGAATTTGAATTAAAATTTTGACTTATGTCTACAAAAAAATAAATTTGTAACAAATTGCTTGAAACTCTAATCAAAATGATCAACTTTGTACCAAAAAAGACAAATCTCTAACAAAATGTATGAATTTTTAATTAGAAAGATAAATTTTCTACCCGAAAAAAAATATTTTCAACGAAAATGATAAATCTTTAGGCCAAAAACTAAATTTTCAACCAAATAGTTGAATTTCCAACGAAGAAAATTTTTTTTCTATCCAAAAAACATATTTTCAACAAATCAAATAAATTTTCAGTCCCAGAAAGAAATTTTTAACGAAAATGATTAATCTTTCACCGAAAACATCATTTTCTACAAAAAACAATTAACTTTTGAAAAAATACATTCATTTTCAATCAAATGGTTAACTTTGTATCTAAAAAAGATAAATTTCAAACCAAAAAGTGTATAAACTAAGAAGATTAATTTTCTAGCAAAAAAAAAAGAATTTTCAAGCAAAAAGATTAAGTTTCAACCATAAAAATTAATTTTCTACAAAATACGCGAATTTTTAACTAAATAGTTGAATTTTTAACTAAAAAAATATTAATTTTGAATCAAAAATTGAACGTGTTAATTTTTAGTTATGGAAATGATTTTCAAACATCAAACAAAGAATTTTCAACAAAATAGTTCAGTTTTTAACAAACAAAAAATCATTTTTATCCAAAAAATGAATTTTCCAGGAAATTGTTGAATTTTCAAACAAAGAAATAAATTTTTAATCGACAGTATTAATGTTTCGCCAGAAAAGACGCATTTTCCACTAAATGCGTATATGAATTTTCAAAAAGGAGTTTAATTTTCAAAATGTAAATTTTAAATCAAACATAAAATAGTTAAGCATTTAGTTTAAAAAATGTTTTCAAACAAAGCAAGACGAGTTTTCAAGAATATAAATCAATTTTCAACGAAAGGATTCAATTTTTAATAAAAATGATGTACCTTTCACCCAGGAAAAAGAATTTTCAACTACGAACCTCAATTTTTTACAAACAAAAATTAACGTTGGATGAAATAGATTAATTTTTAACCAAATAATTGAACTTTTAACTACAAAAGATCACTTTTCAACCAAATGTCGAATAGTTAAGTTATAATTTAAACAAATTACTTTTCAATCAAACAAAAAACGAGTTTTCAACAAATTATTGTAGCCAACAAGATAAATTTTCTAACAAAAAACACTAAATTTAACAAAATACAAGAATGATAAGAAATATATATTTCGAGTTCCAAACGTGTAAAAAACTACGAATTTTCGCGGACCTTCCTCGCAAATTTTCAATTAAAAAAATAATTTTTTAAAACAAAACAAAAAATTTTAACAAAATAGTTGAATTTTCCTAACAAGTTTAATGCTCTTCTAAAAAAGACGCATTTTAATAAAAATACCTGAATTTTTAACTAACAAAACTAACTTTTAAACATCCAATGGAATAGTTTTTTCTCCCAATATTTCTATTTTCATATATTTCATAAAGTTTGGAAATGTTGATATTTTATGTCATCTTTTTCCTCACTTTATTCTTCAAAATTGTAAATTTATTGTAAAATTTGGTTTAAAAATCGCGCGCTTTTCATCGCTTCTGGTTCCGGTTTAATCGTAGCCAATCAAAACAGTGGGAAGTTGTGGCAGAACTCTACCTAGAGGATCTCTAATGACCTTAAAGATCACTTTTTTCCAATATTGTCAAAGCTTTCAAATTTAAATATCAATTACTAATTCTTTCGCAAATCAATTTTTTAGTAAGATATTTCCTTGCATATTCTTGCTTAAGGGCATGTACCAGTTATCCGATTCCTACTTTACCGACGTTTCTTTGTCGAATCCACGTCCACGGGAAATGAGGTATCAATATAAAAGTTTGAGAAATTAAATAAAAAGGGTTGTATAACTCAAATATTTGTAGAAAAAAACTATTTGTAGAAAAAATTCTTTTATTTTTTTAAATTCAATTTTAAACTCGATATCACATTTCTATATTTTCTTGATGATAATGAGTCAACTGAAATCTTTTTTGGTTGAAAAGTGTTTTTTTCTGAAAATTTGTCTTTTTGATCTAAAAGTTCCAATTTTTTAGTAAAAATATTCCATCTTTCCTTAATAAAAATGCAACTGTTCGTTTAAAAGTCAGCTTTGTTTTTTAATTTTGTCTTTTTGATTTTAAAATCCACCTGCTTTAGCGGCAATTATATTTTTGTTAAATGAAAATGCAACTGTTTGTTTAAAAATTCAACAATTTTGTTGAAAAGTCGTACTTTTTGGTTGAAAATTCTGCTGTCCTGTTGAAATTTGAACTATTTCATAGAAAATTTACTTTTTCTTTTAAATTAATGTTTTTGAAATAAATAGAGAACTGAAATCTTTTCTATATGAAAACTCAACTATTTATATAAAAAAATTTTGTTTTAAACATTTATTTGTTTTAAGAGAAACTTCATCTTTTTTGGATAAAAACTTTTCGTGTAAAACTGGTACTTTTGTCTTAAAAAGTCAATTGAAAACTTTTTGGATAAAAATTCATCTTATTTTTTGAAAATTTACCTTTTTGATTTTAAAATTCACCTGTTTTAGTAGAATTTCATTCTTCATAGAGAAAAATTTAACGGTTCGGTTGAAAATTTAACAATCTTGTTAAAAAGTCATAATTTTTGGCAAAAAATCGACTATTTAGCAGAAAGTTAACTTATTGTTTAAAATTATTATTTTAGTGTTTGAAAATGAACTGGAATTTTTTTTCGGATGAAAATTTAACTATTTTTTAAAAGTTGTTGTTGAAAAGTGAACTAAAATCTTTTCTGAATGAACATGTAACTATTTAAATTTTTTTTAAATGAAAAATTCATTTTTTTAAAGAGAAATTTCATATTTTTTTGTTAAAAATGCAACTGTCTGGTTGAAAATTAGAATATTTTGTTCAAAATTCATACATTTTTGTTTAAAGTTCTACTGTTTTGTGGAAAATTTAACTATTTCGTTGAAAATCTAATTTTTATTTAAATTTAATATTTTGTGTTGAAAAGGGAACTAAAATCTTTTCTCGATGAAAATTTAATGATTTAAATATTTAAAAAAATTAAAAATTCATTTGTTTTAAGAGAAATTTCATTTTTTTTTGGATAAACAAGCAAGTGTTCGGTTAAAAATTAAAATATTTTGTTCAAAAGTCATACTTTTTTGTTGAAAATTCGACAATTTTTTTTAATTCATCCTTTTTGGTTGGAAAAACTCGTCTTTTTAGATTAAAAAATCAATTTTTTTCGTAGAAACTTATTTTTTGTAAAAAGTTTCAAATTTTAATCTTTAAAAGTCAACTGGAATCTTTTTTTAAATAAAAATTCAACTATTGAAAACTTTAATTTATTTTTAAAATACAAATTCCTCTGGTTTAGAGAAATAAATTTTTTTATTAAAAAAGAGAATATTTGGTAGAGAATTAAACAATTTTGTTACAAAGTCATCCTTTTTAGTTGAACAATCGTATTTTTGTCGTGAAAAGTCAACTGAAATATTTTCAGAAAATTCAACTATTTTGTTCAAATTTTTTTTAAAATATAAAATTGATCTTTTTTAGTACAAATTTCATCTTTCTTTGTTAAAAATTTAATTATTTGGTATAGAATTCAACTATTTTGTTAAAATATCATCCTTTTTGGTTGGAAAATTACATTTTTTTCGTATACACTTATTTTGTGTAAAAAATATCAAATTTTGATCTTTAAAAGTCAACTGGAATCTTTTTTTTTAATGAAAATTCAACTGTTGAAAAAATTTATTAATCTTTTAACATATAAATTCCTCTAGTTTAGAGAAATTTAATCTTTTTTGAATAAAAATGAGAATATTTGGTAGAGAATTCAACAATTTTGTTAAAAAGTCATTCTTTTTAGTTAAAAATTCATATTTTGATCGTGAAAAGTAAACTGAAATATTTTCAGAAAATTCAACTATTTTTTTGAAAATTTATCTTTTCGATTAAAAAATTAATCTGCTTCTGTTGAAATTTCTTCTTTTTTTAAAAATTAAAATGAAACTTTTTAGTTCAAACTTCTTCTCTACTTGATTATTCAACTATTTTGCTTGGAAGATTTGGTTGAATCATTTTGTTAAGAAATCTTTTTGTTTTAAGATTTATATTTTTAGTTGAAATTTAGTTGAAATTGTTAATTTTTTCATCAAAGGCTTACATTTTTGATTGAAAATGTAACTGTTTTTTGCAAAAACCTTTTTTTTTTGGTTTAAAATTAATTTTTTAACTAAAAATGTAACTTTTCCATTTATTTAAGATTGATCTTTTTAATGGAAAATTCTCTTTATTTTTAGTAAAAAGAAATAATTTTCTTGCTTTGAAATTACATTTTTGTGGCGTAAAAATGCAAAAGTTTCGTGATTGAAATATAAACTAGAACACTTTTTTGTTGGGAATTTATCTTTTTAATTTAAAAATTCAACTATTCTGTTAAAAATTTAATTATTGGCTTGAAAATGAAAGTATTTTCTTAAAAACCCGTCGTTTATAGTAGAAAAGACTCTTCAAAAAAATTAATAAATACAAATTTTTTAAATTAGAATCTGAAATACTATACGGCCGCTAATGTAGAAATCGAATAACTGTTACATGCCCTTAACAGATGTATTGACATTTTTTATAATTACACTCAACTCTGCGAATGGTCCTCAGTGAGATTTTTTTCTGTTCAAAATATCCAAAGAACCACTTTTTAATCCATTAAATTATTCAAATCAATTTGAAAAGTGTATAAAATCTTCAAATTTTATTTAAAAATTTACTTTTAAATGAATTTTGAAATTTCGAGATGGTTTCTTTGGATATTTGAAAGAAAATTGTGGGATTTATCTCTCGCTAGTATCAATTCTGACGGTGATCACAATGCGCTTGATGAAGTCTTTCGATCATATTAATCTGGAGCCTCTCGCTTTATAACTCCTTAGGCCTTAAAAAATCTCACTACAATTCGTATTCCTCATAAAAAATTAAGACTGAAATAAAATTGAGAAACTTCTACATTTAAGGCCATGTAAGATTTTTTCGATTTCTACCTTACCGACATTTTTTTGCAAAAACTCGCGATCACAGAAGTTAAGATATCAATTTGAAAATTTGGTAACATAAATCAAAGGCTTCTTAAATTTTGCACCTTATCTCAATTCATGTGGATGTAATTTGTGGCTAAAAAATGTCGGTAAGGTAGAAATTGGGTTATTATTACATGGCCTTAAGGTAGTTGTCGTGCCAAATTCCTTTAAAAATAAAAAAAAATTGGTTGAAAATTAAAGTAACTTGTTAAAAGTTCATCTAATTTGGTAGGAAATTCACCTTATTGGTTGAAAAACGATCTTTATGATGGAAAATTAATTTTTTTTCTTATTCAGAATTAATTTTTTTTTAACCTAAAATGTAACTGTTCAAATATTTGTTAGAAAATTATTTTTTTACCATAAAATTAACTCTTTTTAGATGCAAATTTATCTGTTTGTCGAGATAATTTAGGTATTTGTTAAAAATTCGTCTTTTTTATAGAAGAGTTGAAATTAGTTGAAATTTCATCTTTTTAGTTGAAAATTCACTTAAAATATTCCATTTTTGTTGAAAATTTACTTTTTTAAATAGAAATTTAATCGTTTTCGTTAAAAATTATCTATTTTGTAGAAAATTCAACTATTATATTTTTTTTCTAAATTCATTTTTTTAATTGAAAAACAATATATTTTGTTAAAAAAAATTATTTTCAATTCACTTTTCTAACTGCAAATTGAATCATCCTATTTTTTGTTTGTAAATTTATCATTTTTAGTTGAAAATTTATATATTTGATAGAAACTATATTTTTTGGTAAAAAAATGCATCTTTTGGATTCAAAATTGAATTATGTTCTTGAGATTTTATTTATTTGTTTGAAAATTGATTGTTTTAACTGAAAATTTCCTTTCAAAATTGGAAACATTAAAGTTGCAAAGAAAGTTTTCCCCGGAAAAATAAGCCGTAATTTAATAAAATGCAATAATTTTTTTAAATTTTCGGTCAGACAAATTCAATTGTAAAAGATATGGTTAAAACTAATGTTTTTGCTTTGCGAATTTTAAAATTTATCATAAAAAATAATGTCTTTGTTTGAAATGACATCATTTATAATATTTCGATTCTTAAAATCATAGAAAAACTATATTTTTTTCATTATTTATTTTATTTATTTTTATTTTTTTGGCACGAAAACTACCTAAAAAAAAGCGAATATCAAAAGCCATATTCCAACGAAAATTTAAAAGATTAAAGTACGATTTTTGTGCAATTCACTCATCTATCTTAAAAGTGATTTAACTTTATGTTCCTCATATTTTCCAGCTTTCAGAACTTTTTTGGCGACCTATTTTAAAACACTTTAGGGGATAATAATTATAAAAATTCATTTGCAGTCCCTTTCGGAGATAAAATGCTAATCGATATTGACCTAGATCGAATTTTCGTGAGCTTCGATGCTTTTTGCAGTTGGAGCTATTCGAAAAAAAAAATTATTTAGGCTAACAAGAGCATTTCCAGGAATCACTTTGCTGCGATGGTGACTGAGCCTTTATGACACTGCTGGCACCTTCCCTTTCAGAAGCCTCGAACAAACTCGCCTGGATAAACAAATTTTTTATTTTTTTATAAAGGCCATGCAGTAGTTTTCCGATTCCTACTTTACCGACATTTTTTTTGCACAACAGCTAACTTCGAAATTTTGACAAATTAAATGAGAGAACTTTTTTTTTAATAAAATATCGGACTGAAACTTTGGAAAATGTATCAGAAGACGATAAATTATGATTATGTACTTCAGTTGAGTGGGAATTTCGCTCAAAATTATTTTCAAATAAATTAAAACTGGGCCCATTTTTTGACATATTTTCTTTGTACCTTAACATTTGTTGAACCTATGAACTTTTTTGATATGTAAAAAATATGGGCCTCAAACTTCTAGAAATGCAAGAGCCGGTATTTGAGTCATAAATTTCTGGAAATAAATAAAAAATTACAAACATTTTCAAAAATTATCGTTTTTTTTTGTAGTTCTGAAAATTTGAAATCTTAAAATTTTCCCTTGTGCCTTTTATATAATTTCCTTTTAATTCCATATCTAAATTCATGTGCACGTGAGTTTTTGCAAAAAAAAGTGTCGGTAAAATAGGAATGAAGTAAGTATCACTTGCGTTTATTGTTTGAACAAATATTCTAAAGTGAAATAAAAATATACTTTTTTTAAATTACAGAGTTGTTACAGATCAGGTAATCCTAGAAAGTCAGGGAATGTCAGGGAAAACCTGATAGAGTTAGGGAATTTTCGAAAAACTAAATTATAGGTTGATTTTATTATTATAGTTAAAAATCGCAACTATTTGGTTGGAAATTAATCTCTTCTGGCTACGTATTCAAACTATTTTATTGAAAATTCATCTTTTTTTGGCTGAATTTTGTTCAAAATTTAATTTTTCCTTTTTCTGGTGACTTCCATTTTTCGTCAAAATTTGTCTTTTTTTATAGAAATTTAATTTCTTGTTAGAATATTATGCTATTTCGTTGAAATTTTACTTTGATCTTATTGTAAATTATGTTTTTTTTTTCTGGTAAGAACAGGTAGAAGAGTATTCTCATTAGTTGAAACTTTATCTTATTCCTTAAAAATTAATATCTGACGTTAAAAATTCAACTATTTTTTTGAAAATTCGTTTCTTTTTTGTTTGAAAATTTATTTAACTAACTGAAAAAATAAATATTTTATTTTTGTTAGAAAAATGATCTTTTTAGTTGAAAATTCTCGTATTTGGTTAAAAAATAAATTGTTTTAGTTGAAGATTGATCATTTTAGTCTAAAATTCACTTTCACAATTCCATTTTTTTGTCCAAAACTTACCTTTTTTATAGACATGTAATCTTTTTCGTTAAAAAATTATCTGTTTTATAAAAAATTTAACTATTCTATTTTTTGTTAAGAGTTCATTTCTTTAGTTGAAACAAAAATATTTAGTCAAAAATTAGTTTTCTTTTTCATAGAAAATTCAACTTTTGTTTTGAAAATTCCACTATTTGGTAAAAAATTCGTATTTTTTGTTTAAAAAGCATCACTGTCATTAAATATTAATTTCTTTGACTGAAATATTGTTCACATAAAGTAGAAAAAGGAGGTAAAAATAAATAAAAATGTTAACATATGTGAACGGTTAAAATAAATTTTTAACAACAAAATGAATAATTTTCAAAAAAATAGTTAAATTTTAAGCCAGAAAGATGAATTTTTTACAACAATAAATTAATTTTTGCGGAATAAAAATAATTTCCCACCAAAAAAGGTCAATTTTCAACCACAATTTTCACAAAATAATTAAATTATTAACCAAGGAATGATATTTCATCTAAAAATATGATTTTTCAAGCAATAAGATTATTTTTTAACCAAAAGAGACGAATCTTAAATAAAATATATATATTTTTAACCAAATATGGTTTATTTCTCATTTAAAAAAGACAAATTTTTAACCAAAAATGGAATAGTTGAAGTTTCAGTTAATAAATTATCAAGGAAAAAAAAGAATTTTTATAAAAATAACTAAAATTTCAACCAAAAACAACGAATTTTTAACAAATTAGGTAATTTTTCGAATTAAAAAAATCAGCTTTTAACCAAAATAAAACAAAACAGAATAAAAGACATATTTTCAACAAAATAGTTAAATTTTCAACCAAAGAGAAAAACTTCAACCGATAAAAATACATTTTTAATACAGTATTTCAACTTACAATCAAGCTGTTGAATTTTTAACCAAAAAAGATTAAAATTTTTAATCAGTTGAGTAAAATTGAATGCAAAACTAATAAATAATTATAGTTAATCAATTTGAAAATTTAATTAAATAAATTAAAATTAATTAATTAAAATAATTCAATATTATATTCAAGCAAAAAGAAGAATTTTCAACAAAAAGGTTCAATTTTCAGCAAAAGATTTTTCACTCAGGAAACAAATGTCTACCAAATTGTTATATTTTTAAGCCGAAAAAACTAATTTTCTGCAAAAAATTTGGACTTTTAACCCAAAAATATGACATTTTTAAGCTTTTGCTATAAAAAGTAAAGAACTTTTGACTAAATGGCTGAATTTTTTACTTTGATTTTTGCATAAACTAACAATTATTATTATCAATTTTTATAAAAAAGCTATTTTTTATTCGTTAAATTTGAAGAGTGCGCGATCTCTTTCGTTCCGAGTTCTGTGAAAATGTGAATTTATGAAATCCAAAATTGCTTTTTTCACACAAATTATTAATAAAAGTTGATAGTTTATTTGTAACATAAAGTAAAAGAGTTAGATATTCAGTTTGTGGATCAAAAATTTAATATTATTGTCATTATAAACATAATATTATTGTCTTTTTAACTTCTCAACTAAGAAAATAAATTTTGAACCACAAATGGTATAATGAAATTCTCAGATAAAAATGATTTAAATTTTCAAGAATATATACAATTTGTAACAAAAAAAGTGAATTTTAAACTAAAAAAGAAAATATTTGGAATTTTTCAGCCAGAGAGATAAATTTTCAACTAAAGGAATGAATTTACAAACAAAAAATTAATTCTTAACAAAGTAGTAGAACTTTGAAACAAAAAAAGATGAATTTTCAATGAAAAATTGAACAGTTGATATTTCATAAAAAATGTAATATTAAATCAAAACAGTTGGATTTAAACAAAAAAGAGAATTTTAAATGAAATACTTAATGTTTTAGTTGCCAAATTAATTAAGAAAAAAAAATTTCTATACAATAGTTCAATTTTAATCGAAATAAATGAATTTGACATTAAAACAAAAATTTGTAACCAAAAAGAAAATACTTAATTTTTCAGTAAAAATAATAAAAAATAATTAAATTTGTAAATAAGAAGAATAATTTTCCGAAAAAATTAAATGTTCAAACACATAGTTGAATTTTTAACTTAAATGAACAATTTTCAAGAAAAGAAAAACGAATTTTAAAAAATTATATAAATTTACAAGCAAAAATTTTTTTTTTCAACCAAAAAGATGAATTGTTCAGCACCAAGATTAATTTTCAACTAAAAAAGACGAATTTTCAATAAAATATATGAATTTTCATCCAAACAGTTAATTTGTAAACTAAATTTGTTAACAAAAATCCTACAAGTTGGGTTTTAATTTTGAAATATGGTTGTTTTTAATTTTAGCTATAAAAACATTTTTTAAATTCTTTAAAATGCCTTGAAATCTTTTAAATCCTCCAAAATTCGTTGACATACTTATAAAATTTTTTACATTTCCTGAAATATTATGCAATCTTTTATAATAACTTAAAATTTTCAAAATTCTTTAAATATTTTTTTAAATTCTTTCATATCCTTTGAAATTTTTTAATCTGTGAGAATCTCTTGAAATAAAATTTAATTTATTCTATAAAATTTAAATCACATTAAATTTTTTAAATATAAATTGAATTATACTGATTCATTAAAATTTTCTAAAAAAAAAAAAAAATCGTTTAAACCTGTAGAAATCGCTTAAAATCCTCGGAAATTTAATGAAATTCTTAATTTTTGTAATCTATTTCCATCCTTTGGAATGCCTTAAAATGCCTTGACACCTTTGAAAAACATTAAAATCCCATGAAATATTTGCAAAATTCTTTAAAATCTGTGGAAATATTGTAAATCTCTTAAATGACGATTAAAATTTTCTAAATTAGTTAAACTATTTGAAAAAAGCCAAAAATATTTTTGAAAGTAAAAAAAAAATCCGTGAAAGACCCGCGAAAGTTTAAATTCTTTGGAATCCTTTAAAACCTCCTGATATATTTTAAAATCTTTTAAATTCCCTGAAATTTTTATTAAATGCTATGACATTGAAATTAAATAAAACTTATTTATTAAAGTTCTCTTTAAAAAAAACCGCTTAAAGCCCTATACATTTTTGAAATCCTTAAATCTTTTGAATTTATTTGGAATACCATTCAATCCCTTGAAATTATTTCGAATCTCTAGAAACCCCTTGAGATGTAATTCAATATATTTTCCAAATTTACTAGAAATATCTTGAAATATCTTGAAATCTTTGGAAATCCAACAAAATCATTTTAAATCTCTTGAAATTTTCTTAATCTCTTAAAATCCTTTCAAATCCCTTGAAATCTTTGAAAAAACCTAAAAATCCTCTAAAATCCCTTGAAATCCGTGAAAAAATATTTTTAAACTGCTTAAAAACTCATTAAAATTTTTGAAATTAGTTAAAATATTTGAAAAGCTCCTGAAATCCTCTTAAAAACCAAAAAATGCGTGGAAGTCCCTCGAAATTGATTGAAATTCGTTTGAAAACTTTTTAAAGCTCTCGATATGTTTTAAAATCATTCAAATTCCGTAAAAAAAGTATGAAATGCTGTGAAATTGAAATAAAACTGAACTTATTTATTAAAAATTCTCTTTAAAAAAACCGCTTAAATACCTATAAATCTTTGATTTAATTTAATTTATTTTCCAAAATCACATTGGAAATAACTTAAAATCTTTGAAACTCGAAAAATATTAAAACAAATTCCTTGAAATACGCCGAAATATTTTTATATCTCTTAAAATGAAAAAAAATATTTTAAAATTAGTTAAAATATTTCGAAAACCACTGAAATCATTTTCAAAGCCAAAAAATCCGTCGATGTCCTTCAAAATTTATTGAAATTTTTTACAAACTTTTTAAATCTCCTGATATATTTAAAAATATTTCAACTTCCGTAAAATTTTTATTGAACGGTGTGAAGTTGAAATTAAATTGAACTTTTTTATTAAAGTTCTCTTGAAAAAACCGCTTAAATATCTATAAATCTTTGATTTAATTTAATTTGTTTACTAAATTCACCAGAAATAAATTAAAATCTTTGGAACTCGAAAAATATTAAATTAAATTCCTTAAAATCCGCCGAAATCTTTTTATAACTCTTCAAAATGAAAAAAAAAAGATTTTAAAATTGGTTAAAACATTTAGAAAGCCACTGAAATTATTTTAAATGCCAAAAAATCCTTGAAGTCCTTCGAAATTTATTGAAATTATTTGGAAAACTTTTTTAATTTCCTGATTTTTTTTAAACCTTTTAAATTTTGTAAAATTTGTATTCAATTCTCTGAGATTGAAATTAAATTAAAATTATTTATTAAAGTTCTCTTGAAAAAATCGCTTAAATACCTATAAATCTTTGATTTAATTTATTTTATTTTCGAAATTCACCAGAAATAAATTAAAATCTTTGGAACTCGAAAAATATTAAATTAAATTCCTTAAAATCCGCCGAAATCTTTTTATAACTCTTCAAAATGAAAAA
>NC_046659.1:117142848-117156034 GCF_010883055.1 Belonocnema kinseyi | reverse complement strand
TTAGAAAGCCACTGAAATTATTTTAAATGCCAAAAAATCCTTGGAAGTCCTTCGAAATTTATTGAAATTTTTTTGAAAACTTTTTTAATTTCCTGATTTTTTTAAAACTTTTTAAATTTTGTAAAATTTGTATTCAATTCTCTGAAATTAAAATTAAATTGAAAGTATTTATTAAAGTTCTCTTGAAAAAATCGCTTAAATACCTATAAATCTTTGATTTAATTTATTTTATTTTCCAAATTCACTAGAAATAACTTAAAATCTTTGGAATTCGAAAAATATTAAATTAAATTCCTTAAAATACGCCGAAATATTTTTATATTTCTTCAAAATGAAAAAAAAAATTTTTAATTAGTTAAAATATTTGGAAAATCACTGAAATCATTTTAAAAGCCCAACAATTCGTGGAAGTCCTTCGAAATTTGTTAAATTTTTTAATGAAATTTGATGAAACCTCTTAAAATCCATAGAAATATTCTGGAATTCCTTGAAATTCTTAAAAATTTGTTTAAAATCCGTTTTTAAATAAATAAGTTAATAAATCATTCGTTGGTACTTTCACTATTTTTTGCATCAAATATTTTAACATTATTTTTATTTCATTCTTAATCCATAATTGATTTCCTAAAATATTTTTTCGTAAAATGGAATTACAAGGTATGAGAAAAGATTTCATGGGAATAAATAATTTAGAAAAAAGAAATAATATAAATCTGATTAATTTTTTTTTAATTACCCTTCGACCTCGTTGTTCCCTTATTCTTCTGGCGAGGGTGAGAAAAGCCTCTTCAATATTGATGTTTTCTTTACAAGAAACCTCGAAGAAGGGCATATCGAAATTTTCGGCTATTTTTTGTCCCCTTTCTGCATCCACTGCTCTGTTCAAAGGAGCATCGCATTTGTTGGCCGCAAGGACTTTTACGACATCCGGAGAGGCATTCTATTCAGTGAAAATAATTTATTAAATATTTTTTAACCTTTTTTTAAGCCCATTTCCACAGCAATTCACGTGAACATGAATTGAAATGTTGAGTTAAAATTTTGTAAAGTTGAGTGAAAAAAAGCTAAAGAGTTTGTATCATTCAAATTTTTTGTAATTGCAGAGCAAATTTTCTTTTGAGAAATTTTTGGGTTTTTTCTATTTCCAAAAAGTTAGGGCCATGCAAATATTCTATCATACAAAAAAAGGCCTTTCAATTCATTTCCTAAATTTTCAACTTGATATAACAATTCGTGTGGACGTAAATTGTTGAAAAAAAAATCCGGCAAAGAAAAGAAACGAATTTTTTAGAAAATAATTGAATCCTCAACTAAACAGATAATTAAAAAAATGAATCAAAAAATATAATATCAACCAGTTGAACTCAAAGAAAAAAAGGATTTTTTTTTGAAAATAGTAAACCCTTCAAGCCAATATATGATTTTTTATATGAATAGTTGAATTTTCAAAAAAATAGTTAATTTTTCGAGCTAAAAACTCGAAATTTTTATAATATAGTTGAATTTTCAATTAAAAAAGAACAATTTTCGACCAAAAGTGGAATAGCTACATTTTCAGATAAAAAAAATAATTTTGAACAGAAAAAAAATATTTTTCTAACAAAGAGTTGAACTTCCAATTTAAAATATTAAATTTCAATATAAAAGTTAATTTTCTACCAAATTGTTGAACTTTTAAGCCAAAAAAGGCGGAAAATTCAAGAAGAAATTTTGCTAGACACTCTGGATATATGAATAAATATATAATTTTTTTATAATATACAGTTTATTATATTGTAAAATAATGTCTACCTCTTGAATGTTGCGTAGCCAGTACGAGAGATGATTAAAACTTTCAAGACTGGTAACATCATACATTAGTAAAATACCCATTGCTCCTCGATAATAAGCTGTTGTTAAAGTTCTAAATCGTTCTTGACCAGCAGTGTCCCTTTAAAAAATATAAAAAATATCCTTCAATATAATTTAGGAAATTCAGTGTAAAATATATCTGAAAATTTAAATTTGTAGATTTTTAAAAACTATCTAAGATTTTAATTTGTTTATTAACATTCAATGTTTTTAAATAGGGAATTGAAATTATCAAAAAATAAAGAGTGGATGCCGAAGATATTTAAATTTTATCATTCAAATTGGATGTAGCACATCTAAGAACATGTAATACTTACCCAATTTCTAATTTAAATTAATTAAAAAATAATATGTTTATAACATCGATATTGCGTTCGTATTATTGTCATTATTATATTCATATCCATACTATAAATTTATAAAGGATGAATGAATTTTCGAATTGCAATAAAAATTCTTTTTTTGAAAAATATTTGTGAAACGAATTTCGATTAGGTGGGTATCGGATAACTATTACATGGCCTGACTTACTTTTTTAATTTTTGGTACGAATTTCAAATCGTAATTTTATGCTCGAAGTGGATCAGCTATATAAATTTCTATGAGTATATAAATATATATTTAGAAATTTTTCAAAGAATTTTAGAAGGTTTCAAGAAAATAGAAAAATAGCCTAAGAAATTTGGAAAATTTTTTAACAATTTTTTAATTATTTCTTAAATATGTAATTTTTGAAATGGTCAAAAAAGAAATTGGCACAATTCTTTAAAAAATGTAGGTAAGATTCGAATAATTTGAAATTATATTTCGAAATTTTGAAAGGATTAAAAAATCATTTACATCTTGAAATAGTAAAAAAAATGTTAGAGAAAATACAGATCTTTGAAAATTTTGAACTTTTGAAACGTTTTATGATTTAAAAAATGTTTAAGACTCCTGGGAGAATTTTAAATGAGTTTTTTGGTTTAAACAATTAATTTCAAGAAAATATTCAAAAAGATTGCATAAGAATTCAAATGAAGGTTTGGAAGTTCTAAAAAGATTACATAATTTTAAAACAAAATTTTGATTTTCGGTATTTTTGCAAAAAAATGAATAATAGATCAATTTTAATGGAATATTTTTAAAAATTTCCAAAATTTTGATAAAAGAAAGTGGGAGGTTTTAAGGTAATTTTTTTAATTTCATAGAATTGAAAATGAAATTTAGATAAAAGTCGAATCATCTTTAGAGATATTTAGAAAGTTTAGAAATTGTGAAAATATTGAAAAACTTTAAAACTAAATGTAGATTTTTTAATATTTCGAGGGAGAAAAACTTAGAAGCTTTTTAAGAATTTAAAGAAACTGAAAGAATGATTTCAAGTTATCAGAGAAATTTTAAAAGATTTCCAAAATTTTCGTCAAAGAATCTGGAAGGTCATTTTTTTAATTCTGCAGAATTTTTGAAAAAGTTTTAGGAAATATTCAAATAATTTAAAAAGATATTGATTAGATTTGAAAATATTCGAATATAATTCATATCTTGAAATAGTTTCAAAAAATTTTTAACAAAATCTAGATTTTTTAAGATTTCGAAATTGTTTGAAGATTTAGAAGAATGTTGAAAAAAGGGAAAATATATAATTCCTTGAAATTCTAGGGTAAATTGACGATGAATTTTTGTTAAAAAATTAAAACTAAGATAATATTCAGAAAGATTTCGAAACATTACAAATTATGTCGAAGATTACAAAAAGAATCTGGAAGATTTAATGCAATTTTGTCAACTTTGAAAAATTAAAAATATAATAAAATAATAATTATATGTAAATTTTCAAAGATTTCGAAAAAATGTAAAAGCTTTTTAAATTTTTCAAAGGTTTCAGGAATATAAAAAATTTCTTAAGATTCCTGGGAATGTTTCAAAACATTTCAAAAGATTTTTTGTAAATGGGATGAACAAAAAATCCCAGAAAATAAAATCCGAAATTATGAAACTGTATACAATTGAAAATTTCCACATTGTAGTTTGAGTGACGAAATAATCAATTAAAGTTAACAAAGGTTATTATTAAAACAATTTAGTGTTATTTATAACAATATTCTCTTAGAAAAATGCTAGATAATTGCGGTTTTTTGATAAATAATACTACATTGTTAAAACAATAATGTTTGTTAACTTTTAATAAATTTTTTGGTCGAATTCAACTAATTTTGAAAAATTAACGAATTTGTTGAAAATTCGTCTTTTTGGTTGAATTTGAACATCTTATTTACAATCATTTTTGTCTAAAATAGGAAATATTAAATTTTACGTTAAGAAAAAACATTTTTTTTATTGAAAATAAAACCACTTCGTTGAATGATAAACTTGTTTGTTAACATTTTTGAAAAGATACTTCTATTCGGTTAAAAATTGAGCTAATTTGATGAAAACTGTTTTTCTTTTTTTTTAAATGAATTAACTGAAATTTTTAATATTGTATTTTTTGTTGCACCTTAGTGTTTTTTAGTTGAAAAATCAATTATTTGATTGAAAATTTATCTATGTATGCGATAAAAAAATATCATTTCTTTGGTTGAAACTTTAAAAATTATTTTGAACATTCGTTTTGTTTAAAAATTTATCGTTTTTAGTTAAAAATTTTTAGTTAAAAATTTAACTATGTAGTTAAAATTCTTACTTGCTATTTTAACTAAAAATTTATCTATTTTGTTGAAAATTAGTTTCTTTTTTTTTAATTTCATTTTTGGCTGAAAATTGCTTGCATTTTTTACTGGAAATTTAAGTATTTCATTTTTGGTAAAAAACTACAAAATGTATCTTTTTGAGTCGGAAATTCAAGTACATGGTTTAAAATTCATTTCTTTGGTTGAAAATTTAACTATTTTGTTGAAAATGTAATTTTCTAGTTAAAAATTCAACTATTCGCTGTAAAAATACAAGAAACACGTCCTTCGTAACGTTCTTTCAGCAAACAATAATGTTATTATATTTGTAAAATTTAGAACTACGCAAGAAAAACTACCGAGTAACGAAAATATTAAATCCAATTTGTATTTTCGCAGAATCTTTAGCGCCACCTATCCGCGGCTCCTGTATCTCCCAAGATTTTGAATTTCATGTAAAAGAAATTTGACGTTTTACCCGATTCTTTGGCTTTATATATTTTTGAAATCAAAATTAATTCCTAAAAACCGATGAAATATTTCTATTTGTTTCGAAAAGAATATAAAACATGTGAAAAATAGTTAAACATGAGAGGTGTCCTTTACTTTTAAGGTTAGGAATTCGACTAGTAAGTTTTATCCTTTCCGAAGAAAAAGAATGTGAAGAGAATGAAGTGATGAAAAATAATAACAAATTATTTTGATCAAAAAATATAAAGAGTCTTGTGTGCTGCTACAGTGAACGGAGTTTACTTAATAAACCCGTTTTTAATCAGTGAATTTTACTCGAACCGCGGAACCCTGACATTGCTACTAGATTTTTGACTTCCTGGTGACACAAACGCCGCCTATCGGTTTGTAATCGCGCTCGAATGAATGAACGTGTATGCGGAAATTAATTTATTTCCTGCCGATATTTGGCGAAAGAATCCTCACAGGAGAACTCGTCGCAATCAATAGCGTGACAATTATCCAGAGGAGGAACGCAGCTTTTGATACGAGAATTCCACTGACAGTTTCCTGAGCAGCTTCGGACTCTTAAAACTTCTGGGTTTCGAGTGACTTATATAGTATGTTCGATCATTCTCACCACTTGTGAGAAAGAAATGTTACTGTTTCCAGAGCGTGCCGCGAAATCTAGCGGCTGTGATATGAAACTTTTATTTAAACCGCTCTTTAATTTGAATTCTAGGATCGTTCTTTTTTGTTTTGATAGTTCTCAGTTTAAAGGTTTTTCAATAGAAAATTCATCAATACATGTTATAAGTACCTAAATATTTTGGATGGATAAATTTATATTCTAGTTTCGTAATTTGGTTACTTTTTAAGGATATTTTGTTTGTAAATACATGATTAATTGTGTGTATTTTAAAATCAAGTTTGCTCACCAGATTTGAAGTTTTATCGGTGTTCCATCCAGGTTTATAATTTTTTGCTTGAAATCGATACCTATAATCATAAAAGAAGAATGAAATTTTCATTAATCTACTTCGAAATATATTTTGATTTATTTAACTTTTCAGCCTGAAAAGACTGTTAATATACAGAGTAATTAATGCTACGGCTAAAACATCACGAAAAATTAAATTCCTAGATTATACAATTCCCAAATAATATAATTCCCATATAATATTATTCCCAAATAATAAAATTCGCGAATTATAGAATTACCGAATAATAAAATTCCCAAATAATAAAATTCACGAATTATAAAATTTCCAAATAATTAAATTCCCGGACAGTTCATCGTATTACCAAATTTTAAAAATCCCGAAAAATGAAATTCCCAGATAATAAAATTCCCAAATAATCAAATTCACGAATTATGAAATTTCCGAACAGTTTATCGAATTACCGAACTTGAAAAATCCTGAAAAATAAAATTTCCCACGCTGTAAAATTCCCGAATAAGAAAATTCTGAAATAATAAAATTCCCGAATAGTTTATCATATTACTGAATTTGAAAAATCCCGAAAATAAAATTTTCGACACTGTAAAATTCCCGAATAATAAAATTACCAGATAATAAAATTCCCAAATAATAAAATTCCCAGATAATAAAATTTCCAAATAATAAATTTCACGATATATAAAATTCACGCACAGTTTACCATTTAAGCGAATTTAAAAAATCCCGAAAAATAAAATTCTCGACACTGTAAAATTCTCGAATAATAAAATTACCAAGCAAAAAATTCCCAAATAATAAAATTCCCGAAAAATAAAATTCTTGACACTGTAAAACTTACGATTTATAAAATTCCCAAATAATAAAATTTACGAATAAAGAAATTTCCTAAGAGTTTATCGTATTATCGAATTTGAAAAATTCTGAAAAATAAAATTTCCAACACTCCTAAATTTCCGAATAACAAAATTCCAAAATAATAAAATTCCCGAACAGTTTATCATATTACCGAATTTGAAAAAAAAACCCAATTAATAAAATTCCCAGATAATGAAATTCCCAAATAATAAACTTAACTAATTATAAAATCCCCGGACAGTTTATCATTTAACTGAATTTGAAAATTCCCGAAAAATAAAATTACCAGATAATAAAATTCCCGAATTATGAAATTCACGCACAGTTTACCATTTAACGGAATTTAAAAAATTCCGAAAAATAAAATTTTCGACACTGTAAAATTCTCGAATAATAAAATTACCAGACAATAAAATTCCCAAATAATAAAATTCCCGAAAAATAAAATTCTCGACACTGTAAAACTCACGAAATATAAAATTCCCAAATAATAAAATTCACGAATTATGAAATTTTCCAACAGTTTATCGTATTACTGAATTTTAAAAATTCTGAAAAATAAAATTTCCGACACTCTAAATTCCCAAATAAGAAAATTCCAAAATAAGAAAATTCCCGAACAGTTTATCATATTATTGAATTTGAAAAAAAACCCGAATAATAAAATTCCCAGATAATAAAATTCTTAAATAATAAAATTCACGAATTATAAAATCCCCGGACAGTTTATCATTTAACTGAATTATCGAATTCGAAAAATCCCGAAAAATAAAATTCTCGACACTGTGAAATTCCCGAATAATAAGATTCCCAGATAATAAAATTTCCAAATAATAAAATTCACGAATTATAAAATTTCCGAATAATAAAATTCCCGGGCAGTTTATCATATTACCGAATTCGAAAAATCCTGAAAACTAAAATTCTCGACACTGTAAAATTCCCGAATAAGAAAATTCCATAATAATAAAATTCCCGAACAGTTTATCATTTAACCGAATTTGAAAAATCCCGAAAAATAAAATGCTCGACACTGTAAAATTCTCGAATAATAAAACTACCAGACAATAAAATTCCCAAAAAATAAAATTCAAGAATTAGAAAAGTCCCGAATAATCAAATTCCTGGTCAGTTTACCATACTATCGAATTTGAAAAATACCGGAATAATAAAATTTCCAAATTATAAAATTCACGAATTATAAAATTCCCGGACAGTTTATCATTTAACTGAATTTGAAAAATCCCGAAAGATAAAATTAGCAGATAATAAAATTCCCAAATAATAAAATTACTGAAAAATAACATTCTCGACACTGTGAAATTCCCGGATAAGAAAATTCCAAAATAAAGATATTTCCGAACAGTTTATGATATAACCGAATTTGAAAAATCCCGAAAAATAAAATTCCCAGATAATAAAATTCCCAAATAATAAAATTCACGAATTATGAAATTTCCGAACAGTTTATCGTATTACCAAATTTGAAAAATCCTGAAAAATAAAATTCCCGACACTGTAAAATCCCCGAATAATAAAATTTCAAAATAATAAAATTCCCAAATAGTTTAACGTATTATTGAATTTTAAAAACCCCTAAAAATTAAATTGTTTATAATATTAAAGACTTTTCCTGACATAAAGTTGCCGAATTAGGAAGAACTAAAAAATTCCTGAATTTAAATAATTAAAAAATTTGTGTATTCAAATATTATTTATTTATTTGAAATACAATGATAAAATGTTTTTACTAAAGAAATTTTTGTGCAATGTTTAAATTGTTTTTAAACTATTGTTTGAATAAAAAATAATAATTCTATGAAAATTTTATTAAGAAATAAATGTAAAAAGAACAAGTGCGCCTCAAATGAAAAAAAATATTCCGAAATTTTCTTCGAATCTATTAACGTTTTTTAAACAAAATTTTCAGGGTGATTCAGCACTGATTTGTCTCAAAATTTATTAAATGTTTTTAATATTAAGTTTAGTATTTGTTTTTTGTGCTCTTTTTTGTAATTAAAAAAATATTATGCACATCTTAAAATGAAATTTTTCGTCCAGAAACATATATTTTTTCTCCAATTATTGGCATTTTAAAATTAAACATTAATTTTGAAAAACTTGAAACATCAAAAAAGATGCCCGTGACAATAAATCTTCGATTATTGGACCCTTAGTAAACTAGTCATATTTATACAAAAACATTTTTATATTTTTTTAAATTCGTGAATTTTATATCTCGAAAATTTTCGGTAATGAATTTAATTATTCGGGAATTTTACAATTCGGCAATATCATAAATAATATCATTATTCAGGATTTTGCCAAGTTGGTAATATTATAAATTGTTCATGCATTTTATAATTCGGCAATTTTATGTTGGAAATTTTATTATTTGTAATCATTCGAGAATTTTCAAAGCCGGGATATTTATATTTCGGTAATTTGTATTTTTTGAGAATATTCCATTTTATATATTTTCTTTTTCAGGCATTTTAAAGTGACAGAATATTTATTTTTTGGGATTTTTCAATCGTTATGATTATTTTTTATTTTTGCTTAAAATTAATACATAATAATCATTAAGAATTGTTGTAATTCTATTAATCTGCTTAGAAAGAATTACTTAAATAAATTTTTCGTCTTTGGATTAAAATGAAAATTCATTAATTAAAATTTCTTATTATTAGATTCCCTTTAGGATTTAATTAATTTAAATTTCTGCTTCAAATTAATATGTAGAACCATTAAAAAATATTGATAATATTATTTATCTGCTTAAAAATAATTATCTTAATTAAATTTTCCGCCTTTAGAATAAATCGAAAATATGCAAATTAAATAATTACAATCTTCAATTATTAGATTTCCATTTTGATATCATTAAATTTGTTTGCTTCCAATCGATAACTATAATCATAAGAAAAAATTAAAATTCTATTAATCTGCATAAAAATAAGTTTCATTTTAACTTTTTGCTTCGAATAAAATGATAATATAGAAAGTAATTAATTAAAATGTCTAATTATTAGATTTCCTTCTTAATTTAATTAACTTAAATTTTTTGCTTAAAATAAATAGTTTTCAATTTAATTTTTCGCCTCTTGGAATAGAACGAAGATATGCAAATTAATTAATTATAATGTATGTATAATACTATCACAATAATTAATTGTAATTAATTGTACTTATAATGCCATGCTTCAACAAAAAATTATCGACACAAAAGTGGTTTATTTTAAAAATATTGCAAATAATTTTTAATTTGCATTTCTTTATTTTCTAAATTTATTAAATAATTAATTAACTATAGGATCTGATACTTTTCCGCAATTTTTGTTTAAATATAGACTAAAGTTCTGAAGTCTATAATAAACTGATAAGAACTCTGTAGCTAACAGTCATCGTTAATCAAGCTTGTGGCTTTAAATAAATAAAATGCGATTAATAGCAAAAATGTCACTATAATTTAAATGATTAGAAATTTAATTATCATAAGTTATAATTAATTCTTTACATGCTTTTATTATATTCCAAAAGGCGGAAAACTAAATAATTAGAAAAAAATTAATACCAAAATAAATTAAATGATAATAGGTAACGATTTCTAGCAAAAAATCATAAACCTGGAATAAAATACTGAGAAAATTTCAAATCTGAAAATTAAATTCTATTTTTGGAAACAAGAATTGAAAGTAGTATTCCTTTATTTAATCCATAGATTTATTTATTTTTAGAAAAGTATAATAGTCTTAATACAGCCAATATTATTAATTATAATAAATAAATTCAATTTTTTTTCTTTTTTACAAATATTGATTTGGTTGAGACTATTACACTTTTCTAAAAATAAAGAAATCGATGAATTGAATAAAGGGATTCTGCTTATATTTCCAACAATAGAACTTAATTTACAGATTTGAAGTTTTATCGGACTTCCGTCCAGGTTTATAATTTTTTGCTTGAAATCGATACATATAATCACACAAAAAATAATAAGAATTCTATTATTCTGCTTAAAAATAATTTTTAATTCAATATTTATCTTTTTGGGATCAAATGAAAAAATAAAAATTAGTATAGTTTCTGAAAATTAGATTTCCGCCTTGATTCAATTAATACTCTTTGTTTTACATAGTACTGATTCATTTTGTGTAAAATTTTTAACGTTCCTTTCTTTAAAAAAAAAGTTTTAAAAAGTTTCAGTTCCTATTTTATAAATTTAAAAAGTGCAGAAATGTGAATTAAATTAGGTTAAAGCGCTTAAGTTTTAAAGTTGAA
Organism: Belonocnema kinseyi; assembly: GCF_010883055.1. NCBI lineage: Eukaryota > Metazoa > Arthropoda > Insecta > Hymenoptera > Cynipidae > Belonocnema > Belonocnema kinseyi. The sequence goes on along the minus strand of NC_046659.1, from coordinate 117,144,984 downwards.
GAATTGACAAAATTATTATTTAAGTTTAATGAATTAAATTCCTGATTAATTAAAATTTAAATTCTTTTTGAACGTCTAACATTCAAATTTAACCACTAATTCTTGGAAATGAAAAAAAAAACAAGAATCATATAGGAGAGATTTGAGAAACGATAGGTAGGTAAATTGTTTTTAAATGTTTTTTGATTGTGATTTAAAAAAGAAATAAAAAATACGAGATTAAAAAAAAGGTTGCCTTTTATTTCTTTTAAATTTTTTTCTTTTGGTTTCAAAAAAGTGTAAATTAAGTCATTCTTAGGAGTGTGTTCTCCACATTTGATCGTTGAATTTTTTTTTATTTCCAAGAATTTCGTAGTTCAAATTATACTATAAATGGTAAAAAAAAGTGTTTTGATAAAAATCCTTGACTGCAGATCTTATCACTTTAATACAGACTTTAGAAACACAATTTCACATTGAAAGTTAAAATTTTTAGATTTATTTATTTATTTTAAGAGCAAAAGATGACGTTTCTATTATACAAGACTAATGTTTGAAGAAACAATTGAATTTTCGACCAAAAAATATGACTTTCTAACAAAATAGTTAAATTTTTAACAAAATAATTAAGTTTTCAACAAAACAGTTCTTTTTTTCATTTAAGTGTTGAAGTTTCAGCTTAAAATGATAAATTTCCAACAAAAAATAATTTTTTTTATAAAGTGGTTCAACCCTCAAACAAGTAGTTCAATTTTCAACTAAAAAGATGAATTTTCGACGAGTAATGTGATAGTAGATATTTCAATAAAAATGATTTTTTATTTGAAATAAAAAGCAGGTAAATTAAAAAAAAAGTTGACAAAATATAGTTAAATTCAAATACCAAAATGTGAATTTTTAATTGTTCAAAATTGGGAAAGATTTAGTTTTCAACTATTGAAAATGGAAGAAAGTGGATAATTAATTATGATAAATCAACTGTGGAAAACTGTACTGCTGGAAATAGAAGAGAATTAATAATTAAATAATTGATTAATAAATAATTATAATAATAATGATAAAAGTGATTTATAAATATTTTAATCCATGAAATAAAATTTTTGAAAAAAGTCGAACTTTTCAAAAACGGGTCGCTACTTGCAAATAATATTTTTTTTGGCAAATTAATAGTTATCCAATGGACTCTCAGTAGGAAATTGAATGTGATTTAAAAAAGTTCCAACTGTTCTACTGTTAATAATTCAGTTATCGATTTTCTTAAATTTGCTTTAATTTTCAACAATAAAATGTTTAACTGTTAAAAATTCAATTATTCATTTTCTTCAATTTTCAACAGTTTAATGTTCGATTTTCTTTGCTTTTCAATAATTGAATTTTCATCTTTTCAAAATTCAATGATCAATGTTCTTCAATTTTCAACAGTTGAAAACTTATCTTTGCTTCAATTCCCAGAAATTAAATTTTCAGTTTTCTTTAATTTCAAACAAATAAATTTTCAAATGTTGTGAATGGGATAAAATTAAATTTAATAAAAAAACATTTTACTCCATAAAAAATGCAATGAAAGCTGATTTTTTTAAAAAGGGGTCGCCATTGGCAAAGTAATATTTGGCTTGGGAATTTTAAAAGATTACAAAAAAATTCAACATATTCTTTTAACTACATCCATTTTGTAACAGAAAATTCTACTTTTACTTCTATTTAAATAAATAATAAAAATTTGTTTCTTGAAAAAGTCAACAATGATTATAGATAGATGCAGTAGAAGCAGCTGTTGTGACATTTGTAAATTAAACTGTTGAAACCGAATGTTATTTAAAGTCTTCAATTGTTGACGGTTAATAATTCTATTATTAATTATTTTTTCCGATTAATCTTTTACTTTTGATAATTTAATAATCAATTTTCTTCCATTTTCAATGATTGATTTTTCAAATTAAAAAAATTTAATTGTTGCAAATCAACGAAAATGGATTCTAATAAACAAACATTTTAATTCATAAAAAATGCAATAAAAGTTGATTATTTCGAGAAGGGGTCGCTATTGGTAAATAGCACTTGGCAAATTGATAGTTATCAAATAGATTCTCACTAGAGGATTTATAAGATTTACAAAAATCCATCATCTTGTAAATAGTAAGAAAAATTTTTTAATAT
>NC_046659.1:117119140-117142748 GCF_010883055.1 Belonocnema kinseyi | reverse complement strand
TTTTATAAAACTGTAAACAATGATTCTAGATGGAAGCAGCAGAAGCAGCTGTTGTGACATTTGTAAATTTATTTGTTGAAAACTCCATGTTCAATTTTCTTCAATTTTCAACGGTTACTAATTCTATTATCAATTATTTTTAATTTCCTGCAATTGATCTTTTACTTTTGATAATTTAATAATCAATTTTCTTCCATTTTCAACGATTGATTTTTCAAATTAAAAAATTTAATTGTTGCAAATCAACGAAAATGGAATCTAATAAACAAACATTTTAATTCATAAAAAATGCAATAAAAGTTGATTATTTCGAGAAGGGGTCGCTATTGGTAAATAACACTTGGCAAATTGATAGTTATCAAATAGATTCTCACTAGGGGATTTAGAAGATTTACAAAAATCCAACATCTTGTAAATAGTAAGAAAAATTTTTTAATATCAGATATCATGAAAAAATCATTGAAAATTATCTAAAAATACAACACTGCGATCCTTGTACTTTTCTAAAAATAAATAAATCAATTGGTTAAGTTCCATAAATAAAGTAATTCCACTTCGATTTAAATAAATAATAAAAATGCTAGTTTATAAAACTGTAAACAATGATTCTAGATGGAAGCAGCAGAAGCAGCTGTTGTGACATTTGTAAATTTATTTGTTGAAAACTCCATGTTCAATTTTCTTCCATTTTCAACGACTGACTTTTCAAATTTTAAAAATTCAATTTTTGCAAATTAAAGAAAATGGAATCTAATAAACAAACATTTTAATCCATAAAAAATGCAATAAAAGTTGATTATTTCGAGAAGGGGTCGCTATTGGTAAATAACACTTGGCAAATTGATAGTTATCAAATAGATTCTCACTAGAGGATTTATATGATTTACAAAAATCCATCATCTTGTAAATAGTAAGAAAAATTTTTTAATATCAGAAAGCATTAAAAAACCATTGAAAATTATCTAAAAATACAACACTGCGATCCTTGTACTTTTCTAAAAATAAATAAATCAATTGGTTAAGTTCCATAAATAAAGTAATTCCACTTCGATTTTAATAAATAATAAAAATGCTATTTTATAAAACTGTAAACAATGATTCTAGATGGAAGCAGCAGAAGCAGCTGTTGTGACATTTGTAAATTTATTTGTTGAAAACTCCATGTTCAATTTTCTTCCATTTTCAACGATTGATTTTTCAAATTAAAAAATTTAATTGTTGCAAATCAACGAAAATGGATTCTAATAAACAAACATTTTAATTCATAAAAAATGCAATAAAAGTTGAATATTTCGAGAAGGGGTCGCTATTGATAAATAACACTTGGCAAATTGATAGTTATCAAATAGATTCTCACTAGAGGATTTATAAGATTTACAAAAATCCATCATCTTGTAAATAGTAAGAAAAATTTTTTAATATCAGAAAGCATTAAAAAACCATTGAAAATTATCTAAAAATACAACACTGCGATCCTTGTACTTTTCTAAAAATAAATAAATCAATTGGTTAAGTTCCATAAATAAAGTAATTCCACTTCGATTTAAATAAATAATAAAAATGCTATTTTATAAAACTGTAAACAATGATTCTAGATGGACGCAGCTGAAGCAGCTGTCGTGACACGGTTTAAAATTGCATTCGAATGTATAAATAAAAGCGGCTTGCACTCGATATAATAATTATAATCAAGCTATAAAAAAAGAGGTGGAAGAGAACGTACCTATGGTGGATATGTAGGTATCGTAATACCGTTCATCACAATATCGATGGACGATACAAGTTTTTCCGACATTAGAATCCCCAAGAACAAGAACTTTATATGTAGCAGCAAAATCTAGCGCCATGTTTGCTTTGATAGCGTTTTTAAACTGTTCTCGGATCACCCCGAGACCGAGTCGACGGCCGGGGGTGGGTGGTTTTCTTGGGGGGTGGAAGAATCGATTGGAGGCCTGCCTGCGCCATCCACGAGAAATTTTTCCTTAAGTTCCTTCGCTTCATGATACATGTGAATCCGGGCTGTATTATCCCATGCAATTCAGTGCACCCCCCCCCCCTCCCCCGCCACCTTATGAAGAAATATGATAAAACATTGCGTACAGGTAGTATATTCGTATAATACATTTTTTATAATTTTTTTCGCGATTCTAGGAAAATCTTCATGAGAAAATAAATATAAATAAAATCCCATGCAATCCATTATAATCCCTTGTAATCCCGACCTTATAATCCCCTCTTAGGAAAAAATATTATTAAAAATACAGTGCAGACGAATAATGATTTTCCTATAACAAATTGTAATTTTTTCGCGATTCTAGAAGAATCATAATAAAGAAATAAATAGAAGTAGAAATAAAATTTCACGCAATCCTTCATAATCCCTTGTAATTCCCTCTCGCGAAAAAATACTATAGGAATTGCAGTATAGTTTTATAATGATTTTCCTATAATAAATTAATTGTAATTTTTTGCGTTACTAGAAAAATCATTATTAAAAAATAAATAAAAATAGTGTCCGATTCATTCCTTTGCAATCCCTTTTAATCCCTACTTCCTAAAAATCGTATAAAAAATTCAAGATAGGTCAATAATGATTTTCCTATAATAAATCAATTGTAATTTTTTCGCGATTTTATAAAAATCGTAATAAAAAAACCCATAAAAATAGAAATAAAATTTCACACAATCCTTCACAATCCCCTATAATTCAGTATAGGCCAGTAATGATTTTTTTATGTATAAGAAATTTATTAATATTTTTCGCGATTCTAGAACAATCATTATTAAAAAATAGATAGGAATGGATTCCCATTATTAGAAAATTAATAGAAACAGAATCCCATGCAATTCCTTGTAATCCCTAATTTACGAAAAAATATTACAGGAAATTTAGTATAGGTCTTTACTGATTTTCGTATAATAAATTAATTATAATTTTTTCGCGATTCTAAAAAAATTATTATAAGAAAACAGAAATAGAATCCCATGCAATCCTTTAGAATCCCTTGCAATCCCACAATAAGAAAAAATATAAGAAATGCAGTACATTTGTCAATAGTGATTTTCCTATATAATAAATCTCTTATAATTTTTTCGCGATTCTAGAAAGATCATTATAAGAAAATGAATAAAAATACGAATATAATCCCATGCAATCATTTACAATCCCTTGTAATCCCCCTCACGAAAAAATATTGTAGGACATTCAGTATAGGTAGTGTATTCCTATAATAAATTTTTTACCTTTTTTTTCGCGATTAAAAAAAAAAAAATTAATAAATAGAAATAGAATGCAATTTAGTATAATCCCTCGTAATCCCAAACTTACGAAAAAAATATAGGAAATACAGTACAGGTCTATAAAATTTCCCTATGATAAATTAATAATTTTTTCGCGATTATAGAAAAATCATTATAAGAAAATGAATAAAAATACAAATATGATCCCATAAAATCCTTTACAATCCCTTGTAATCATTTCGCGATTAGATTATTAAACTGAAAAAAAGAATTTATAAATGAAATGAAAGCAGTTAAAATTTTATTGGGAAGGATAACTGTTTAATATAAAACTAATTTTCGGCAAAACAATTAAATTTTTTACCAAATTGTTAAATTATTATTAACCAAGAAGATTAAATTTCTACAAAAAAACTGATGTCTCATATAAATAAATTTGTAACTAAATAGTTGATTTTTCAATCAAGAAGATTAATTTTTTACCAGAAAATACGTATTTTCTATAAATTACATACATTTTTAACTAAATAGTTAAATTTTTAACCATGAAGATGAATTTTTATCAAAAAAGATTACATAAATTTTAAACAAAATAAATTAATTTTTATAGTAAAAAATATCAGTTAAAAGAAAACTATGAATTATCAAAAAAAAAGTTAATTTACAAACATAAAGTTGAATTAAACAAAAAAATTAAATTTGAAGCTTAAAAAATTAATTTTGAAGCAAAGAAAAAAACGAGTTTTCTACTAAAATTTTCAATCTTCAATAACAAAATATTGAGAAATTAGTTAAAATTTCTACTAAGGAGTTGAATATATTAACAAAAAAATATTTTTATTTAAAATAAAGAGCAGGTGGATTTAACCAACAAATGCGAATAAATGATTTTTTGCCAAAGAACACGAATTTTCCACAAAATAAATCAATTTTCAACCAAATAGTTGGACCTTCTACCAAATTGTTGAATTTTCAAGCGGAAAATAAAAAAATTCTGCAGAGCTGTTGATTTGCAACCCGAAAATATGAATTTTCAACAAAAAATTAAATTTCAACAATAAATAAAATTTTCAATCGAAACAATTAACTTTTGAATCACACATTTTTAACCAAAAAAACATGAAAGTTCTGTAGAAAGAGATGAATTTCCAAACCAAAAAGATGAACTTAACAAAATAATTAAATTTTTTTCAAATAATAATATTAATTGTTACTAAAAAAGGAAAAAAGAACCAAAAATTATGACTTAGAAAAAAACTAATGAATTTTTAACAAAATCATTCATTTCTCAACCAACAAATTTATTAGTTGACTTTTCAACTGAAAAGAATAAAGTTTAAAAAAAAATAGTTAGAGTGAAAAAATAATTGAAGCAAAAAATAGAGAAACTAAAAACGAATTATTTATTTCTTTGTTTAACATAGGATTTCACATTATTTTTAAAGGATTTCACAGGATTCCATAAAATTCAAGAAATTTTACAGAATCCCATTTAACTTATTTTAAAGGGGTTCATAGGTTTTCAATACATTTATTAAAGATTCATAATTTTAGTTGAAAATACAACTTTCTGGTTGATAATGTACATATTTCATTGAGAAATTGTCTTTTTGGTGGTATTTGATTATTTTTTATTAAAAATTAAAATATGTTTGTTTATAGTATGAAATATTATATATATTTTTCATTAAGAATTCATTTTTTTTCTTCAAAATTTTAGTAATTGCTTGACAAGTTCGTTTTTTTTAATTCAACCATTTTTTTTTTGCTTGAAAATTCAACAATTTGGTTAAAACTTTTTATCATTCTTGATTGAAAAATTTTTTTTGCTTGGGAATTCATCTATTCGGTTCAAAGTTTAATTATTTTCATGAAAACTAGTTTTTTTTTAGTTCAAAATCAGCTTTTTTAAATTGAAAAATAATTTTTTCTAAGTTAAAAATCAAACATTTTGTTGAAAATTCGTCTTTTCTTCTTGAAAATTAACTTTTTTGATGAAAATTTCTAATTTTCGATAAAAAATTTGAGTTTTCTAGAAAATACGTCTTTTAGGCTTGAAACTTCAATATTTTTGTAAAAAATTTAAATACTTGATTGCAAATTCAAATATTTGGTTAAAAATTTGATTGTTTTGTAAAAAATTCGCCTTTTTGGCTAAAAAAATGCAATTATTTGTTTCAAAATTTTTCTTTATTGATTAAAAAATCCCTCTCGGTAGAAGATTATTTATCTTTTTCTTTACAAATCTTATAAGATTTTGTTGCAACTTTTTTTTCTTTTTCTTCAGAATTAACTTTTTCATTGAAAACTCGTTTTTTTAAGATAAAAATTAAGCTTTTGTCAAAAGATTGTATTTTTGTCTTGAAAATAAACTAATTTATTATAAGGTTAATTTAATGGTTGAAGATTCAAATATTTGGTTTGAAATTACATTTTTTTCTGTTAAAAATTCGTCTTTTTGGACTGAAATTCCAACAACATAGGTGAAACTTTTTATCATTCTTGATTGCAAAAACTTTTTTGGTTGAAAATTCATCTCTTCGGATTAAAGTTGAACTATTTTGATAAAAATTAGTTGTTTTTTAGTTAAAAATTAGCATTTTTATTGAAAACTCGTTTTTTTCCAAGTTAAAAATGAAGTTTTTTGTTGAAAATTCGTCTTTTCTTCTTGAAAATTAAAATTTTTAATGAAAATTTCTAATTTTCGATAAAAAATTCGACAGTTTTCTAGAAAATAGGTCTTATAGTCTTGGAACTTTAACATTTTTGTAGAAAATTCAAATATTTTGTTGCAAATTCTAATATTTGATTGTTTTCCAGAAAATTCGCCTTTTTGGCTTCGAAATTCTCGAATGTGGGTGCAACTTTTTCTTTATTGATTGAAAAATTCCTTCTTGGTAGAAGATTATTCATCTTTTCCTTTAAAAATCTTATAAGATTTAGTACCAAATTCTTTTCTTTTTTAAAAATGAGTCTTTTCATTAAAAACTCGTTTTTATTTAGACAAAAACTAAGCTTTTGTTAAAAACTTGTTTTTTTTTTAACTTGAAAATTAACTAATTTGGTATAAGAATAATTTATTGGTTAAAGAATCAAATACTTGGTTTAAACATACGTTTTTTATTTAAAAATTCTTCCTTTTGGCTTGAAAATTAACAATTTGATTGAAAGTATTTGGGCTTCATGACTGAGAAATTCTTCATATGTTTGTTTAAAAATTTCACTATTTGACGATAAATTAGTTGTTTTTTAAAGTTAAAAATTATCATTTTTGTTGTCACTACGTTGTTTTTAGTAAAAAATCATTTTTTTGGTTGAAAATGCGTTTTTTTCAAGTTGAAAATTAAGTTTTTTGTTGAAAATTCGTCTCTTCATCATCAAAATTAACTTTTTTGATAAAAATAAAAAATTTCGGGTAGAAAATTAAACATGTTTGTAGAAAATATTTCTTTTAGGCTTGAAATTTCAATATTGTTGTAAAAAATTCAAATACTCGGCTGCAAATTCTAAAGTTTGGTTAAAAAATTTGATTGTTTTGTAGAAAATTCGCCTTTTTGACTTGAAAATTCAATAATTTGTTTCAAAAATTTTCTTTATTAATTAAACAATCCCTTTTGGTAGAGCATTATTAATCTTTTTCATCAAAATCTTATAAGAATTTGTTGCAAATTCTTTTTTTTTCTTTTTCTTGAAAATTAGTTTTTTTCATTGAAAACTCGTTTTTTTAAAATAAAAATTAAGCCTTTGCTGAAAGTTTTTCTTTTTATCTTGAGAATTAACCAATTTGGTATAAGAGTATTTTATTGATTGAAGATACAAATATTTGGTTTAAACATACATTTTTTTCGGAAAATGTCCTCCTTTTGACTTTAAAATTAAACAATTTGATTAAAAGTTTGTGGCTTTATTGACTGAGAAATCTTCCTTTGTTGAAGATTTATCTGTTTATTTAAATATTTAACTATTTAATCTAAAATTCGTTTTTTTTTAAAGTTGCAAATTAACATTTTTGCTGTAAATAAATTTTTTCAAGTTGAAAGTTACCTTTTTTTCATTGAAAGTTAGCTTTTTGTTATTGAAAACTCGTTTTTTTTCAAGATTAAAATTAAGTTTTTTATTTAAAATTTTTTTCTTTTCATCTTGGAAATTAACTTTTTTGACGAAAATGTATAATTTTGGGTAGAAAATTTAACAGCTTTGTAGAAAATATGTCTTTTACGCTTGAAATTTCAATATTGTTATTAAAAATTCAAATACTTGGTTGCAAATTCTAATATTTGGTTAAAAATTCGTCTTTTTTTTTATTGAAAATTCAACAATTTGGTTGAAACTTTTTATCATTCTTGATTGAAAAATCTTTTTTGGTTGAAAATTCATCTCTTTGGTTAAAAGTTGAACTATTTTGATAAAAATTAGTTGTTGTTTTTTTAGTTGAAAATTAGCATTTTTATTGAAAACTCGTTTTTTTCAAATTAAAAATTAATTTTTATGTTGAAAATTTGTTGTTGAAAACTTGATTGTCAATTCATATATTTGATTAAAAATTTGGTTGAAGATTCACATTTTTCTTTAAAAATTTTATAAGATTTTGTTGCAAATTCTTTTTTTTGTTTTTTTTTTAAATTAGATTCTTCACTGAAAACTCGTTTTTTTTAAGATAAAAATTAAGATTTTGTTCAAAGGTTGTCTATTTGTCTTGAAAATTAACTTTTTTGGTATAAGATTAATTTATTGTTTGAAGATTCAAATATTTGGTTTAAACTTACATTTTTAATGGAAAATTTCTTTCTTTTAACATGGAAATTAAACAATTTGATTGAAAGTTGTTGGCATTGTTGACTCAGAAATCTTTCTTGGCTAAAGATTTATCTCTTTGTTTGAGAATTCAACAAATTTGCTCAAAAATACTTTTTTTTTTTTATTTTAAAAATTAACATTATTACTGTAAATTCGTTTTTTAGTCGAAAATGAAGTTTTTTCTGTTGACAATTCGTATTTTTGGCTTGAAAATTTAACAATTTGATTGCCAGTTTTTGGCTTTCTTGGCTCAAGATTTATCCGTTTGTTTAAAAATTTAACAATTCGCTCAAAAATTCATTTTTTAAATTAAAAATTAGCATTTTTCCTGCAAATACATTTTTTTCGTTGAAAACGATTTTTTTGGTTAAAAATTGGACTTTTTGGCTTCATAAATTAATCATTTGGTAGAAGATGAAACTATATGTTTGAAAAATCAAATATTTACTCGAAAATAAATTTTTATTAAAGAAAATTCAACTTTTCCGTGAATTTTGTTGTCTTTTTTTCGGTTTAAGTATTAATTATTACATTTTTCGTAGGTAATTCATGTTATTTAGATGAAGAATCATAATATTAGTTTAAAGTTAATAAAATGACTTAAAAATGCGTCCTTTTTGTTAGAAAATTAATCTTCTGGTTGAAATTTCGTCTCTTTTATTAAAAAATTTAACTATTTAGTAAAAAATTCATATATATTTTATTAAAAACGCATTATTTTACGCGTTATATTAAGATTTTGAAGCGTTTAAGTTCGAATTTAACATAAAAAATCCTCTTCTTTGCTAATAGTCTCGCTAAAAACTGAAAAACTGGATTCTAAACTAAAATTATAATTGAAATACTCCCCGAAATTATTGCTGACATTCCCTTTATTCATCTATTACACTCGTTGAGTATTCATTCCTCATTTCTCACATTAAATAATGAAATTCGGAAGATTAACAATATTTTGTATCAGTTTTGGCTTTGATCATTATTAGAGATTTGCAGATCTCTGATCAATTTGATTTAAAGTTTTAGAAAAACCCATAAAAGTCTATTAAACAACTATTTCTAAGAAAAAATCAATTTCTCTAATCCTAATTGAACTTTCTACTCTCTTTGGATTCGTTTGATTTGAAATATTATAACTAATTCTTTGGCTTTTCTACTATATAATAATGTGCAGATGCACATACATATAAGCTAAAAGTACAGCTTGATACTTTGGTTTGGCTACTTAGAAAAATCGCTTATTAATTAACTATCAAAATTAATATAAATATTACTAATTAGGGAAGATAAGTCATTAAATATAACCAATTAATCAGGTTCAAAGGCCCAGGACTCACGTAGAGATAAAAAATAGTGTAAATAGTGTGAATTTTTTTTAAAAAATAGTGTATAAATAGTATCATAAAATTTGTTTATATGTTAAAAATGGTTTTTTTTTAATTTTATTATTTAGTCTTTAAAAATTTCGATTTATTTATAGCATGCTTCACTTTTAAAATAATTTTTCAGCTTAAGTGCAAAGTAGCTTCATAGAATCCAATTAGAAAATCCAACTATTTTTGGTGGGAAATTCATTATTTTATGTTTAAAAGTTTTTGGTTGAAAATTGATTTTTTTAAATGAAATTATTTTGTGGAAGATTTAATTATTTTGTTAAGGTTCTACTTTTTGGTTGAAAATTCAACTGTTTTATTAAAAATATATCTCGTAAAAATCGAACAATTTGATTAAATTTTTATTCCGCCTTCAGTAAAATTTTTTTTTTTTTTGAAAATTCAACTATTTTGTTCAGCATTTATCTTTTTGGTTTGGAAGTTAATTTTTTTCTGTAGAACTACTATTAGATTTTTTATAAAAATTCATTTTTTTCTTAAATTACAAATGTTATTATTTGATACGAAATTATATAGTCTTTTATGCTTAAAAACTCAAGAAGTTGATTGAATTTGTTTTCTTAACTAAAAAATTTTTCTTTGTTAAAAACATCAAATTTTTTAAATTGAAAATTCAATTGTCTGAGTGAAAAGTCTGCTATTAAATTTTTGAATAAAAATTTTTTTATCTAAAAACTGTATTACTTTGTTAAAACTGAATTAATTTGTTGAAATTTCTACAATTGTATTAAGACGTCATACTTTTTAGTGAAAAATTCAACTGCGCTGTTGAAAATTCATTTTTTTTTGGTTTAGAAATTAATTTTTTTCATTAAAAATACTATTGCATTTTTATAAAAATTCATGTTTTTTATTTGGAAAATTTATTATTTGGTTCAAAATTAAATTAATTGGTTGAACATTCAACAATTTTATCAAAAAGTCATACTTTTTGAATAAGAATCCAACGGTTTTGTTTGAAAATTCACCTCTTCCTGTAGAAATTTCACTTTTTTTTTGTTATTAAACACGCAACCGTCTGGTTCAAGAGTCTGATATTAAATTTTTGAATAAAAAAATATTATTTCATTTAGAAATTGTATTACTTTCTTCAAAATTGAATTAATTTGCTGAAAATTCAATAATTTTATTAAAACGTCATACTTTTTTTATTAAAAACCCAACTGTTTTGTTGAAAATTTATCTTTTCGATATAGAAATTCAATAGAAACTTCCCCTTTTTTTGTAAAAAATGCAACTGTCTGATTCAAAATTCTGCTATTAAATTTTGGAATAAATTTTTTTGTATATAAAAACTGTATTAGTTTGTTAAAACTGAATTTGTTAACATTTCTACAATTTTATTAAAACGTACTTTTTAGTGAAAAATTCAATTGTTCTGTTGAAAATTCATTTTTTTGTTTGGAAATTTATTTTTTGCTGTAGAACTATTATTGCATTTTTAGAATAAAAATTCTTTTTTTTTTTATTTGGAAATTTTATTATTTCTTTGAAAATTAAATTAATTTGTTGAAAGTTCAACAGTTTTATTAAAAAATCATACTTTTTGGTTAAAGATCAAACTGTTTTGTTAAATATTCTTCTTTTGTGCCTTGAAAAATCAAGAATTTCATCGTATTTTTTTCTTGGATAAACAATTTTCCTTTGTTAAAAATCCAACTATTTTGTTAAACACTGAACTTTTTGATTTTGAAATTCATCTCCTTCTGTAGGACTTTCGTATTTTTTTGTTGTTGAAAAAGCATCTGCCCGATTCAAAAGTATACTATTAAATTTCTGATAAAAAATGCATTTTTTTAATTTATAATTTTTATTTTTTGTTTAAAATTGACTTCATTGTTGAAAATTCATCTTTTTGGTTTAAAAATGTATTTTTTGCTGTAGAACTACTATTGCATTTTTAAAATAAAATTCTTTTTTGTTTTTATTTGGACATTTTATTATTTCGTTCAGAATTGAATTAATTTGTTGAAAATTGAACAACTTGATGAAAAAAAGACATATTTCTTGGTTAAAAATTCAACCTTTTCGTTACAAAATTGATCTTTTTGGCCTGAAAACTCAACAAATTGCATTTTTTCTTGATTAACAAATCTTTCTTGGTTAAAAATTCAATTATTTTGTTAAAAATTCAACTATTCTATTAAAAATTCATCTTTTTGGTTAAAAAATGTACCTCTTTCTGTAGAACTTTCACATTCTTTTAGTTACATATGCAATGCCAGATACAAAAGTATATCATTGCATTTTTTATTAAAAATTCATTTTTTTAATTTGAAAATTTATTATTTGGTTCAAAATTAAATTAATTTGTTGAAAATTCAACAGTTTTGTTCAGGAGATACTTTTTGGTGAAAAATTCAACTGTTCTGTTAAAAAACTCCTTTTTTCGTTTGGAAATGTATCTTTTTCTATAAAACTACTATTGCGTTTTTATAAAAATTCATGTTTTTTATTTTGAAAATTTATTATTTAGTTCAAATTAAATTAATTTGTTAAAAATATAACAATTTTATTAAAACCTCATACTTTTTGGTTAAAAATCCAAATGTGTTTTTGAATGTTCGTCTTTTATGCTTAAAAACTCCATCAGTTGATTAAATTTGTTTTCTAGTCTAAAAATTTTTTCTTTGTCAAAAATTCAACAATTTTGTTGAACTTTCACCTTTTTAGTTTGAAAATTTACCTCTTTCTGTAGAAATTTTTTCTTTTTTTTTGTTAAAAATGCAACTATCTGATTCAAGAGTCTGATATTAAATTATTAGATAGATAATTTTCTATTAAAAAGTATTTTTTTATTTAAAAATTGTATTACTTTGTTCATAATGGAATTATTTTGCTGGAAATTCAATAATTTTATTAAAACTTCATACTTTTTGGTTAAAAATCCAAATCTTTTGTAGAATGTTCGTCCTTCAAGCTTACAATATTTTTTTATTTGGAAATTTTATTATTTGGTTCAAAATTAAATTAATTTGTTGAAAATTCAACAATTTTATTAAAAAGTCATACTTTTTGTTGTTTAAAAATTCAACTTTTTTGTTCAATTTGGTTCTTTTTGCCTTGGAAACTCAAGAATTGGATTGCATTTTTTTTTCTTGACTGATCAATTTTTATTTGTTAAAAACTCAACTATTTTATTGAACATTCATCTTTTTAGTTCGAAAATGTATCTTATTCTGTAGAACTTTTACATTTTTTTTGGTTGAAAATGCAATATTAAAAATTTATTAGTTTTTTTAAGGACATACTTTTTGCAAATTCTTTTTGAAATTCAACTGGTGACAATTTTTTTTTGAGAATTCAACTGTATGGTTAAAAATTAATCTATTCCGGTTAAAAGCTCACATTTTAGGGATAAAATTTTATCAGATTTGTAGAAAATATAACTATTTAGTTAAAAAATTATGTATTTTGTTAAAAAATTGGCTTTTTTTTTTAATTTGTCATTTTTTAAAAAAGAAAATCCATTATTTTGGTTAAAAATACAACTGCATATTATAAAATTAATCTAATTTTGTTAAGGATTCAAGTATTTAGTTGAAAATTTGTTTTTGGGGATTAAATTCAATTTTTTTTAAATTTTAAATTAAAATCTTACATTTTTGAAAAATCAACTATTACCTTTTTCTTTAAAACTTCATCTTTCTAGATTAAAAATCCTATTCATTGGTTGAAGATTTCTAATTTTAATGGAAAATTCATTTTGTTTTGGTTTAAAAATTAATTTTTTTAAACTAAAAATTTAACCATTTTGTTGAAAATTCAACTTTTCGATAGAAAGTTTATTTATATGTATTAATTTCCAAATCAAAAAGAGGAATTTTTAACCAAGAAAGATTTTTCAGTAATTAAAGAAAAAAAAGTAAAATAGAACATTTTGAATTTTTAACCCAAAAATGTGAGCTTTTAACAAAATAATTGAATTTTCATCCAAACACTTATTTTTTAGTTGAAAATTCATATTTTCAGCTTAAAAATTGAACAACCTGGTAGAAAATAAATTTATTTCGTTGAAAATTCGTCCTTTTGTTTGACAAAATAAGTATTTGGTTAAAAATTCAATTATTTGGTTAAAAGCTCAAATTTTTGGTTTGAAAATTCAACATTTTGGATGAAACTTTTTCTTCTTTAATTACTGAAAAATCTTTCCTGGTTGAAAACTCCTCTTTTTGATTCGTAAGTTAATTTATTTAGGTTTAAAGATAATCTTTTTTATTTAAAAATGCATCTATTTAATTGAAAAATCAATAATTTTATTGGAAATTCTTACTTTTTGGTTCACATGAACTGTTTTTTATTCTTGGTGGTGAGTCCCAGGCCTGTTTAACATTAAAAATTCGCTGATAATTAAAATCGAATTGGTCTTAATAGTGCCTAAATTCTTTTTATACGAAAGTAATATAATAACGGTACATGTCAGCCACAATTGCAAAATTTATAGGCACTTTACATTTAAAAATCACATGTTCATCTTTCATGTCTGACTCAAATCCATGGAACAAGTTTCATTTTTTTTTTTTTAATTAATTAATTGATATGAAAAATCCTTTGATTCACAGTTAGATTAGCACCTGTTTATGGAGCAGGTTGATTCACAATTAATCAACAATTAAACGGATTTATCAGTATAAAAGTTATAAAATGATAGAAATATAAAATAGTGATTATTTTACGAACTTTTCAGTAAATGGACATGTAATTTTGGAAATTATTCCAATTTGAGTGGCGATAAATTGAGAATTTTAAGACTGCTGACTAGTAGAAGGTGGCCGTTTTAATCGAGGAAAAAAATTCTGCTTTTTTTCTCGGTTCAGAAGCAAACTGAACGGGAAATTAATATTTTATTTAAAAATGTATAAATGCAAACTATTATTTTCAATTTTTAAATTACATAATTTTAAGACATTTTAAATTGGAAACATGAAAAATTGAACGATTACAATTTTTTAAAATCATTTTTTATACATATTAGAAGTAAAATTATTTTCATTTCAAGTCATAATGATTTAATAAATATTCAATTTTTATTTAAACACCAAAATATATTTTTATTTGGAAATATTTCTACGTATTCTATTAAAATCATTTTTTTCGAAATAAAAATTCGTCTAAAATTTTCCCAGGTATATTGAAAATTGTTTTTTTTTATTTTGAAACCTTTCGAAATCCTTAAAAAGCTTAACAAATTTTATTTCAAATTCTTCAAAATTCTATATTTTGTGAAATGTTTTTTGGAATATTTTCAAACTTTCAATTATTTTCAAATTTAAATAAAAATGTCTAAATATCTTAAAAAAATTATCAATTAAAAAATTGGCTCTACATTTTTTGTTTAATTTTGGAAATTTTATAAAGTATTTTTTAAATACTCTTTTGGAATATTTCAAAACAATTTAAAAACTTCTAAATGTTTTGTACAAAATCTTCTAAAATCTACATCTTTCTGCCCATTTTTAAAAATGTTACTCGAATTTTTCCGAAAATCAATATTTCTTTTAATCTTTTGAATTATTCTGAATATTTTTAAAAAACTTTTTTATGCTCTCAAAACCTTTTGTTTTGAATTTTTTTATACATATATTCTCTTGGAATTAATTTTTCAAAGTAAGAAGTCATTAAAAAATGTCCCAGGTATCTTAAGAAATTTTTTTCATTATCTTGAAACCTCTGAAAATCCTTAAAAGGCTTCAAATTTTTATTTAAAAATATTTAAAATCTATTTTTTTTTAAATCTTTGTTATCTTTTCAAATTTAAAATTATGTTTGAAATTTTTCCGAAACTTCTAAATATCTTTAAAAATTATCCGAAATTTGATTTCATATTTTAATTATTAACTTTTCAAAATAAAATATTTAAAAATTTTTCGAAATTTCTGCAAAATAAAAAAAAATTGCTTCAAAATATTGCTGATTATTTTTTTGACAATTTTAGATATATTTTGAGGTCTTTTTAAATATTCTTGGAAAAACTTTAAAATTGCTTAAAAAGCTTCTATTTTTTCTTCTTCAAAATCTTCTAAAGTCTACATTAAAAAAAATTTACAAATATTTTCAAGTAATAAATTATTTTACAATCTTCTCAAAAATTTTAAATATCCCTTATCCTACTTACTCAAATTTTTTCTGAATTAATTAGTTAAGTTTTAAATTTTTACAAAACTTCTAATTATCTTCAAAAATTATTTGCATTTTTCGTACCATTTTTTTAGAATTTTGGAAATCTTTTGAAGTCTTTTTTCAATATTCTTTCGCAACTTTTCAAAATGCTTAAAAACCTTAAAAAACTTATGTTCAAAATCTTGAATAATATACATTTTTTACATTTATTAAAATCGTTTCAATTTTTTAATTATTTTTCAATCTTTTCAAAAAATTTAAGTGTCTCTTAAAGTTATACGAATCTTTTCTGAATTAATAATTGCTCAATTGCTGTTTCATTACCAAAACAGTTTTTAAATCTTTATTCAAAATTGTATTTCAAATTCTTCAAAAATCAGCCTTTTTTAATGTTTTGAAACCTTTTGAAATTTGAAATTATTTTTGATGTTGATACAAAACTTCTAAATAAACTGAGAATTTGTCGTAAATTTGTTTTAAAAGCTTGCAAAATTACAAATTTTTAAAAATATTCTCTTAAAATTTTCGAATGATTCTTAAGATTTTTTAAAACTATTTTTGAACTTTTCAAAATCCTTGCAAAATTTTAAATTATTAGCGGTTTCTTTTTTTTAAGTTCGGAAATTTTATGAAGTCCTTTTTCAATGTTTTTGTACATTTTAAAAAATCTTTTCAATTTTTAAATTCTTTGATATCTTTTCAAATTTAAAATTATGTTTGAATTTTTAATTAACTTTTCCAAATAAAATATTTTTCCGAGAATTCTCATGATTTTTTTTATTATCTTTATATATTTTAAAATTTTCGAAAAATACTAAAAAAAAAGAACGTTTAAATATTCTATTAAAAGTTTCCCAGGATTTTAAAAGATTTTTAAAATTATATTTAAACCTTTCAAAATCCTCAAAAGGCTTCTAAATCTTATTAGAAAATCTGAAAAATCTATATCTTTTCAAAATTTCTAACTCACTTAAATTTACTCGATTTTTTCTCAAATTATGTAATCTTGTAAAATTGAAAAATTCTTGCTTTCAAATATTTTAAATGACAAATTTTTTAAATAAAATATTTCCAATTTACGCATTGTAAACTGAAATAATTTCATAATTAAAAAAGTGAACAATTCAAATAAGATTTAAAAAAAGTTGAGATCAAACTTATTTTAAATTGCTTATTACAAGAGATTGGATAAAATTTTTTCTAAAAAAAATTGTAGATTTCTCAGTCAAAAAATAAATTAATTTCCCGTATTCTCGGTCCTGCGGCCACCCTTTGGCAATTAAAAAAAGGATATTTCTAATACCTACTTATTATTTAATGATAGATAAAAATTTAACCGCAACTACTTTTCTAAAAATACTGTTCGTTTGTAATTCCTACTACAATTTTGCAAAGTATTTTCTATTCTATTCAATACCCAATAGAGGCAAAATGATAAAAATTTTTTCGCAACATTTTTAATGAATGCAAATCTAGAATAATATTTAACGCTAGCAACCCTGTCGATAATAAGCAAAGGATTTAAACAATCCGTTAATTCAAAATGTTTATAAATACCGGCTAAATAACGATTTCGGAATATTCAAAAATCCGAAATAAATAAAACTTTCTAAAAATTAAATTAGGTACAAAAATACTAAAAAAGCCTTAAATTTATATAAAAAAATGATTTGCTCCTAGTAATTGATTCTAACGTAGTCTTTTTCTAGATTATTTGTATAATCAGCAAGTCAAAGAATTTTTAGTTGATTATAGTCTCATTTTTAGATCCGCACACAAAACATTCATTACTTACTGGATATCTTAAAAATATCTAGCAAAGTATTTTTGGCATAGTTTCCTGGTTTCAGTTTTTAATTACATTTCGTTGTTAAATATAGACGGCACATATGATCTATTATACGAAAAAAAATAATTTTAATATTACTGAATTAAAAAAAATACATTAAAACGAAATCAGTTTGAAAGAATAATTTGAAAATGTGACTTTTTCTCAGTTACTTTTGCAAAAAAGTAATTCTCCTTACTTTTTTAATTACTTTTGCATTTCATAAATATACGTTTAAAATAATAAATTAAATTAGAATATAATATACAAAATAGCAATAAAATATCATAGAATATATAAAAAGTGATAAATGTAATAAATAATAAAAATAATAAATTAAAATAACAAATTTTATATATATCGTGTTTCACTTTTTGAAGATAAAATAAAAATACCACTTTAATCAATTATTTCAGTAAATTAAAAAAGAGAACCCAAGAATTGCTTACTTTTATTACATTTTTAAAAATTCCTTTGGTTACATTTATCTGAATTCCACTGAATTAAAAAAAATCAAAGTATTTCTATTTACTTGAATTATTTTTCATTTATTTTGATTTCTTCCGCAACACATCGAATTCTCTTAAATTCTTTTAAATTCATTCAAATTTTACTGAAATCCATAGAATATTGTGGACTTTTTTTTTAACTCGAATCAAATAATTTTGAATTTGTCCTGAATTCTTATTAATTTATCCTGATTTCTTTTGAAAACTCTTGCATTTTTTCAATTTACTCTTAAATTTTTCGAATTCACTTCAATTCTTCTAAATTCAATCAATTCTCGTTAATGCATTAAGTTTTCTTTGTAGTTTTTATTATTCATCTTTTCTTTTATTTCTTGATTTTTTTTCTCATGAAATTAAATTCTGTTCTCTTGAATTCCTCTAAATTCACACCAAATTTTTAATATCAATGGAATATTTTGGATTTTTTTTTTCAATTTGGAATTCTTATTAATTCGTCCTGATTCTTTTAAATTCTCTTGAATTTTTTTGAATTATTCTAAATTCACTCAATTCATTAAATTTTCGGTGTAGTTTCTTCTTTTCGTTCTGACGTTTTTTAAACTCAGATTGAATTTTTAAGAATTTCATCAAATTCTTTTGAATCCGCTAGAATTCTGGAATTTTTATTAATTTACCCTGAATCCTTAAAAATTTTTTGGGGATTCTCTTACATTTTTCTTTTAAATTTACTTGCATTCTTCTAGAATTCTAAAATTTTAAAATCACTGAATTCATAGAAGTTTTATCATATTTTCAAATTTTTTTTAATTCGTTTGAATTCGCCTGGCGTTTGGTGAATCTCAACGAAATCTTCTAAATTCCTTTACATATCTTCAAATTCACTCGAATTTGAATTAATCAGTTAATTACTTTTATTTATTACATTTAAGAAAATTTAAATTTAATTCTGTTGAATTCACCCTGAACACTTCTCACTTCCATTTTACTCAATTCAATGGATTTTTTTTTAACTCGGTTCAATCATATTGTATCAAATTCCGAAGAATTTCCTCAAAGTCTCTTGAATTATTCTGAATTTACTCCAATTTTACTAAAATAAATGTAATATTTTGGATTTTTTTTCAACTCGATTATTCGAATTGATTTTTAATTTGACCTGAATTTTTATCAATGTCTATTTAATGCATCTAGTTATCTTTATAGATTTTATTATTCTTCCCGAATTCTTTTTAATGTCCCTTGAATTTTTCTCAATCCATTTTAAATATAAGGACTACAATGGATTTTTTAAAAAATATTGTTGAATTGTTTTTAATTTCTTTGAATTTTGTTTAGAATTTTTAGAAACTTCAGCGAATTCTTCTCATTTCCCTGATCTTTTTTAATTCACTCCAATTCGTTTTAATTCCTTGGTTTCTTTTGTTTATTGATTTTTTTCTCATGAAATTAATTTTTTTTACCAATTTTGTTTAATTATATTGTTTCAAATCCTGAAGAATTTCCTCAAAGTCTCTTGGATTATTCTAAATTTATTCCAATTGGACTGAAATAAATGGAATATTTTGGATTTTTTTTTCAACTCGACGATTCGAATTGATTTAGAATTAGCCCTGAATTTTTATCAATTGATCCTGAATTCTTTGAAATTCTCTTGAATTTTTTTTTTTTAATTTACCCCAAAAATTTTCTAATTCACTTGAATCTTTCTAAATTCGCTCAATCCTATTTAATGCATCGAGTTTTCTTTGTACTTTTTTATTTTTGATTTGGTTGTGTTGGTTGGTTGTGTTTATTCTCACTTCGGTCAATTCGATTGACATTTTTTACAAATTTTGTTTAATTATATTGTTTTAAATTCGAATGAATTGCCTTAAAGCGTCTTGAATTCTTTTAAATTCAAAACAAATTTATTGAAATCAATGGAATACTTTGAATTTTTTTTTCAATTTTGAATTCCTATTACTTCATCCTGAAATCTTTTGAATTCTTTTAAATTCTCTTGAATTTTTTAAATCCAGTTCAATTCTATATTCGCTCAATTTAAATCAACTCATTGCGATTTTTCTTTATCGTTTCTTTGTATTCGCTCTGAAGTTTTTTCAGTTCACATGGAATTCTTGAGCATTTAATCAAATTCTTTTGTACAATCTGGAATTTTTCTACATTCTTTCCAAATTTAATGAATTCTATTAATTTTTAAAAAATAAATCTGAATTTTTTAAAATTCATTTGAATTCTGTTTCAATTCACCTTGAATTTGGTGACTTTAAACGAATTTTTCTCAATTCCATAAAATTTCTTGAAATTCAGTCGAATTTGATTTAAAAATTTAATTTTTCTTATTGATATAATTTTTTAAAGATTAAATTTAATTCTGTCGAATTTACCCTGAACTCTGTTCAATTTCATTTTACTCCATTCGATGGAATTTTTTTACTTTTGAAATTTGGTTCAATTATATTTTTTCAAATTTTAATGAATTTCCTCAAAATCTATTGAATTATATTTCATTCTTTTAAGTTTACACCATATTCACTGAAATAAATAGAATACTTTGGGTTTTTTTTTTTAAATTTTGAGTGTCTATTAATTCTTTCTTAATTCTTTTAAATTCTCTTGAATTTTTTAAAATTCAGTTGAATTCCTATTAATTAGTTCTGAATTCTTTTAAATTCTCTTGAATTTTTTTAAATTTATTTGAATTACTATTAATTCGTTTTGAATTCTTTTAAATTCTCTTGAATTTTTTTTGAATTCAGTTGAATTCTTTTAAATTCTTCGATTCTACCCAATTAATTGAATTTTCTTTGTAGTTTTTTTTTCTATTCGTTCTGATGTTTTTTGAACTCACATTGAATTCTAAAATTCTTCTAAAATTCTTAAATTCTATTAAATTTCTTTAAATTCGATTTAATATTCTGATTTCTTTTATTTATTAAACTTTATAAAGATTAAATTTCATTCTGTCGAATTCACCCTAAATACTGTCCACTTTCATTTTATTTAATTCGATGGAATTTTTAAATTTTTGAAATTTAGTTCAATTATATTGTTTCAAATTTTAATGAATTTCTTCAAAGTCTCTTAAATTACTTTGAATTCTTCTGAATTCATAACAAATTTACTGAAATCATTTAAATACATTGGATTTTTTTCAATTTCTGAATCCCTATTAATCCGTTCTAAATTCTTTAAAATTCTCTTGCATTTTTTGGAATTCAGTTGAATTCTTTTAAATTCTTTCAATTCTATTCAATTAATTAAATTTTCTTTGTAGTTTTTTTTTCTATTCGTTCTGATGTTTTTTGAACTCACATTGAATTCTAAAGCATTCAATACCATTTTTCTGAATCCACTGGATTTTTTTTTCAATTTGTTCCAAATTTAATTAATTAAATTAAATTTTTTAAAAATATTTTTTAATTTAAAAAAATTCCTTTTACTTTTTTTTTCAAATCACCTTGATTTTGGTGAATTTTAATGAATTCTTCTCAATTCTATTAAATTTCTTTAAATTCGATTTAATATTCTGATCTCATTTATTTATTAAATTATTTGAAGATTAAAATTATTTCTCTTGAATTCATCCTGAACTATTTTCATTTCCATTTTACTCAATGCGATGGACATTTATTTTTATTTTTCAAATTTGGTTCAATTACTATATATTGCTTAAAATCTATTGAATTATTCTAAATTCAATTGAAATTGAAACCAGTGGAATATTTTAAATTTTAAACATTTTTTAAACTTATTTAAATTAGTTTAAAATTCACCCAAAATTCTTCATAATTTATCCTCAATTCTTTTTAATTGTTTTGGATTCTTTGGAATTCCCCTGATTTTTTTTACATTTGCTAAAATTGTAAAAACACAATTTTTGATCAAAAAAATTTTAATTTAAAACGTACAAAAAATAATTATTAAACGAAAAATGTTTTCAATTGAATTTTTTCTTAATGTTACTTCTTAAAATTTTGTTTAAAATGGTTGAATTTGAGTAAAACCTGTCTTATTTTTTCAGGGAAAACATTCCTTACAACTCTACTATTTCCAATTTCGAAAATAAGTAAATAATCTCAAAATAGTTATTTGTTTTAAAAAATATTTCCTTTAAAAAATTTTATCAAAGATTTCACCTGTAGAAAAATTTATTTTAAAAATTCGAAACGGCAGTGGTGTAGAGAATATTTTCTTCGAAAAAATAAGTCATTAACTATTGAAATTAAACCATTTTTCAAACATTAATAAAAAGCGATAATAAAAAAATCTCAATTACAAAAAATAGTTAATATAAATATTTATTTTTGTAAGTTGCAATTTTTTTCACTTTTGAATTTTTATTCAGTTTACTTGAATTTTTCGCTTAAATTGAAATGAAATTTTTTATGAAATTCATCGAATTAATTCATGTTTATTTTTTAATTTTCCTAATTGATCCTGAATTCTTTAAATTTCAATTGGAATTCTAATAAATGTCATCGGATTCTTTTAGTTATAATTGCAAAAGTAATCAAATTGCCATAAAAAATACTTGTGAATTATATTTTGAAAGTAATTAAAAATGTAACGATTTTTATAGTTACTGTTACTAAAAAAAATGTAACTAAATACTAATTCGTTACTTATTTAGAAAAGTAACTTTTTTATGAATAAATTTTGTTAATTTTGATTTTTGGGATTTTATTTGGTTGAAAATTCTGGAAATTCTTTATAAAATTAGACTAGGCTGAAAGCCAGTTTTAAAGAAAATATTGCAAAATAGTACAAATTTAAATGTTCTCTTAAATTTTCAATAACGTCCAACTTTTGTTTCAACCTGAACTTTAATTTTGTTTAGAATTTTGAGAGCTTTCAAGTATTTAAAAAGAAAAAATTGTAGCTCTGACATAATTTTTTTTTTAAATTAAAAATTATCCTAATAGAAAAAGTGGCCTGGCGGTACTTTCCATAAACTAAGTTAACAGTTTGAGAGGGGAGGGATGCAAAAATTAAATTGAAAATTTGCGAACTTAAACCCAAAAAGAAAATTCAACTATATTTTTGGGTAAAAGTTATTTTTTTTATGAAAAGCTTTCAATTATATTTTTGGTTCGGAATTCATCTCATTTGGTTAAAAATTCTATTATTGGATTCAAATTTTAATTAGTTTGTTGAAAATACAACTATATTTTTAAAAAGTCATATTTTTATATGCAATTATTTTTTATTAAAAAATTAAACTTTATGGTTAAAAAATTATATTTTTGGGCAGGAAATAAAACTTTTTTTGTGGTTAATTCATCTTTTTTGGCTTTCAAATAAAATGATTTTTTCGAAAATTCATTTATTTTGTGTAAAACTAGTCTTTTTTAGTAGAAAATTAATTTTCTTGGTCGAAAATTCATCTTTTTGGTAGAAACCTTAACTTCTTATCTTTTTTTTTAAATTTAAAAATGATCTTTTTGGTTAAAAATTGATCTTTTCCGATTTAAAAGTCCACTTTTTTCTAAAACATTCAAAATTTTACTCTTTTCTTAAAAATTATTTTTTTTCCGATTTAAAAGTCCACTTTTTTCTAAAAAATTCGAAGTTTTAACTTCAAAATTTTACTCTTTTGTTAAAAGTTCACCTTTCTTAATTGAAAATTATGTGTTTTGTTAAAAATTAATTTTTCTCCCATTTAAAAGTCCACTTTTTTCTCAAACATTCGAAGTTTTAACTTCAAAATTGTACTTTTTTGTTAAAAATTAATTTTTTTAAATTGAAATGTCTAGTTTTTT
>NC_046659.1:117110226-117119040 GCF_010883055.1 Belonocnema kinseyi | reverse complement strand
AAAATTGTACTTTTTTGTTAAAAATTAATTTTTTTAAATTGAAATGTCTAGTTTTTTCTAAAACATTCGAAGTTTTAACTTCAAAATTTTACTTTTTTCTTAAAAGTTAATTTGTTCCCGATTTAAAAGTCCACTTTTTTCTAAAACATTCGAAGTTTTAACTTCAAAATTTTACTATTTTGTTAAAAATTCATCTTTCTTGATTTAAAAAACTTCAGAATTTTACTCTTTTGTTAAAAATTCACCTTTCTTAATTGAAAATTATGTGTTTTGTTAAAAATTAATTTTTCCCCATTTAAAAGTCCACTATTTTCTAAAGCATTCAAAATTTTACTCTTTTTTTTTAAATTAATTTTTTTCCGATTTAAAACTCCACTTTTTTCTAAAACATTCAAAATTTTACTCTTTTGTTAAAAATTCATCTTTCTTAATTGAAAAAACTTCAAAAATTTACTCTTTTCTTAAAAATTAATTCTTTTTCTGGTTTAAAAGTCCACATTTTTCTAAAATATTCGAAGTTTTAACTTCAAAATTTTACTCCTTTGCTCAAAATTCATCTTTCTAGATTGAAAATGATGATTTTTGTTAAAAATTAATTTTTTCCCCATTTAAAAGTCAACTTTTTTAACAACATTCGAAGTTTTAAATTCAAAATTTTATGCATCTTTGTATGCTGAAGCTTCAAATATTTTGTTAAAAATGTAATTTTCATTTTAGAAAATTTAAATATATTGTTAAAAATTCATCCTTTTTTTATTGAGAATCAATCTTTTACTATAGAAAAGTTATTCTTCTTGGTTGAACATTAATTTTTCTTGGTTGAAAAGTAACTTTTTGGTTAAAAATTCAACAGGCTTAAAACAAATTTTACTTTTTGGCTTGAGAACTTTACTAATTAGTTAAATCTTTAACTATTTTTCAGAAAACTTCTCATTTACTTAAAAGTTGATCTATTTGATTGAAAATTATTATTTTTTCTTTGGAAGTTCACAAAAAATGTTGTTTCGTTACAAATTCAACCATATTGATAAAAATGCAATATTTTATCTGCATTAATTTCAATAAAAAAGAATTGGCGAATCGAAAAAAACCAAATTTCTAACGTAGTTTATGGATAACTACAACTGGAAAAATTTTCCGCATGACTCGAAATTCACTTGATTTAAAAAAGAACTTTAGCCCCGCCAGGTCTCGATTACATCACTTGATAATAAACAATAACTGTAAATACGATCTATGAGACAAAAAAAAAAAAAATGGAAAATTGCGAAATTATTAAATTTAAAAGTGAAATTAAAACGTAATTAAATCGATGTGAAGAAACATTACACAATGGCACAAACAAACAATCCGACCAATATCATCCCCAACATAAAACTGAGATCACGTTTGATATCGGGATCACGTAGACCAGCTCCGGGAAGACTGTAGATGGATCTCCATCGTAGCGACCACAAAGGTATGATCACGTGGAGAATGTCAGGGATCATGAAGCCGAGATCGCGAACGACCTACAATCATTTTTCATTAGTTGGTATCGCATAATGAATCAATGGCACTAAATTGTAGAGATCGCAGAGAAAAAGGAGTTTAAAAAAGGGGAAATAGGGTCAGTTTTTTCAAGAAAATGGGGAAAAATGGTAGAAAGATTACCATGGTGTTCAGCGATTTTTATCACTCAAAATTCGATGTCTTTTCCAGATTTTCCTAGTCAAGAACTCAAGTTTTTCGAGGTCTCATTTTTTTTTACAACAAAAAATAAAATAACTGTTTGTTATAAATGGGTAAAAAAATATTTCAAGTATGCCATTCTTTTTTATATCTAAATAACTCCCCTAAAATATTTCTACAAAAAAATTAATTTTTTTAAAGTTATTAACAATCAAAGTTCTTGATCATTTTTTTCAAAAATGGATTACTCGTGAACGGTTCATCGAAATCCAGTAATTGAGTTATGAAAATTTTTGTTACGAAGTATACTTTACGCTAAATAATTGTTCGGTAGTAAAAAACATTTTTTTATTGTTTAAATAATCGTTTGTTTGAAGAAATTGAAAACTAATTAAACTTGGTATTTAAATTAAAAATATCCATTATTTTAAATACGAACTACTAAAATTTTTCAATTGAAAAATCTTTTTTTTTTATTTTAAATGCAACTACTAGGTTGAATGTTTGAACCGAAAAATACTTTTTTGGTAGAAAATAAATCTTATTGATTGAAAATTTCACTATACATATTCACTATATCATCTTTTTGGTAGAAAACTTAACTTCTTTTCTTTTTTTTCTTTAATTTAAAAATTATCTTTTTGGTTAAAAATTGATCTTTTCCTATTTAAAAGTCCACTGTTTTCTAAAACATTCCAATTTTTTTCTCAAAAACTTTCTTCATTGAAAAACTTCAAAATTTTACTCTTTTGTTGAAAATTCATCTTTCTTAATTGAAAATTATGTTTTTTGTTAAAAATTAATTTTTTCCGATTTAAAAGTCCACTTTTTTCTAAAAAATTCGAAGTTTTAACTTCAAAATTGTACATTTTGTTAAAAATGTTTTCTTTCTGATTTAAAAGTCCACTTTTTTCTAAAACATACGAAGTTTTAACTTCAAAATTTTACTCTTTTGTTAAAAATTCATCTTTCTTGATTTAAAAAACTTCCAAATTTTACTCTTTTGTTAAAAATTCACCTTTCTTAATGGAAAATAATGTTTTTTGTTAAAAATTAATTTTTTTCCGATTTAAAAGTCCACTTTTTTTCTAAAAAATTCGAAGTTTTAACTTCAAAATTGTACTTTTTTGTTAATTTTTTTTCTGATTTAAAAGTCCACTTTTTTCTAAAACATTCGAAGTTTTAACTTCAAAATATTACTCTTTTGTTAAAAATTCCCCTTTCTTAATTGAAAATTATGTTTTTTGTTAAAAATTAATTTTTCCCGATTTAAAAGTCCACATTTTTCTAAAAAATTCGAAGTTTTAACTTCAAAATTCTACTTTTTTGTTAAAATTTTTTTTTTCTGATTTAAAAGTCCACTTTTTTCTAAAAAATTCAAAGTTTTAACTTCAAAATTGTACTTTTTTGTTAAAAAATTGTTCTTTCTGATTCAAATGTCCACTTTTTTCTAAAACATTCGAAGTTTTAACTTAAAAATTTTACTCTTTTCTTAAAAATTCATCTTTCTTAATCGAAAATTATGTTTTTTGTTAGAAATTAATTTTTTTCGATTTAAATGTCCACTTTTTCTAAAACATTCGAAGTTTTAACTTAAAAATTGTACTTTTTTGTTTAAAATTAATTTTTTTTTAAATTTAAATGTCTACTTTTTTCTAAAACATTCGAAGTTTTAACTTCAAAATTCTACTTTTTTGTTAAAATTTTTTTTTCTGATTTAAAAGTCCACCTTTTTCTAAAAAATTCAAAGTTTTAACTTCAAAATTGTACTTTTTTGTTAAAAAATTGTTCTTTCTGATTCAAATGTCCACTTTTTTCTAAAACATTCGAAGTTTTAACTTAAAAATTTTACTCTTTTGTTAAAAATTCATCTTTCTTAATCGAAAATTATGTTTTTTGTTAGAAATTAATTTTTTTCGATTTAAATGTCCACTTTTTCTAAAACATTCGAAGTTTTAACTTAAAAATTGTACTTTTTTGTTTAAAATTAATTTTTTTTAAAATTTAAATGTCTACTTTTTTCTAAAACATTCGAAGTTTTAACTTCAAAATTGTACTTTTTTCTTCAAAATTAATTTTTTTTATAATTTAAAAGTCCACTTTTTTTTCAAACATTCGACTAATTAAACTTGGTATTTCAATTAAAAATATCCATTATTTTGAATATGAACTACCACATTTTTTCAATTGAAAATTCATCTTTTTTATTTTAAATGCAACTACTAGGTTGAATGTTTGAACCGAAAAATACTTTTTTGGTAGAAAATAAATCTTATTGGTTGAAAATTTCACTATACATTCTTGAAGATTAAACTATTTTATTCAAAATTCCATTTTTGTGTTGAAACTTCATTAATGCAGTTAGAAATTCATCTTTTTGTTGGGAAAATTAATTTTTTAGTTAAAAATTATTATTTTTTTAATTATAAACTAATCTTTTCAATAATTTGACTATTCAATTTTTGGGTGAAAATTCACATGTTTTGATTGACAATTCAACTACTTTATTGAATACTTAACCACTCTCTTAAAAAACAATTTTTTTTTTGAAGATTCACACAATAATTTCATTCAAAATAATTTATTACCCAAATGCTCCCCTATTTCTTGTTTTAAAGTTAATCCACTTTATTAAAAAATTCATTTTTTTTAATGATGCTTCATTCTTTTAATGGTAAATTCATCTATTTTGTGGAAAACTGAAGTATTTTGATATTATTTTTTTTAATTAATATTTTTAACTGAAAACTTAACGATTCAACTTTTGATTGAAAATCGATTTTTTTATAATGGATCCATTTTGTTGAAAATTCATCTTTTTTAGTATAAAATTAATCTCTTTGGTTGAAAATTCATATTTTTATCAAAAAATTGACTATACCTTGTAGAAAGTTGAACCACTTGATGAACAATTTATTTTTTAATGAAAATTTATCATTTTAGTTAAAAATTCGTTTAATATTGTACTCAATATGATACACGTAATAATTTTATTCAAAATAATTTATTCTTCAATTATTCCCCTATTTTTTGACTGAAAGTTGATCTACAATATTAAAAAAAAAAATTTTTTAATATAGCTATATTCTTTTTGTTAAAAATTCATCTATTTTGTGGAAAAGTGAACTATTTTGATAATATTATTCAGGGTGGCCGCTGGACCGGGAAATGATCGGGAATTTTTTGAGACCGGGAAAAAACGGGAAATGAGAGGGAATTTTTTTTTACCGGGAATTTTAAAAATTTGCAGAAGAAAAATCTGTCCACGTTCGATTTCAATAGTTTTAAAATAATTAGTTGAATTTTTATGTTTTTCAATTATGCTATTATTTAGATTACAATGTGTAATTCAAAATTTTTTTATTTTAAAAATTTTTATTTCTAAGCTCACATTTTTAATTTAAATAATTTTTTAATGCTTTCTTAAATACTTGAACAAATAAAAAATAAAAGCCTTTGATGTTGAAAATTGTTGATAAAAAACATTTGTATTTAATAAATAAATAACATTTTTTTAAATTTATCTGTACTTTAAGTAATAAAAAGTGAACAAAAACGATTTGACATAAAGATTTTAAACCAGTTCAAAATTTTAAGAATTTTCAGATTTTAACGTTAAAACTTAAACGATTGCAATTTGAAAGTCTTAGTCATTAAACAAATGTTATAATAATCAATTTTTATCCCATTCGATTTTAAATTTTTAATTAAAAAAAAGATTAATTATTGAATATTTAGCAATATTTGAATTTTCATTTAAGACACATTGAAAACAAATATTTAAAAGTAAAGAATCTTTAACCGAATTGTTTGACATAGAAAACCTGAAATTGTTAAAATTTCGAAAAATGCTTCTAGAATCTTTTTTGAAAATTTTGTTTAAATATTTGAAAAACTTTCTAAATATTCTCTTAAAATAATTTTTCAAAATGAAAAATAATTTTTAATTTTCCTGGGAATCTTAAGAAAATGTTTTTATTCTTTTGAAACCTTTCACAATTCTTGAAAAGAATCTATTTTTTTGTTTACAATCTGCGAAAATCTAAATTTTGTTCTGTATCAGGCTATTATTTCAAGTTTTACATTAAGTTTGAATTTTCTCAAAATTTCTACATATCTCTTAAGATTATTCAAATTTCACCAACAAATAATAAATGTACAAAAAATTCAATTAATTTTGACAGATATTTAGAAGTTTTGAAACAATTTCCAAAATAATAAAAAATTTAAAACAACTTCTAGATTTCGCAAGATTTTCAAATAAAATTGTGAAGCTTTCCAAGGATGTTTAAAATATTTGAAAAGAAAATAATTTAATTTCTAATTTAAGAAGTGTTTCGTTAAAAAATTTTCAATTTTTCAATATTTGATGTTTCTAGCTTAAAATTTCTTAAAATTATATAATATTGAAAATTTTAAAGTTCATTGATTGATTTTTTAATTTAGAGCATCGAAAATAAATAACGTCGATTTATATTTTTTTCATATTGAAAGATGTTAGTACCTTTAATTTTATACGCGTAAATTATTGAGCATTTGAATACAAAATTTTTGAATTAAAAACTTTTAAATTTCAATTTTAAAAGTTCAAAAGTTAATAGTTCCACTTTGAGTGCTTTCATTTGCACCTCAGTTTTTATTACCTCAAGTGGAAATTTTTTTAGCTTTAGTGTTTCATTTTTTAATTTCATTGACAGTCAAAAATGTTTGCAAACTGGGAAATAATCGGGAATTTATTTCGTCGATTAAAACGGCCATCCTGTTATTATATTCTAAAATTAATCTTTTTAACTGAAAACTTAACCATTCACCTTTGGTTGAAAAAAATTTTTTTTTTTTCGTAGAAAATTAATATTCTTGGTTCGAAATTCATCTATTTTATTAAAAAAATAACTGTACCCGGTAGAAAGTTGAAGCATTTGATTAAAAATTCATTTTTTCATGATTCTTGAAATCTTTGTGAAATTCTTATGAAATTTCTGAAATATTTTCGAAAAACTTTCATGTTCGTGAGAAATCATTAAAATCTTTTGAAATCTCAAATTTGTTTACACTTTCTCAAATATTTTAACATGTTTGAAATATTTGAAACCGTTTGAAATCACTGAAATGTTTTTTAATATTTAGAATTCTTGTATTCTTTTGAAATATTTATCATATTTGTACGAAATATTTCTGAAAATTTTTTTATTAATTTGAAATCATTAAAATCTTTTCAAATCTTTTAAGATTTGGTTACAACCTTTGACATAGTTTAAGATCTTTGAAATATTTATGAAATCTTTGGAAATCATTCAAATATCGTAAATCTTTGAAATATTTTGAAATCTCTGAATCCTGGTGTACTGTATCCTAATACCTTTTTTTATTGTTGAAAATTGAACTATTTTGTTGAACATTCATCTTTTTGTTTAAAAATTCATCTCTTGCTTTAGAATATTCACCTTTTTTGGTTAAAAATTCAACTGTCGGTTTAAATATAATTGGTTGCGGTTGAAAATAAACTTTTTTGTTCCAAATTTACGTACATTGTGAAGATTTCGTCATTTTTGGCAAGAAATCAATTTTTTGGTTGAATATTCAACTCCTTGATTAAATTTTACTTAAGAGTTAATATTTTTTGAAGATTCATAATTTTAGTTGAAAATTCGTTATTTTTTTTGGTTATAAATTAATTTTCTTAACTAATAATTTAACTGTTTTGTCGAAAATTCGTATTTTTAGCATGGAAATTCAACAATTTTATTGAAATTTCTTTCTTCCTTGACTAACAAATAAACCGACATGAATTTTATTACAAATTCAACTGTTTCGGTCGAAAATTAAACAGTTTTGTAGAAGAAAGATTTGTATTTTTTGCTTAAAAAATCAATGATTTGGCCAAGAATTCCAGTATTTGGTACAACATTCGTATTTAAAATTAAAAATTGAATTATTTTAAATCAAAATTTAACTAATCCGTTTTTGGTTTAAATTTGTATTTTTTAACTAAAAATTCAACCATTTCAGTAGAAAATTCAACTTTTTTGCTAAAATCCGTTTTTTTTCTTGTTCTATTAAGATTTTTATTTTGAACATAAAATATAAGCATTCTATTTTTGGTTCATAATGTATCTTGTTTGGATAAAAATAAAAGTATTTGGTTGAAAATTATACACTTTGTGAAAAATTCGCCTTTTTCGAGAAAATTAGTTTTCATAATTGAAAACTCATATTTTTGACATAAAGTTCAATTATTCCAGTTCAAGATTCATAATTTTAGTTGAAAGTTCATCAGTTTGATTACAAATTTAAATTTTTTAAAAGAAAATTTGACTGCCTATTTTTGTTTGAAAATTGATCTTTTCTTGTTTAAAATTTAACAATTTTGATAGAAATTGGTATTTTTTAATTGAAAATTCAACTCTTTCATCGAAAATTTTCATATTTTGTAAAAACTTTATTTTTGGGTGTAAACTTTTTTTGCAAGTTAATCTTCTTGTTTAAAAATTCTTCATTTCGGTTAAAAATTCCAATTAAATATTTATCATGCTAGTTGAAAAATCATCTTCTAGATTGGAAACAAAATTACTTCGTTAAAAGAATTCTTTAGAACACTCATTTTACTGTGATCAAAAAAGTAAATCCAAAAATATGAGATTTCTACTAAAACAGCTGAATTTTTAAACCAACAAAAATCATTTGACAAAAAAAGTTGAATTTTTATCAAAAAAAAATTGTGGATTACTTTTTTTGTGAAAATTCAAGCAATTTCTGAAAAACTCGTCTGTTTTTTGTAGAATATTAATCTTATTGAATGAAAATTCATCTTTTTGGTAGGTATAAAATTCAATAATTCTAGTTGAAGATTCATCATTTTCTTTGAAAATTCATCAGTTCAGTTCGAATTTATTTTTTT
Organism: Belonocnema kinseyi; assembly: GCF_010883055.1. Lineage (NCBI taxonomy): Eukaryota > Metazoa > Arthropoda > Insecta > Hymenoptera > Cynipidae > Belonocnema > Belonocnema kinseyi. Next base: position 117,110,471 of record NC_046659.1, on the reverse strand, counting down.
AACTGAAAATTTAACGGTTCCATTTTGGATAGAAAATTGACCTTTCTAAGTTCAGATTATTTTTAGACCTATTTTGTTGATGTTATGAAAACGACTTTTTTGGTAGAAAATGATTTTTTTTTTGCAATAACTTCTCATTCAACTTAATTACACAGGCCCACAAAAAAACAAAAGTGTCTGTGCAATTGACCAGACCTATATATTCTTATGTATTTTTCGACGCTGAATCCGAATTTGCAATAAAA